>NC_089729.1:20840919-21162169 GCF_035083965.1 Branchiostoma lanceolatum
CGCATCGAAAGCTTGTCTTTGCCTCTCGGCACCGTCGTTTCAGAGACGGGAAGAAGGCGCCCTTCGGAGTGAAGGACGGCGAACGAGCGGAAGGGCTGGGGGTCGCTCCGCGAACCGGGACCCGCCGCGAAGACCGCTGCGCCCCCTCGACAAAACCCGGCCGGGAAATTAGAGCCGAGGGGTCGATTGCGCCCGCCCTTCTCTTGAAGACCTCGGGGAGTGGAGCAGTCGGTCGAGACCGCCGGTGGCTGGCCGGCGGCGACCGAGAGCAGTCCTCCCCTCTGCCCAAAGGAGGCCTTGGACCGCGGGACGCCCGCTCGAAGTCCGACGCTTAAGGACAGGTCACTCGTCCGCAAGATGGATTGCATCGAGTCAGAGACCGAAACGCCGCGCCGGGGTGCCGGGGAGGAGCCGTCTCACCTAGGCCCCGCCGTGAGACTAGCAACTCAACCCCATTCCGCGCAAACCCACGACGCGACGCCCCTCCGCCAGGATATAGGTGCCCCCACTTGCGCTCGCCCGCCCAAGACTTTTCGCCGGGAGGACCTGACTCAGTCCTCGACCAGGCTACTCGGGGCGGCTCGCTGGTTTAGCAGGGTATAGGGAACGACGGGCTCACACTGAAGGCGCCCGACCAACGTTCCAAGGGGGCTGCCGGGTCCCGCCGCCAAGCGGGTCGGCATGGGCGCTCCTGGCTCTCCGCCCGCGCTCCTCCGCGAAGGAGGAGCGATTGGCGCGAGAGCAACCGTCGGAGCGCCACCTTGTCGAGGCGGTAAGGAAGAGTGAGGGTCGGAGCGGGAGGCCGGGGGCACCAGAGCCCGCTCCTTGCCACGAGTTTGGTGTGAAGTCGACGACGCGAGCGCCTCGCTTCTTCGTTTCGGTAATGATCCTTCCGCAGGTTCACCTACGGAAACCTTGTTACGACTTTTACTTCCTCTAAATGGTCAAGTTTGATCGGCTTCTCGGCGCTCCTCCAGACCGTTGCCGGCCCGAGAGGGGCCGATCGACTGGCCTCACTAAACCATTCAATCGGTAGTAGCGACGGGCGGTGTGTACAAAGGGCAGGGACGTAATCAACGCGCGCTGATGACACGCATCTACTGGGAATTCCTCGTTCATGGGAGATAATTGCAATCCCCGATCCCTAGCACGAAGGCGGTTCAGCAGGTTACCCGCACCTTTCGGCGAAGGCGAAAGACTCGCTGATGCCTTCATTGTAGCGCGCGTGCGGCCCCGGACATCTAAGGGCATCACAGACCTGTTATTGCTCCATCTCGTCCGGCTTACTGCCGGCTGTCCCTCTAAGAAGTTGCGGCCGATCGCGCGGGATCGCCGAACTAGTTAGCATGCCAGAGTCTCGTTCGTTATCGGGATTAGCCAGACAAATCGCTCCACCAACTAAGAACGGCCATGCACCACCACCCACAGAATCAAGAAAGAGCTCTCAATCTGTCAATCCTTACTGTGTCCGGGCCGGGTGAGTTTCCCCGTGTTGAGTCAAATTAAGCCGCAGGCTCCACTCCTGGTGGTGCCCTTCCGTCAATTCCTTTAAGTTCCAGCTTTGCAACCATACTTCCCCCGGAACCCGAAAACTCAGGTTTCCCGGGAGCTGCCCATCGGGTCATCGAAGTAACGCCGGCGGATCGCTGGTTGGCATCGTTTATGGTTGTGACTAGGGCGGTATCTGATCGCCTTCGCGCCCACAACTTTCGTTCTTGATCAATGAAAACATTCTTGGCAAATGCTTTCGCAGTGGTTCGTCTTGCGGCGATCCAAGAATTTCACCTCTCCCGCCGCAATACGAATGCCCCCGTCCGTCCCTCTTGATCATTACCTCACGTTCCGAAAACCAACGAAATAGAACCGAGGTCCTATTCCATTATTCCATGCACCACTATTCAGGCGCCAGGCCTGCTTTGAACACTCTAATTTTTTCAAAGTAAACGCTCCGGCACCCCGAGGCACTCAGTTAAGAGCACCAAGGAGAATCCGGCGGGGAGGGCCGGGACGAGCAGTGACACGCCTCGCGGCGGACCGCAAGCCCGGTCCCAAGATCCAACTACGAGCTTTTTAACCGCAACAACTTTAATATACGCTATTGGAGCTGGAATTACCGCGGCTGCTGGCACCAGACTTGCCCTCCAATAGATCCTCGTTAAAGGATTTAAAGTGTACCCATTCCAATTACGGGGCCTCGAAAGAGTCCCGTATTGTTATTTTTCGTCACTACCTCCCCGAGTCGGGAGTGGGTAATTTGCGCGCCTGCTGCCTTCCTTGGATGTGGTAGCCGTTTCTCAGGCTCCCTCTCCGGAACCGAACCCTGATTCCCCGTCACCCGTTGCCACCATGGTAGGCACAGAACCTACCATCGAAAGTTGATAGGGCAGACATTCGAATGATCTGTCGCCGGTGCGAAGACCGTGCGATCGGCTGGGTTATCCAGAGTCACCAAAGGGACCGGGGCGAACCCCGGGTCGGTCTTGGTCTGATAAATGCACGCCAGACCGTGAGGTCGGCGCTTCTTCCGCATGTATTAGCTCTAGAATTACCACAGTTATCCATGTAGGATGTGACGATCAAAGGAACCATAACTGATTTAATGAGCCATTCGCAGTTTCACTGGGACAGTTTAAACTTGCACGTGCATGGCTTAATCTTTGAGACAAGCATATGACTACTGGCAGGATCAACCAGGTAGCGAGGACGCCGAGGCGGCGAAAGAGCGGTCGCCGCCGGGAGAGGACCGCCGCGGCCGCGGGGCAGCGCGGGAAGACCCGCAACTGCCGCCGCCGCCACACGGTCCCGCTCGACCGGAGCGCCGAGCGCCGCCGAGTCCGTCGCTGCCGTGAGGTGGGAACGCGCCGTGGAGATGGCCGCGAACCCTCGGGAGCCTGAGCGCAGAACTCCCGGCCACACCTGACCGTTGCTTCCCTTCAACGCCCGAGCCGTCCCGTCAGGAACGGTCCCGCACTCTCACGACCGGACGCGTCCGCCGGCAAGGCGGACGGCCGGGTCTCGAACCGCCGAGTCCGCAAGGCGTACTCGCACGCAGACGGAAGGGGCGAGCCGTCGCCGTTGGGTCCGCCGCCGCAGCGGCGGGACCCGGGCTGCCCTCCGCGGAGGGCCTGCCCCGGCGCTGGTTCCGGACGCCCGTCGGCACGCCCGTCCTCGCCCGCAGGAGCGGAGGAGCGGGCGCCTTCCAAGCCGGTTGTCGACCTCCGGCTGCCCTCGCGGGGAGTGGCAGCCTGGTCGGCGGGGTAGCAAAACGACTGGCGAGAGAGTGTGCGATTGCTCGCCGTCGATTCCCGAGCTAGTCAAAAAACGACCACTCTCTCAAGGTAGGTTGAGCGACCCACGACATGGTCAGACACCCTACAGAGCACTTTTTTGAAAAACCACCGCAAGTCGGCCACGGGGTAGGCTTCGGGGGCAACGGGAGACCGGCCCCGCCGGCCGGGGGAGACCCGTCCCGGTCGACCCCGTTGCTCGGCCGCCCGCTCCACCCCCGCCTCCCCGGGCCCCGCCCCACACCGGACGGACCCTGCTCGCTCGCCCGGCGGGCCCGGGGCGCCCTCCGGGGCGGTCGGAGTCGGGCGGGGCGGGGCGCTCACTCCCCCCGCCGACACCCGCCCAGGCGCCCGGTGCCAAGTCCGATGGAGCCGGCCGACGGGGCAAAGTCACCGGACGACCCCGTCTTTTCTCCACGCAGGGGTCTGGCCCGTGCCGCGCCGGCCCCGTCCGCACCCTCCCGGACCCGCTGGCCCCCAGCCGCCGTCCGCTACGGGCTCTGGAAGAGTTGCCTAGTCAAAAAACGACCACTCCTCTCAAGGTAGGATCGGCGACCTACACCTTGGTCAGACACCCTGGCGAAATCCGAAAGTCGGGGCAGGCCGGAAAGTCGCATGCCGTCGTGTAGCAGGCGGCCTCGGGAGCGGGGAAACACCAAACGCGGTCCGCCCGGCGGCTTCCTTCGGCCGTCAGCGCCGGCCGACCCGGCCGCCAATGCTTAAGAGATGGTGGGCTACATAGGAGCGACCTGAAGAGTCGGGCTTTGTCACAGGATCGGAGTGAGTCCCCGCAGCTCTTGCGGCCCTTCTCGCGAAATCGGAGTGAGTCACCAAAGCTCTTGCGGGCTTTCTCCAAAGATCGGAGTCAGCGACGGAAGGTCTTGACGGGCTTTCTCCAAGGATCGGAGTCAGCGACCGAAGGTCTTAACGGGCTTTCTCCAAGGATCGGAGTCAGCGACCGAAGGTCTTAACGGGCTTTCTCGCAGGATCGGAGTCAGCGACCGAAGGTCTTTACGGGCTTTCTCCAAAGATCGGAGTCAGCGACCGAAGGTCTTAACGGGCTTTCTCCAAGGATCGGAGTCAGCGACCGAAGGTCTTAACGGGCTTTCTCCAAGGATCGGAGTCAGCGACCGAAGGTCTTAACGGGCTTTCTCCAAGGATCGGAGTCAGCGACCAAAGGTCTTAACGGGCTTTCTCGCAGGATCGGAGTCAGCGACCGAAGGTCTTTACGGGCTTTCTCCAAGGATCGGAGTCAGCGACCGAAGGTCTTAACGGGCTTTCTCGCAGGATCGGAGTCAGCGACCGAAGGTCTTTACGGGCTTTCTCCAAAGATCGGAGTCAGCGACCGAAGGTCTTAACGGGCTTTCTCCAAGGATCGGAGTCAGCGACCGAAGGTCTTAACGGGCTTTCTCCAAGGATCGGAGTCAGCGACCGAAGGTCTTAACGGGCTTTCTCCAAGGATCGGAGTCAGCGACCAAAGGTCTTAACGGGCTTTCTCGCAGGATCGGAGTCAGCGACCGAAGGTCTTTACGGGCTTTCTCCAAGGATCGGAGTCAGCGACCGAAGGTCTTTACGGGCTTTCTCCAAGGATCGGAGTCAGCGACCGAAGGTCTTAACGGGCTTTCTCCAAGGATCGGAGTCAGCGACCAAAGGTCTTAACGGGCTTTCTCGCAGGATCGGAGTCAGCGACCGAAGGTCTTTACGGGCTTTCTCCAAGGATCGGAGTCAGCGACCGAAGGTCTTAACGGGCTTTCTCGCAGGATCGGAGTCAGCGACCGAAGGTCTTTACGGGCTTTCTCCAAAGATCGGAGTCAGCGACCGAAGGTCTTAACGGGCTTTCTCCAAGGATCGGAGTCAGCGACCGAAGGTCTTAACGGGCTTTCTCCAAGGATCGGAGTCAGCGACCGAAGGTCTTAACGGGCTTTCTCGCAGGATCGGAGTCAGCGACCGAAGGTCTTTACGGGCTTTCTCCAAGGATCGGAGTCAGCGACCGAAGGTCTTTACGGGCTTTCTCCAAGGATCGGAGTCAGCGACCGAAGGTCTTAACGGGCTTTCTCGCAGGATCGGAGTCAGCGACCGAAGGTCTTTACGGGCTTTCTCCAAGGATCGGAGTCAGCGACCGAAGGTCTTAACGGGCTTTCTCCAAGGATCGGAGTCAGCGACCAAAGGTCTTAACGGGCTTTCTCGCAGGATCGGAGTCAGCGACCGAAGGTCTTAACAACGGGCTTTCTCGCAGGATCGGAGTCAGCGACCGAAGGTCTTTACGGGCTTTCTCCAAGGATCGGAGTCAGCGACCGAAGGTCTTAACGGGCTTTCTCCAAGGATCGGAGTCAGCGACCGAAGGTCTTAACGGGCTTTCTCGCAGGATCGGAGTCAGCGACCGAAGCTCTTACGGGCTTTCTCCAAGGATCGACGCCACCTGCGCTCAACTTCAGGCCAAAGCCATGCACGGGAAGACGTGGCCAGCGGCCGGGGCCCGTTCGCAGGTGCAACGGGGCGTGCCTCTCGGCAGCAGAGGCCCTGCCCGGCCGTAGGGCAGCCACGGTCGGCCGCCTTCGGGCGACCGGAACGCTCCTCGGCAGCCTGCGGGGTGGGCAGTCCGCAGGCGCACCGAGAGTGTCCTGCCGACGGCGCAAACATCGGAAGACGATTAATTGCCAGGACTTGCACTGGTGGCTGCTATTCCCCTTTCGAATCGGAAGAACCCCAACACCAGTTGCTATTCCCCTTACATACGGGGATCGGAAGTACCCCGACCAGCCCAACAACTTCAAGCCAAAGCAATACATCGGAGCGACGTGGCTAGCGGCATCAGGTCCTTCGGACATCGGAAAATCCGCCCGGCCGCTTAGGCACACAGCTGTGGCCGGTACATCGGAAGCTGCGCTCTCCGGCTCAAAGCCCGTAGCCGGAGCGACCGGCACGCCCCACCGCAGCCTGCGGGCTGGGCAGTCCGCAGGCACCGACAGCCCTTGAGACACGACAGACACAAGAGATATCGGAAGTACTTTGACACTTGCCAGCACGCTGACGGCTGCTTTTCCCCTTAAGTCGGGAACCGACATCGGAAAGACTCTGACACTTGGCAGCACGCTGGCCGCTGCTCTTCTCCTTAAGACGGGAATCGGCTGCTATTCCCCTTAAGACCGGCATGGGAGCCAGCTTAGGAGCCCTGCAGCAGCAGTGGCCAATACATCGGAAGCTGCGCCTTCCGGCTTGGAGCCCGTGGCCGGGGCGACTGAGACGCCCCTCCGCAGCCTCGAGAGTGTCCTGACGGGAAGCTGCATGGGAGACAGCTTAGGAGCCCTGCCGTCCGTCCGACATGCCAGACCGGAGCGCGCGGCCCCTGCCTACCACCCTTGGGTTTACTCCTGCCCACCAGGCACGGGGCTGAGCCGAACCTGCCCGACCACCTCGGGACGCCTCCTCCGTCGCTCGTTCATCGGACTCGCTCACTCGCTCCCTCGGCGGAGGACGTCGGAGCGAGGGACCCCCCATTTCAGCACCAAGGACGGGGCCCGATCGAGCTCGACTTGGCGCCCTCTCGCCCAGCCAGACTGGGAGCAGCGGGTGGAAGCAGAAGGTGCCATGCCCAGCCCGAGCCCTTGGCCAAGATTGCGAGTCAGGAGGATTAGGCTGCAAGGCAAACCAAGTTTCATAGGTATTATGCAATACTTCGTTTTAGTCAGGACCGTTTTTCCATATACATGTAATATTAATTTTTTCTCTCTCATACAACTAGAAAAACGCTTGTGGTGGAGATGGGAGGGTCAGAAGATGTGCAATCAGTGACACTACTAAAGTATTATCTATCATAACTTTGCCGTATAATGTTAACAGTTTTCTCCTACAGGGTTGTAGTACTTAATCCAGTTTTTAGAGACAGAGATTTATGGTGGGAACAATTTCCTCCATATCTGTTGGGACATGGACATGGCCTTTCGAAAGGACCATTGGTCCATTCCACCGGATATGAGCACGGTAACTGGAAATCGGTGTATTTGAGAGCACCTATTCTGATAACCTTACACTTACCATAATTGAGAATGAGCGTCGAGACCCGATAACTTAGAAAATCTAAATTGTTAGTCAAAGCTGATAGAGAAGATGCTGTAGATTCAAGAGTGAAATCTGTATCGTCTGCATATTGGGATAACTTCATTTCAATCCCCAGTGTTACCAACCCCCTTATATTCGTGTTCCCTCTGATCATTATTGCTAGTAACTCAACGGCAATAATAAATAGGTAAGGGGGCATCCCTGTCTCATTCCTCTTTTGGGTTTAACGTGACCACAATTAATTATTCTGCTCGATATGTTACTATACATTACGTTCACACATTTGAGAAAAGACGTTCCGAATGTTTTAAAAATCAAACGCTTCAATAATGAAACCCCACCTGATACTATCAAAAGCTTTCTCGTAATTCATCGGAGAAAGTTTTTCCATGGGTAAATCATACCCAACAATTTTCTGATCGATAACGTAAGTCACTTAAAACTTTACGACACCGACCGGACAAGTACATCCACATGTTCAGTTTAGTTGGAGGATGTACATTATGTACTGATTCGTTTCGATTTTTCCGTTTTTATAGTAACGTAGTGCTAACGTTACCAATTGTCGTCCGTCAAACGTCAGAGGACACAGCCAAATGTGCGGCCATTGGGAAGACATATCATGTCTTCCAAAAAGGACAGTGCAAACTAGTAGTCTGTAAGTTTTCCTCCTATTGTTTAACGCCGTGTATATGTCATACTACTGGTATTTCTGAATAACAGTTGAGAAAAAATGCGGCTTGAATCGTCCAAAGTATTTTGCAAACGTCACTGTTTGTCTCGCCGCTTGCTTGCATGCTGTAGTCACTTTCACGCAAAATACATGTGATATAAAGGTTCGGAGAAAAAGAGATTGAAAAGGAGATTTCCCGGACTTCGGGATGAAGTGAGCACAGCCTACACACACACAAGATTTGCCGTGGCCAAGGAACGGTCTTTATTTCACACTCGCATCCTCTCCTCTCCATTCCTGTCGTCCAACTGTTCTGTTTTGCCTCGTGTGTGTCACTTTTTATCTGTCCTGGACTGCTGACTCATCATTTATCAAATATAGAATCTTCACCAGATGTCTTTGACGGGTGAATCAATTACGTTACAGTTTTCAAGATGGATCAGCTCTTGTCTTTTTTTGTTAACATATGGTACAAATATACGCCGCATATAAGTCAAAATACATGTAACGTTACAGTAATGCTTCAAAGGCACAGCAACAATATTTTGACGTGCGCAAGTAAGGTCGGTGCCGCTGGGTTATATCAAGGAGGTTGGTTATATCAAGGAGGTTTTATATATATATAACCTCCTTGGTTATATAAAACCTAGGTTATACCTAAAATAATACGAGTTTCAAAGCTCGAATCACCAAAAATAGATTTGAATAACAGAAATGTTTGACGTCAACTACTTTTAAAAGATACTAGCTATCATGCTAGTTAGAAAAACGCTGATGAAATACGCGGTGCCGAATTACATATAGAATATGTTTGACACTTACAGGAAACATGATGTAATGGCTTCAGGAGTTTCTTCTGTTTGTGCTGCTGAATGCAAACCTATTACATTGATCTGTATAAGGGAGCCTGAATCGTGACTACTACCATACTTATATCGTTTTTATTGCTCATTTTGCTTTTGAATGAAGACCTTTATTGTACACACATACCCACTGGGTTCAGTACAGGTCACAACAGAAAACATAACAGTTTGCAAATACATATATACGTAACGTTATATACTCAATGAAAAGCTAGCACTAGTCTAATGATTACGATTAGGCTTCGTTATCTTGCTTCTGGAAAACGGAAGTTCTAATGGAGTATCTGAGAAAGTCGCTGGGGGGACCCAAATCAAACATCATAACCACAACAGTCCAAAACCTTGAACAAAAGCTACCAAGAAAATGGCCTTCTTATATCGCACATTGGCTATTCATAATGGTTTAGTGAGTGACGTCATTCCTGACCCAGAAATTTAATTTACTTTGGCCCAGTATATCCCGTCATCCCCCGCGCACGGCTTCCCGCGCCGGTTGATTTCGACAACAACACAAAAAAACATGGCAAATTTTGCCTTAGATTTCAGAGTAGAGTAGAGTAGAGTAGAGTGTGTACAGGGACTGTGCGTACATGTTTCAGCAGAGCATGGGGGACTCATAGGGGCAGGTAAATGAGAAACGTTAGAGTTGTTTACTTTCCGAGCGAGAAGAACGACGGCTCGGATTACGTGAGCGAGGGGAATACCCGGCGAGGCGGTAGCGTGGGGTAAAGACGACCGGACTGTGCGTCAAGACTCCGGTATTTGTGGCTTACCGCAGGCACACTTAGGTATGTTATTTGTACTCTTACACTCTGCGGTTATCTGACCCTGACAAGAGTGTTTCCAATGTGTTTTGAAGCGATCATAACAAAAGGAAGGTGGCGCGCGGCGTCCGTACTACGTACCTGGTACAGTAAACATGGCCCCACAAGCAGATCTACAATACACGGTGCCAAAAATCGTATATGCTAGCCCGAGAAGCTCCAGTCAGCCAGATAAACTCCAGTCCGCACCGTAGCGCTGGAGCTTATCTGGCTGACTGGAGCTTTTCTGGCTAGCATATGTAACGTTATGTATACGATTTTTTGCACCCTGTAGATCTGCTTGGAGATTACAACTTACTCCCTTTACTCGACTTGAGGACAGGGCTCACGTATTTTGGCCAAGCACACCAGGTCACCCCTACTCTTCTTGATAAGTGTGTTGTGTTCTTTTACGTGCAGAGGTTTGACGCTTTAGGCTTACACCCAAAGCTCCCTCATATGTATACATGGGGCTGCCGGCTTTACATCACCATCCGAAATGATGAATGCAATCCCTTACAACAAGTCGACCCTTAGGATCAAACACAGGCCCTAGAATCCACAGAATTTGGTGCAGATGGCGAAGCAGGGGGGTTGCGTTACCGCTTGCGCCAGGGTCAGGACATACCTAAACTTTTTTTAGACCAAAGATAAGTAACTAACTGAAATCTCCAACTTTCTAATCATCGGGACCTGGACATCGCTTTACATAATTTAACACATCGCTTGAACATCAGTTAATCCTAAGTCCAGAGGGGGGAGTTATTTTCCAATAGATAATGATTTTGGGAAGTAAAAATTAATACTTTTACAGTATAAACTATAATGGCACTGAACTTCGATCCGACGCAACCTTAATCCGACACTTTTCAGTACTCTGTAAATTACTTTTGAAATACAGTAAGGTAGGCAACATAAGAATGTGCAATGGAAAGGCCCTGAAGAAAACATATTCTGGGGGAGGGTCAGGAAATTTGCGATGTGAGAGGGAGAGAAGCCATATCATTTTTAGGACGATGGTTGAATTTTGACTAGTTCACGGCAGTTGACAATTGTGTCGAATTCACTATTGTATTGTGTCGTACTAAGGTTCTATTTGGAACAAAATTCCCAAGGGACTTCATCATGAGTGATGGTACAATGTATTTTCAAGCCTTGTTTTCCAGTCACGGCTGGATAATAGGAATACTGTGCAGTAATAACTGGGAAAGTGCTAACAGTAACAGTTACACATAATGCACCCAACAGTTACTGAACTAAAGGTCGCTTGTTGACTTATGATTCTGCGCTGCATTTTCTCAAAAGTGTCGGATTAAGGTTCAGTGCCATTACGATAAAGTACCGACTAGCCCTGACTCCTACCGTAAAATCCCTATTTACGTACGCACTTTTAAAACTTTTTAAGTTGCAAGCAGGTGCTCCAGGCTGACGTCAAAGTCGGGGTGCGTACGTTAGGAGGGGTTCTTCCTCGGAAAAATCGCATATCAGCATGAGAGTACAGTACATCTTCATGCAAATGAAGTTTGGAATGCTATCAATCAGTAATAAAGAATAGATAATACATAAACTGTTTGATATTTTCTACCCAGAAACATTTTCTCAGTAACATCATCGGAAGGATGATCATTCGACATGTACTACCCACCGAAATGCTGGAGAGGGGGTGCGTACGTTAGGAGGGTTTTTCCCCTGAACGTTTCAACTCACTGAGTCAGACCCGCAATTGTCCCCAAATCAGGGGTGCGTACGTTAGGAGGGGTGCGTACATAAATAGGAATTTTACGGTATATGCACATCAAAAAGCATTCAATGTTCCACTGAATTCTCCAGGTGACTCTCTATTTTCTTTCTATTCTATGGCTGAATACAATGTGCCTGACAAGGCCTGACAAAAGTCAGGTTACAAAATGAACTTCAGGGGGGATAAGAAAAATATGTCTTGTTATGTGTTATTTTATATCTTATTGTGCTTTTTAATCCCCCCTCATTTGTGCCAGAAATATTCACGATGAAGGAAGTGTGTATACATATACATATACTACCGGTATGGAAATACATAGGTAGGATCTGCCCAGGTTTAGTTAGTCTGAAAAGGTCCGGACCGGTTAGACTGGTCAGTAAGTGGCGCTTGAACCACACTGTTACATTGAATTTAAAAAGTGAAAGTCCCCTGATGCCAGGAAGATCTATCACAAACTGACAGACCAGTAATGGCCATTGCACAATGTAAATTCCAACTATACATACGTTTGGTTCCTCTATTATAGTAGTACAATTCAATTTGTATGAAACCCTATGAATAAATTTGTGAAATATAGGCCATTTTAAATACATTGTAAATGTATCTACTTAATCTTTGCAAGCATGTATCAAGTTCAGTCTATGCAAGTTCTACTTCAACAGTGAAGCATTTATTTAGCAAAATTAAGAAACAAAATAATGATATGATTAAAACTTTCCCCTTTGTCCAGATATTACAGGTGTTACAGATATGAAGCATTTGTCATTGGACTTTATATTGTGCATTACTCACACCTGGAACCTTTATTTGATAATAGCAAAACTGTAGCAGGTGCAACTAGTGCATGTCTGGGCACGTTTTTGTTTTCTTTCTTTTTTACCAACCTGCCTGTAGCTTGTGAGCCCTGAAAAGGTGCAAGTTTTCACACCAGGTCACTAGAAACAAATACTGATATTTAATCCTACTTTTCACTGATTGTCAATGGCACAAAGGCGTGAAAATGAAAGTGTTGTCTTTCTAGTACACTCCATCAATGTTTGACGAGGTTGGCTTTCAGATTAGTACTGTTTGACTTGGTCATGGTGATAATACATTGTACATTTGCATAATAAAGGTTGTCTGTATTTCAGAGTTATGCTGTCGACAATAGTGTGGAAACACACAGACACACACACAGACAGACACACCCAAAACTATATCTCCATTTTTCATGGAGATAACAAGAAATAGATGCTGGACTTTGAGCTATTACGATCTGAAACCTTAGTCTTCTTTCAAATGGCTTCTATTTCCAGTGGAATGGTACACAGCGCAACTTGCCTTCAGAAAATGCGGGTGACGCCCAGTGTGTCTGTGTGTGTCTGTCTGTGTGTTTGTGTTTCCGTACTACTGTAGTCAGCATAACTCAAGAACCTCTTGATGGATTACGATGATATTTAGTATGTAGACGGGTGTTGTGAAGCTAAAATTCAAGGTTGATTTTGGGCCCCCTGGTAACTGTATGTCACCTTGGTACTGCAGCAGAAATTCCGCTTTTGTATCTTTTGACCTAGACGTGCGGTGGTCTTGATATTTCGGTGGCAGATAGCTTGTAATGTAATAAAGAAGTGGTGTAGGTTTGGGCCCCCTAGCAGCTTGCTCTGGAACTCCAGGGGCTTTACTGTGAAAATCTTCTAAAGAGAATAACTGAACAAAGGAATGACGGATTTCCATGATATTTAGTATGCAGGTAGCTTAGACAGAGATGTGCACAATGAAGTGCAAATTATGCTAATTTGGACTAAATTTGCATAACTAATGAGGAAAATCTATATTTGCAGTGTTTTCCATTATAAGACTCAAATACATGCAACATATGTAGTTTGCAGCACATGGAGCATCAACAGATACCAATTATGCAAACAAAGTTCTAATTTGCATAATTAATGCAAAAGCACCATAATTCATCTCAGCGGAAAATGATAGGTCTGTCAATATTGCAACATGTGTAAGTAGAGCTGTGTACCTAAACAAATTTTAGGTACAGGTACAGGTACACGGGTTAAGGTACAGGTCCGAACCTGAACCTGTACCTAAACTACTCGTTCGGAAAATGCTAGATTTTCAATAAGGACAAAAGCATGTTTGAACTGGTAAAAACATAATATTTGATTGTGCTATAAGTATTATTTTTATGAAAACACAGATGAAAATTTGACTCCAGCCATGTAAATGTGTTTTCTGTGCTTTAGAGTGGCTTTAGAGCACTGCCACGGTAATTTCATAGTTATCTTATCTGTCAAAGTGGCCATTCCTAGAGTCAGGTCCAGTACTCTCACCTCTCAAATAGAAGTACCCCCTGGAATAGAAGTACCCCCCGGACAAATTTTCAAAATGTAATATAAGTACCCCCTGGAATAAAAGTACCCCCCGGAAAATTTCAAAAATCGACAGTCGAGGCTAGGTAAACTTTGTCCATACATGTACAACTGTCACTGTCAGAGGGAAATAAGATAATAAGCAGGTAGGTAACTTATATTTAGTCAATTATGCCATACCTATTAAGTTTATAGATATTGAACAGAATAACTGTCCATAGCTTGTTCAAATCATGATGATCTTCCTCGCCTCTTCGTAAAATATAATAGTAATATTGAAAAATTGGGCATAGGTTCCCCGCTATGACCCCTAACCGGGGGCCACGGTGCTTTCAAATTCAACAAGTGAAAATGTACATGA
This sequence comes from Branchiostoma lanceolatum, assembly GCF_035083965.1. Taxonomy (NCBI): domain Eukaryota; kingdom Metazoa; phylum Chordata; class Leptocardii; order Amphioxiformes; family Branchiostomatidae; genus Branchiostoma; species Branchiostoma lanceolatum. The sequence continues at coordinate 20,855,064 of NC_089729.1, forward strand.
TACATGCTTTTTCTACTTGGAACTTGAAGCAAGTGATCAAAGAAAATTGTTTTATCATTTTATTATGACTGACAATCAGTGACATACAACTGTATAACAAAAATCATCAGAGTACTTTTAAAAGTTAAATGTACCTGATCATATTTTCTAAAGACATCAACCACAAAAAAACACAAATATGAACACAGTCCTTCCACAGAAGAAATATGTCTATAAACTTTTGCTCCATAGCGTCGAAAACAAAGTGAGACGCTCGGATTTCGAGTTCCCGCGGTAAATCCCACAATATTGAACAGAGATCGACTGTAAAAGTAGCTCAACGTTACAGACCGCACATACTAAGAAGTTTCCCATTACGTGTTGACACTAGAAACCCGCGATGAACCGCCAAAATTGGGAAAATCTTACGACTATTTAAAAAAATGAACCCTCTGAAAATAAATATGGCGCTGTGTGTCTATCGTTGCCCAAAAAATATAATATTTCCACGCGATTACGGTATCATTTTAAAGATCGGTATCCGCACTACGCAATATGCTGCTAGTTTTACTGTCGCCATGCCTGAGAGTGGCGGCCATGTTTCGCGCGCGCGATTTCGCGCTGTTGTTTACCGAATCATATCGGACATATTTCTGCCGTTTTAGAGATTTTGTGGCCTCAAAACACATATCACAGGGGAAGTTAAGTTATGATTGTTGTTTTAACGTGTTACATGTCTTCTGCGAACAAATAATTCTTCCGCCGCGCTGCCGATACTACGGATATAGTGGTCAGGAAATTATTATTCCCTGTGTAGGCGAGCACCCTACTCCAGTGGCCACACGTTTTTGATCAGCGTGCTTTGGTTTACGATGTAAACAGAGACTATCAAAGTTATTTGTATGAAAATTGTATTTTAAAATGTCAATGTCGCGTCTTATTTTCCGGTTTACTTTGTAGCGTCATAGCGATATCGACCGATATGTTACGAGTGCCGCCAGGATACTTTTCACAAGGCCGTCAAAGCGGCGAGAAAATCAACGCCGGTAGGCCGAAAAATAGCGAATTACGAGCAAAAATACCGGGGAAATTATGGGCAGAAAAAACTTAACTTACGATTTTAGAGGGATTCCTGGTTTACAAAGCCTCAATTTTTCAAAAAATAATAAACGTACCGTCTAGAATAAGAACGTACAGGGTGGAACTATTGGCGAAAAAAAATAAACGTACCGGTACGTTTATTTGAGAGGTGAGAGTACCTATACAGCAGGGTCAGGTATTTTGGACCTGTACCTAATTAATTGTACCCGGTACTGTATCGGTACACTGTACCAGTACACAGCTCAATGTGTAAGTTAGATAAAGGTGTTTATGACCAGGCATATAGAGGTATGTCCAGTATCAGGGTGAAGTGGCAGAAGTTAGGGTGGCAGAAGTTGGCAGAAGTTACGATGATTACCGAGTAGTTTTGAGGCTTCCGGTCATATTATACCAGTGCAAAGGTACAAAGGGTAGGGTAGCTATAGAGTGGCAGGCAGAAGTTGGGTGACGTCATCCTAACTTCTGCCACCAGTCAGTGTAGAGTGGCAGGTGGCAGAAGTTAGGTGACGTCATCCTAACTTCTGCCACTAGCCAGGTTTGGGTGGCAGGTGGCAGAAGTTGGCAGAAGTTAGGAGTGACGTCATCGTAACTTCTGTCACTAGCCAGGGTAGAGTAGCAGGTGGCAGAAGTTGGCAGAAGTTAGCGTCACTGACAGTGACGTCATCCTAACTTCTGCCACTAGCCAGGGTAGGGTGGCAGAAGTTAGCAGAAGTTAGGAGTGACATCATCTCAACTTCTGCCACTAGCCAGGGTAGAGTGGCAGGTGGCAGAAGTTGGCAGAAGTTAGGAGTGACGTCATCCTAACTTCTGCCACTAGCTAGCATGGGTAGAGTGGCAGAAGTTGGCCGAACTTGGCAGAAGTTATTTCTTCGGTTGCAAACTTAACCTAAAACAAAAACTTGTTAATACGCAACTCATGCGGGCTTGCATATACGCATATAAGTATTTCTAACTTCTGCCAACTTCTGCCACCCCTGGCCACTGGCAGGAGTTAGGATGCCGTCACTCCTAACTTCATACAACATCGTATTTCTAACTTCTGCCAACTTCTGCCACCCCAGCCACTGGCAGAAGTTAGGATGACGTCACTCCTATCTTCGGATAACATCGAATTTTGCTAAAATCCACTTTTGGGACAATGTTGGGACAGTAGGGGAAAAAGTTAATTTCGAGGCCTGTAAATTCGTCCGATGGCTTACGGAAAATCCCGATGTTAGATATCACCTAACCCGATTTCAACTTCTGCCATTTCACCCTGATACTGGACATGATTGAGCATATATTATGTGACGAGGTCATATGCCTGTGCAGCTAGACATCAGAAGGACAGACACCAGCATGGGAGAGGGTTCCAGAAGCTCAGTGGAGTTACAGCGATGGAAAAGTCACCATAAAAACATCACACTTCAGTTTATTCACAATCATCATACAGAGGGTGTATCCAGAGACAAGAATGGTCATATCCACAGGAGGGATGTACATTCGTGCCCCGAGGGGCTAGATACAGGTTGTCTAACATAAACCTAACTAACATATATGGTGAAATATAAACAGTACATACTGGTAGTTTAAACATACATGGTAGACGAAAGTGATAGGCTAAGCTAATCCAGTGGAGTCAACTTCTTCTTGCTTCGTTGTACATGTGTAGATGTATGAGCAGGTCATGTGTCTTATACAAGCGTTGTCTAGACGCAACAAAAATATGAATTTATCCATTGCGTTTAGATATTCAAAGTATGGGAATTTTTCATTAATACATTTGAAAAGAACATTTCTTTCTTTATTGTAAAGTCTACAATCTGAAATGAAGAAGAGTATCTATCTATTTAATAGATAGATACTCTTCTTTCTTATATAGGGACTTAAACAGTCAATAACTATAAGTTCGTAGTTTGTTGCTATAAGATTTCTCTCTATTATCATTGTGGATTTCGGCTGAGAATGTTTGAGTGTAAACTGGTGTAAATATCTTTCAAACATTGGCTGATGGGATTGATATCCACCCACAGCTGGTATTGCCATTGACACAGTTTTCCTCTAGCCTAGGAAATACCATTACAGGCCAAACCCCCATGCAAACCTAGTCTCTACCAGACTAACCGCGCCGGCTATAGGGAGAACATTTGCCGGAGGGTAACATTCGCAGGCGCAGTTGAAATATTGGACCCTCTCTCCGTAGCCGACTCCCTTCATACAATTGACTCTATTTGACCAATTTCTACTATTTTCCCAGCGACCCGCGAAGGCTGGTAGAGCCTAATGCATACCCCTGGGGGCCCAGAAAGGGTAACAGACTAAGCCTGGTACTGTGGTAGGGTAGCCTGGCCTGGCAGGCTAGCCAGCCTTTTCTGCGAACCCATTCAGAATATAACATTTAGTTATTGGCTCAGGTAATATCTTTGAATTGATTATTACACGACTATTGCTATCATTAAGAGATGATTGAGCTCTCACTAAGGGACTGCTGAGCGAAACTTTTAGACACTCAGCGGTCACCTGCCTCTGCAATGATTTCTAGTTCAGTGAGCCCGGATTATTTTGTCTTGAATAGACATAACATAATCCAATGACTGCTGATTATAAGTTCCAATCCACAAACACATGTAAACTTTTGGTAAGGTTAGCATAGAAATTTCTTCTTGTCTTGTTACAACTTAAAGGGAACAGGTTTTCTGTGTGTGAAAAACTTGCACATGAAACATTTGCACGTGAAAAACTCATGTGCAGAAAACCCCAACCTAGCTTAAATGACTGCATGGTATTACCTTGTTCATATTTTCATAAGTTCTATGATTATGAAGTCCTAAGTCAGTAGTTTTTGTATTACAGGCGATGTAAATGCAAGCAGTACAAGCATTCCCCCCAGCAAACAAGATCCTGTTGCGGGCCAGTCTCAGGAACCAGTCTCATGTGGAACTCCGCGGCCTCGGCCTCACGTCTCTCCCATGGAAGGTGTGTCAGCCTCAGCTGTCCACGTCCATTACTTACCTAGATGTCAGCTATAACCAGCTGTCTGCTTTGCCACAGACAGTAGGAGATTTAAGCAACCTCCAGTGTCTGTATGCACACGACAATGTGCTTCGTTCTCTCCCTGCAGAAATTGCCCGTCTGTCGCACCTCGTGGTGCTGGACTTCTCGCGAAATTGTATTGTTGAAATTCCACCTGCCCTACCGCAGGCCAACAGCCTAGAAGTGGTTAACTTTTCTGGGAATCTCATCACCTTACTCATTCCAGAACTTCTGTACATTCCGACATTGTGTCAACTTCACTTGATCAGGAATCCCATTCAGAACGTTCCACAGGATGTTGTCCGAGCTGGCTTGGATGCATTACGAAAGTTTTTTGATTTTGATGCACCAAAGATTTGCACTCAAAGAAAGTCAGAACCAAGGAGACTCTCCCTTGTTGAACAGCTAAATTCTGTAACTCTAAGATCATGCAGCATCAGGGAGAAAGACTTGGAAAAGGCCAGTGTAGCGGAAGTGTCAGAAAAAGAAGATCCAGCATATGAAACACTGTCAACACACTCCAAGTGTAGCGCCTTAGGCTGTATGGTCAGCTGTGGTAAAAATGGCCGGGACAGATGCTGGTCATCTAGCGATCGAGGGTACTACTCTTCATCAAATTTTGACATCAATTCCCTCTCCTATGACTTTGGCGCTATCGATCTGACCAACGGAGACCAGCTTAGTTGCCATGGTGACTACGACAGTGAGGGTGAAACCGACAGAGACAGTAACTTCGACGAAACTGAAGAGAAGTGCAGCTGTTACCATGACAATGAAATAGAGTCTGACTCTGACGATGACTTGCTTCTGGCTAGGAGAAAGCGACTTCCTGACAGAACTCTTCTCTTGACGTACAAGAAGGTGTCAGTCGTAATCCCTGAGCACAACAGAAGTGGACACATACTGGCGGAATTCTCTCTCGACATTCTGGAAGACGTCAGGTACCTCCCAGCTGAGGTAAGAGACTTGAGTCGTGTGTCACGATGTTCGGTCCATGCCAGCAGTGTTGTTTGCGTTGAGCCACATGGTACAGAGTTCTACCCAGACGAACCTGCACTGATCACCTTGCCACTACATGCAGAACCCAGTCTTTGTGACGAGGTCATATGCCTGTGCAGTCAGACATCAGAAGGACAGACACCAGCATGGGAGAGGGTTCCAGAAGCTCAGTGGAGTTACAGCGATGGAAAAGTCACCATAAAAACATCACACTTCAGTTTATTCACAGTCATCATACAGAGGGTGTATCCAGAGACAAAAATGGTCATATCCACAGGAGGTGGTACCTTGAAACTGCAGGGGATGCCTGGAGTGGAGATCCATTTTCCCAAAGATTCTGTTCACACTACCATGGAAGCCAGTATGAAGGTCCTCTATGCAGACCCCCCTTATGGACTAGATGAAGTAAACAGTCCCCCTTATGCCATCGCTACCCCTGTGGTAACACTGGGACCGCATGGATACAAGTTTGCCTCAGTAACAGACCCTGTAGTAGTAAAACTACCCATCCCAGATTACTTGCGGATTTTGGACAGGTTTGGTCACCAGACCACGCTAAGTGTCTGGCACAGTCCGACCAATGAAGAGGAACCCCTCGCTTGGGAGAGGTTAGAGGTCAACCATCATATCAAAGAGGAAGGTGAAAACCATGTGATCTGTTTCCCCGTGACTCACTTTTCCTGGTATCGCGTGCTCTGGGACATACTTGCAATGAAAATGCACGCAGTAAAGATGGGAGTGACGTACTTCTATCCCTACACGCAGTTCAGTATGATGTGTCAGGCGCTGATGCAAGAGTTTCAGACACCGACACACACATTTGGGTTGGAGGTCATCTGTTACAGGAGTGGGAAGCCGCTACCTGAGATCGGCAACTACCAACACAGGGTAGGGGGCAGCATCAAGCCACGGCTCATGAAACTAGGTATGTTGTTACCAGCCTGTTGTTACTGTTGACTAGAAAACGTAACTAACTTTACCGATTAATTTGTTTGCTGGAACATTAGAGGCTTTACGTTTACAAATTTACAAAGACTTTTCGATATTTAAGACTGTTGGCTTGAAAATGATCTTATTTTGGTAAGAGTTTTCTTCATACTGTAGTATGTGCTCTACTGTGTAAATGTACATGTAAACAGTCCTTGTAAAAAAGCGCAGCGGCTTAGCACAACTCAGGGTAAAATGAAAGTATTCTCCAAGCAGAGGTTTCGGACGAGTAGGGTAGGAGTGTCCGGACATTTCTACCCTACTCGACCAAAACCTCTGCTTGGAGAATACACAACAAGTCACTAATTAACACTATGACTAGCACAGTGTTATCCATAACTGCGTAAGGCCACTCTGACATGATTATATGGATGACATCCACTCATGCACCAATTTTCCTCTGTTTCAAAAAAAGGTTTGCAACAATACTGTAAATCATACAAAAAAAGCTACAAAATGAGCAAATGTATGCAGTAAATTGTAAGAAGATGTCGCAAAATAGATACTAATGTCATACAATGCCTCAAACCCTTAATTTTTTGAAAGGAAAATGTAAGAGAACACAAAAGTAAAGTATTCATAGCTTGGTATGCCATTTTCTGTTAGTCTATTCTTTTGTAGATTTTTTTTGGACCAAGGTTCAAGGTTCTTTTCACACTCGCATCAGTTATGGGTCAGAGGATGTCATCCATATAATGAAATGAGCATGGTCTTACTCTTACTAGATAAATGACTTCAGCAATGGTTTCAGGTGACATCACTGTCAGGCTGGTGTCGGAGGTGTTTGAAGCTGATTCAGATGCAGGAGAAGATGACTCTCTGGCCCAGACTGAGGCAGACTTCTGCGGACAGGAGTTCGACAAGTCCTTCGCCTGTCGTTTCAAGGACCGCCCAATCGACCGAGGGGTTTTTGGAAAGGTGTTTGTGGAGAGGAGGGTCCAGAAGGGAGTTTCTGAGCAGGTTTTTCACTTCAACTTGACAAAGGCAAGTCTTGTGTCTAAGAAGCATATTTTTTGCCAAATGTTAGAAGAATTTCTGAAACTTGTTTTAAACAGCTATTGATATAGTCTATATGATAATGGAACAAGGTTGTATTCATTTGGCATTAATGATTACAATGCTCGAAATACCCAGTTGTGCATTTGCACCGCTCAAGCACATTTTGCTTGGTTAATTTTGACTGCTAGAAGTGTGTTCTTTTTTTGCTTCATTAGAAATTGCACAAGCGAATACTTGAAAAACAAATTGTCCACCAGAACATGTTGATAAGAACTTGTGCATGTCATCTACATGCTTTTGACCAGCCTGTAAGTTTTCTGAAAGCTTAGGGCATACTTATTGATTATATGGATGACTTTATGATTCTTTAGCAATTCTTTATATTTGTTCTTTCTTATTCTTTGACTTTGAAACACTTTGCCTGGGGCTTGAAATACATGACATTTTGTGCAAGTTAACAGTAAAATCAGTTTTCCTAAAGAGGGGTTGTATGACATTATCATCTATTATCCTATTTATTTTTTTAATCTATTTTCTCATTTTGTAGCTGCTATGCATGAAAATGAACGAAAACTGGTGCATGTGGGAATGTCATCCATATGATCAAGCCAGGGTGGCCTAATGATTTGAATACTGAATCAGAAACCAGGGAAAACCCAAATGCTGTTGATTATAAAACAGGCAAACTCTCTGTTGAATTCTGCCACAGCTCATTGTTTAGAGCAGCTAGAAAACTGATGATGCCGTCGTATTTCAGAGTGGAAAGGAGGTTGACCTTTCACCCCAGATGGACGAGGAGTGGCAGGTAGTCGCACTCAGGGAACTTGCAGGTGAGCTGTGGATTCTGGGATTGGATTTCTAGTTCGGAATACTCTAAATGCCTTTAAATTCACAGTATTTTATTTCATGTTATTTAGAAACGGAGAGTTCTTGGTCATTGTTTTATTTTTAGTTTCCTTGGTCATTGTTTTATTTTTAGTTTGCTAGAGCGCTATAGTCATATACTTTACAGTAATAGAAACAACGGTTTTAACTTTGCTGTGGGTGGTCACCGTGAAAACTGCAAACAGTGTATTTCATGTAACATCATGTTTGACAGCTGCTTGCTTTAGTTGATGTTTGTTGGTGGTTTCGTTGTTGTTGACATTCATTCATTTGGTATAATGCTATGATCATGGTAAAATGACAATTGCCATGTACATGTAATTACACAAGTTAACAGTTATTCAAGCAACTGGATATATATTAGAAAGTTAGGTATTTCAGGTAGAATCCACTACGGTAACCTTTCGTCAGAGTCTAACCTTCATCAATGCAATATATAACTACATTATGGTTCGTTGTTCCAGCTATGCTCAGCATCACTTCTGAAGAGAACTGGAGGTTGTTCGCTGCAGAGCTCGGTTTCACCAGACGAGAGGTCACCAAGTTTGCGCTGGCGGACGACCCGTTCACGCTGCTGTTGACCCTGTACCAGGAGAGGGGCGGGACCCCGGAAGAGTTTATCCACGGTCTGTACGAGGTCAGCAGGAAGATTCGCATGGGTGTGGCCAGCGGGCACAGAGTGGAGGATGTGGAAAGGGGTGAGTTGTACTTTTTGTTGGTAACAATGGTGGCTTTATTTGTTTGTTCAGACCCAGACCCTTGTAGTGCCTATTTGCACCTGACAGCAAATTTCCTTGCTGTTTCTGTAGCAAGGTACATGTATATTTTTACAAGGAAGGGTTGCTAGCCATTCGCCTTTAACTTGCTCAAGGCACCTTCTTGAACACCTGCAATTTACGTCCATTTAGAAAGATGAGAGCAGCCCCTACCAAGGGTTTCCCAGTTAGCAGGAGCTCAACTGTGAGGCTGTACCACTTGAGCTATAGGGACATCCCTTGTGCTTTTGGTACATCCACACTCTGAATGCTTTTGTGGAGGAAAAGAAATATTCTTGATTCTGAGATGATGTTTACTTAGAACATCATCATATATTCAGGTTTTATTCATGCTTAACTGGGGACTGTAAGAGCATGTCTTTTAGACTAACTGAAGCCTGCATATTGTATGTTACTTAGTTAAAGTCTTAATATTATCTTTGTGACAAAATCTTAGAAGTTCTATCAAGTCAAACCTGGCCATCATGTAACCACCTGTCACAGCCAACCACCTCCAGTCACAAGCCACATTGAACCAGTCCTGTCCATTTGTACATTTTTACCTGTCCTCAGAAACCATTCTCCCTCTGTCCTGTGAGTGGTTGCTGAATCTGAAGAAATGTGGTATCGTTTTAAAGGAAAATATACAAGCTTTTCAATGTAGTAGTAGTAGTATGATATAACACATTATGCTAATCATTGGGGAAAACAAACATCAAGGGAAATGTCTGCCCTTTTTTTCACGACCTGCTCACAGAAATAGCTCTGGTGCTCAACCCATGAATCATGATCATAACAAATGGGACATCATTCAGGGTGCGAAATACATGGTTGCACGTTGCACAGTGCAACAAGATTTCGGTTGGTGCAAGTTAATTCCAAACCCAGGTAGCGCAGTGTGCAACCTTATATTTTGAGCCAAAGATTTCGGAGCCCTGGAAGCTCACAAAAACACAGTGTCACTCTCATAAAATTCGGTAAATCTTCAATTGAAATAAAGAAATCAACACTTTCTCGTTTTAAACCATCCAAAACCCTTCATAGATCGTGGAATTTGAGCTGAAAAAGACAAAAACACACTGCCCTCAGCTAAACAAGATGTTGTTAGGTCAATGGGAACACAATACTATCTAATATATATTTGGAAATGTTAGTATATTATACGCTGCATACGAGCTTGATTTGAAGAAATCGGTGAATGTTGCTGGAGCAACCTGAAATTTGGATGTGCAACCTAGCATTTGCCCTTGGTTGCAACATGGGCAACCTGGCTCAAAAAAGTATTTCGCACCCTGTCATTGAAAAGGGCAGTAAGCTTTCCAATGATATATACATGTAGTAAAATGCATTTGATGATATATTAACGGAGATGTGATTGACCAAATTAAGTTTCCTAGCTTTCTTTGCCAAAATTATAATCGTTTAGCCCATGTAAATATACGTGGTATGTAAAGGCAAGCCCTGCAAAGATGTTCATTTTGCAGGGGGATGTTTATATATAGAAATCAGGTCGATTGATTTTGCTTGCAATAAGATTATTCTCTTATTTCCAGCTGGTCCTGGTGGTTCGAGGTCTTCTAGGAAGCGAACTGCCTGTTCGTCATGTGACGCCAATGTTAACAAACGACGAAGACAGACTGGGTCATCCCCAAGACAAAATGGTCATGGCAGGACTATACAGGGTAGGTACGGGAAGTTTAGATGATATTCTGTCAGAGGAGATTTAGATGTTATTTAGCAAAATATACAGTAAAAAGCACAGTACTTGTATCTGTAGTTCAGTGGATAAGTGACCCTGCCTTTGGACCTCAAGGCTGTTGTTGCTCATCCGACATGCATGTTACAGGCAAGGGTCAAACTCTTCAATGTACTTGTTGAGAAGAGCTGGAGGGCTTTCCTGGTACAATGAACCTACCTGACAGTATATATACATTGTGTATGATGTGCATGTCATCTGTCTTTCCTGTCAAAACACTTTAATGAGCTAGCTTAAGTTAGTAGGCATTGATACACTATAGAAGGCATTGATAGACTATAGTAGGCATGTCACTTTCAAATACCGTAACATACTATTCATGCTGTTAGAATTTTGTTACCAAGCTGTTATCTCAGTTTTGTTTGTTATTATTATGCTGTATAACAGTTACATCAGCTCAGTTAAATGTATTTCAAACCCAAGAATGTTACAAATTCTTTGAAATTTGTTTCTTTCAGAAGACTGAGGAGTCAACAGGCAGTGAGGTCAAGACAAGGTTGAGGAAAGGACACTAAAGCATTAACCATGCCAAGTACTTGTGGAACTGTTATAGAGCCTGTGGTACGCAATCTCGCTGTGAAAAGCTGATTGAGATCCCTGCCCAGGTTCTGTGCCCGTTCATGTGCAAGCCAGGACACTGATTTAAAAATGAGACGTACCAATAAGAGCTCAGGATTCCTTCCCACTATGAAATCAATCCAATGATAGCTCAGGATTCTCTTTCACTTTAAGAAAATAAGCCTCCAACACCATCATGGTGACAGTTCTCAGTCTGACAATAATTGGTCCATATTAGCACATGATATGCATCAATCAACAGGTGGATACGGATGTTCTGCAACAATGTCCTTTCAACCTGTTGGAAATAAGGTCATGGGTGCAAGAAGATTTGAGATGATGAAGACCCTGCATATGTTTCCATCCAACAGTTTGACATGTACATGTACCTGTACAGCCAAAAAAGGAAAAGCCTACTGCTGCTGTTGGCCATCTAGTTCTTAGGGGCCTGGCCTGTGGAAGGGCTGCTAGATGACTTAGTAAAGCTATTAGATGATTATTTGACTGTTTTTGATAAATATAAATCTTTTACTTGAAGTTACTGTAAAAAGGTATCTCATGCATATAAAATGTGGAAATCTGAAGAAAAAATCAGGTTTGTTTATTTGAAGTTACAAATGCACAATGTTCTTTGGATTGTGAAAAGATTCTATACTATATGTCAGCATTTTGGTATTTAAAACTTTTAAAGATTGGACATTGTTGTTGATGAAAAGATGCAAGTTTGGCAGAAGATTTTTATAATATGATGATGATGTGTAAGAGAGGTGACAATCAATAACTAGACAATAAGACTAGAAAATAAATTTTAAAACATTTGAATTGACTTTGTCTAGTATTACAAATTACAAGCGCCTGTCCAGTACATTGTATATACATATGTCTTTCAGTTCTTGCATTTGAATGTAGGTTTTAACCTCAACAGTGTGCTCAATGTTGGATTTTAGGGGCAAAACTTAAAATATTCTGTTTAACAAAATCTTCATGTTATTGATATTTATCAACATATTTTATGACATTTCCATTCATCTTCCATATTTGTCATGTGTTTTCAAATATCACAAAACAACCAGCACCAAGGTACCATTATCTTTTGGTGGTACATGTATCAATAAATACATACCAGTAGTAGTATATGAACTGGTAGCTTTTCTACACCTTTGTAAGACGCAAAATGTCGCCTTTTTACTCCCTGATTTTTTATTGCCATGTGGGGTTAATACAACTGTGTAACCAGAAGATGCACTTAGAACATCATCTTAATCTGGCATTGACAATGATTTTGAGTAATGACAATGTCAGGAAATACATTATTCTCAGTGTACAGTACAGTGGTTTCGGCTGTACTTATATCTGCCAGTGAGAGTATTTCCAAAATGGGACCAATGACCAGATTGGTCTGGAAGGTTTGACCAATAGTGCATACACAGGTTAGGCTGTGTTCTAAGTATCTACTGTAAAATGCATTTCAGTTTGCAGTGCTTTAATGTTCACTGTTTTCAAGGTAACCGTTTCACCATGAACTTAAGACTGTCATGAAAATGATCATTCTTTCTTCTGCCCGGCTACACCATTGTTTCAACCGCAAAATAAAAACACTCCATTTTTTCCCTACCACAAAATTTTATTACCTTGAACTTAAATGCATTTACAGTATCAGTTGTTTTATTGCATGTTACAATCATTGTTTATTTTAGGACATTATAGAGATTGCTGTGTTTCTGTTGTGTAGATGACTTAGTTTCCCAACCCTTGTAAGCCAAGGGTAACGTTATGTGTGGAAATCTGATCATGGTAATAGACAATGTTATATCCTTGAATTCATGAAATAACATTGATCATGATGATATTGTAAGGAGATTGTGACAGATTAGAATAGAGTGACATTATGGCAGGGCCATACAAAAGTTCTGAGAATGATTATTATCATTATATTGTTTGCTTTTGAGATATGAAATAAAGAAATTTGACATTAAGTGTTGTCATTCTTTCTTTTAATTATCATTATGTATTCAATGGCTATCCTACATGTGGAATTTCCATTTGAATGCATGCAATGTGCTAAATATTCTATGATTGCAGAAGAGAAAACTGTCAGAATTGAATGACAAGTCCAGTACTTAGTTCCATGTGTCAGGCAGATGATAAATGCATGAGTGAACAGAAAGTAAACCACCATTATCAGTTTAAGTTACAAAATTACAACCTAAGCTAAACAAACTTTAAGCATACACATTGGTATAGTAGGCATCTTTACATTTGTATATTACTGGCTTGAGTTGAAATGCCACTATTCTCAATAAAGTAGATAGGGAAATTCATTCCTACATGTATGTATAAAGCATGCCCTCTCTTGTACGATGCAATAGTTCTAGTAGGCATTCTTACATCTTCCTAAAAGATATTCCATATCTGCTGTATTTAAAGAGTTCTATTCTATCAGGCCCCCGAGTCTGTTCCGTTTGTGGCGCTTTTGTTTCTCTTTCATTTCCTCCAGCTCTTCCTGGAACAGGGCCTGTAGAGGTGCGCTGAGGTGGGGCAGTAACTTCAGGTCACCCAGACGGACCTGTGTACACAACAGTACAGGTGGAGGTTTATAGCAGTACTAGCAGTTTGCTCATGTACAAGTATTTGTTACAAAACAAGTGGCCAGTATGGATAAACAAAGGGAAAATAAAGAACACTAAGGAATGTAGACTGTAGGTAACTGATTTTTTGTGTGAAAAAGACAAGAAAACTGAATTCAGTGTATTAGTAATATCTACATCTGATTATACATAGTAATGTACACAAATACAGTAACTTCAGGTCACCCGAGGAACCTGAAAAGGACAGGTGGAGTTTTCTTTGTTCCTTCAGACCCTTCTAGTGGCACATAAGGCAGCAGCTTTCCTTACTGTTTCAGTAGTAGGGTATATTTTTTGCAGGGAGTGGTTGCTAGCCCTTCCCTTTAATGTGCTTGAGGCACCTCCTTGAACACAGGACACCATTTTATGTCCCTTCTTAAAGACAGGTGCAGCCCCAACCAAGATCCTGGCTGAGGATCAGCCTGCATTTTCTTAAAGGCTACACCAATCTATTCCTTGCTTCTCCAATTTCTGAAGGAAAAAACTGGAGCGGGCAGGCGAAATAGAAAAAAAATGTCAGTCATACATTGTACATGTTTCCGTGTTTCAGAAACACTTCAGTGAACGCAACGTAGTGTAGATTTCTTTGATTTTGAGTCTCTTTGTTATTGTTACAGGAAAAATCACAGAAAGAAATATTGACCTTTGTTTTAAAAAGTCTGACCTTCATGTGGTCGAATGCGATGCCCACTTTCTCTCCTCCATTGTCCATGAGGGGAATCTTGGGATAGCGCTGGCTGAAGTGTGTCAGCAGGTTGAAGCTGGCATTCATCTCCCTCCCTACATCAACAGCCTGGGAAATGGTGCTGTGGGATATGATTGGTTTAGATGATATAATATAAAGGTCTGATAAACATCAAACAAAGCACATGGAGCTCTCAGACACTAGCAGACACTAGTTATTGTTCACCTTGTAGTGACTAGTGGCACATGCATGTAGGTCAGCAAATTTCCTTGCTGTTTCTGAAGCAGGGCATATTTTTACAGGGAGGGGTTGCTAGCCGTACCTTCTCCAACACAAGATCCCCATCTTATGTCCCATCACTAGTATGAAGCCTTAATGAATGTCCACCAAAACTCACATCAATGTGATCATTACTTTTCAGGTGACACCTTTTTGGTTCAGTAAAATGAGAGAGATGGACAAACCATGGGAAAAACTGAGCTGCGACCTGAGGTGTGCAGGTCAACTTAAGGGCTCTCACCTACCCACTTTTTTCTAAAAAGGGCTTTCCTCATCAAAATGTTTTGACAATTTGAATGTCTTCATAGATTTTATGGCATGACAAACACAAGAATAGACCCACACCCCTCTGATCACAATCCTAGAGTCACTCAACTTATTCTTCCCTCTTAACTACTGATTTCCAAAAGGGGGTCGCCTGCAAAGTGATGATCACAATGATTCGAGTTTTGGTAGACACATGTATTCATAAAAAGCTTCACATCCATGGCCTAAATTTGACTTGTGCACCTGGGGTGAGGTCAAGAGCTTATTGAATGCCCCTCATATGGAATGGTTAATTATGGAATGAGTATTAGCTCGACAGGTTTCTTTGCTTGTTTGTTTGCTTGACATGGTAAAAGAAACTGATCATGACTGACTCCCATCAAGGAATGATTTAATGCAGATGCTTTTCTAAATACATGATTGCATATACAAGGGACACCTTCCATGGTTCTCCCATTGCATACACACAGTAAAGTACCTGTGTCTTTTGCGTTTTGCCTCTTGGTGGAGTTCATCATCAAATGTAGCCTCATGTATCAGCAGTGTGGCATCTTTCCCTGTGGTAGAATTGACTGTTGTTATAAATATGACATTGGCAAACATTCTATCTGTAAAGGACCACAGAACACATACATCTGCAGGCAAGGTACACTAGTGTGTCTTTTAACATTGCAGGTAATCCACAGACATTTGGTACCGAAGCTTTCATACATCGTCTGTGTGACACAAACCCTTGCCGTTCTAGGCCGTAATAGTCCCTTTCCCACAGGCCTCTAATTTGGGGTACCATAAAAAAATAACTACCAATGACGGGCCCTTACAGGAGTCACTATGGCAACTATTCTGCAAAACAGATAAACAGAACAGTGTCGTTTAGAACCAGTCAGCATAGCAACCACTAGCTCCTCGATCAAATTTCGGTAACACACACAGTTGATGAAGTTAACCAATAGGAAGGACTGATTCCCCAGCCTCTGATTTACAAGTACTGTATTTTCCATGAAGCATCTAGAGGGCTGATTGGTCAGAAGGCCACTTGGAGATGATTTGATAAGGCTAAATCTTTAAACAGAGCTAAAGGTATCTTGAATGTGCATATACACTGTACCTGCCATGATGAGGGCATCACAAGGCATGGAGTCTCCAGAGTAAACCAGCTTCCAGTCATCCTTGTGGCTCACAACCAGGCCGTAGGAACGGGAGACATGGAGGACAGGCACAACCTGGAGCTAGCAAGGACAGAACAACAGACATATCTCAGTAGGACAGGCACAATCAGGTGCTAGTGAGGACAGAACAACAGACATGTTAGAAGCACAGGCACAATCTGGAGCTAGTGAGGACAGAACAACAGACATGTTAGAAGCACAGGCACAACCTGGAACTAGTGAGGACAGAACAAGAGACATGTCAATAGGACAGGCACAACCTGGAGCTAGTGAGGACAGAACAACAGACATGTCAATAGGACAGGCACAACCTGGAGCTAATGAGGACAGAACAACAGACATGTCAATAGGACAGGCACAACCTGGAGCTAATGAGGACAGAACAACAGACATGTTCATAGGACTGGCACAACCTGGAGCTATCATTGACTACCAAAGATGCCTTTTCTTATTTTCATTTTTTCTTCTTATACACAGAAAAATGACATTGTGACAAAGGACTGGCTCAAAGCTGTAGAACACAATATTTAACCAGGACCCGTTGTGACAGGGAGATAATTAATCAGTGCAAAAAATCTTGAACCATTTTGAAAAATCTTGAGAGCCAGCGAGGCTTGAACCTTACTGTACATGTATGCATGGAAGTAAAATAACCCGACTTTTAGATTGTATGAAGATTTTTAAGTTTGCCAAGTCACCATGCAGAGGCATCGGAGTATAGATGCATGTGCTTTGAAATTACAATTCCCTGAAAATTCATCATCATCATTATCAACATTGCCGCTTTCATCTGTTGACAATGCGGGCCACCACTGCTTCCCCCACACTTCTGTCCACATTACCCCAATATGAAGTACTGTAGCTTTAGAAAGTATGACTAAAGCACTGGTACATTGGACCATGGCACGGTGGCGACCTCGCTGCACCCTGAATTGGATTTGTGTTAACCTTGACTACTAGTATATAATGGAAATATTATGCAAAACATAAAAGTATGGCTCGCTGCATCCTGAATTGGATTTGTGTTAACCTTGACTTTATAATGGCAATATTATGCAAAACATAAAAGTATGGCTGAAACGACAACAAAACAAGCATAAAAAGCGAAATTCTTTGAACACTTTGTCAAATCGCTTGGTGGTGTGAGGTCGCCAACATGCCACAGTTTCAGTGATATAGGGGCTTAACTAACCTGACTGAAGCCCAGGCTCTTCTTCAGGCTGTTCAACTGTTGGTTCTGCTCTTCATTTGAAAACACTGACAGATCTTTACAAAGAAGTAGACTGTAAGAAAAAATAAAAGACTTGGTGTTGATTTAAGACAAAGTATGTCAGACACTCTCTCTTTCTGGAATTGTGTAGATGAAAATATTGATTCAGTATATTTATGACAAACAATCATTTAGTACCTATACATGTATGTAGGGGCATTCAAATGAAGATGAATTGTAACATCTATTCCACTTTCACAATGGAACCCATGTTTTTATAATTAAATTAAAATTAAGTCTGTGTTACTGATTACTGTCCTTAGAGAAATAGGGCTGCTATTTTGCTGATGTTCTGTTATTCTTTTAAGGATAGCGGTCAAAGTCATCAACTAGATATTGTTTAACAATGTGAAAGTGAAATGCATCAGGACACTAGTATTTTCAACATCATATCTTAATTATACAGATATACATTGTACAAAACAATTTTCCACCCCAACAGAAATGGTGAGAGAATGTTGGAAAAGGACCATACAACATTTTGATCACTCAGATGGACAATTTCATGTCCCTTGCCAGCGGTCCACAAAAAAAAAGGCTTGGGTCGGCAGATTTTTGCTGCAGTCAGTCAGTTAACCAGAAACACAACATTATTTCCCTTGGCCTAATGTAAAAACTAATATAATAGCAGAAAGTGACACCTGTCAGTTTGAGCAGGTAATGCACTTACATGAAGTCCTTGTTGTCTATACCAATGTTCTCACAGTTGAGTCTGTAGTGGTTGATCCATGACATAAATGGGAGGGGGGCTATCAGGTACATGGGGTGCTGGGGCTCTCCCAGGGTTTGCTAGGGTACATAACAACAAACATTTTTCAGCAACCCTGAACTTTAAAATGATGCAATACTAGGAAAAACTCAACAAATGTCAACAGGAAGTACCTAATATTATAGACAGATCATGTGGTACATTGTCTCTGGTGACTAACATAATATTGCAAATTGTTTACTAAAGGAAAAATGTATTTTCTCTATCATTTTCACATTGATCTTGAATGTAAGTTCAAGTGGTTATATATTTTTATAAGCATATCATATTCCTGATTTTTGATACTTGATATATATTGATGTCAATCTGGGACTATAATGTTGAAATGAAAATCCCTTACCAGTGCTCTTCTTCTCTCCTGAAATATTCTCATCAGTCCCTGAAAAATCACATTCAAGAAAAACAGCTTTGTCATTCAAATCTAAAACTGCAATTGATTCCATGATATTTGTGTCTGTATAAGGCCATACTGTTTGATTATACAGATGACGTCCTCTGGGCACCAAAGAACTGATGTGAGCATGCAAAGAAAAAAAGCAGTGAAAAAGCTGCCTCCATTATGAAGTTCAAGTGGTCAGGAAGGTTCAACAAATGACTAAACACACACAACATGGCATACCAAACAATAAATCATATATGTTTTGCTTTTTTGCATCTTCTTTGACTTTGACTTCGGAATTGACTTTGGCATTCTACTACATTTAGTAATTGTTTTCAGATATATTTCAGCAATTTATGGCATTATATATTTGCTAATTTTGCAGATGTCATCCATATACTAGTAATCAAGTCAGTGTGGCCTAAGTGTGACTAACCTAACTGAAATACTATCAATCTTGACACAGCCCAGTTTTCACAATGACCTCATCACAGCACATGAAAATACATATTGTTGTGTCTTCTACTATGTTACAGTAACTACCAATACTGTAATAATCATTGTTTTTATCATTTCAATTGCACACCCAAAGATATCACCATCTCACGAATTCTGAGATCTATTGAGTACATTCTTATCTGCACTTGATCTCAGGTATTAATCTGATTAATGTATCCTGAATTGTGCTGTACATTGTGTATCATAGTTCCTACTAGGGGTGGGTAACAGTGCAGAAAATTCAGGTAATTCAAGACAAGCAGTATACTCTGTGAGTGCTACAAGTTATGTTCAAATTGTATATTGCAATGATATAGTTACATTTAGTGCACATTAGTTAGGACAATTCAAAGAGTACTAGTAGTAACCTAAAAAGGAGCCTTCACACCAAAAAGGTAAAATTGCACCCAGTAACATCACAAGAAATGTTACAGTTTATTTTCTAATCCGTCCAAAAACCAGTCCACCAATTATTTTCCAGTCTGCTTTTTTCATACGAGTCCAGCAAGAGACACCGGTTTTGTACCGGTACCCACTCCTAGATCCTACAACAGTTTACTTTTCTACCAGACTTAAGCTTCTAGTTAAGCTCTGTAAACGTTTGCAAACAAACAAATGTATTTTTCGAGGCTTCTTGTAAATTCTACATATGACTGAGCAGTGTAACATACATGTAGGTTGAAAAGAAGTTACTGAAAAAGAAGCTCCAGGAATAAATGTGTAATATGTGCCTTACCAAGTGATGGTCAGCATGGATGTGTGATATGAACACACACTTGATGTTAGCTAACACTCTGTCCACCTGGTCACCATAGTGACGGTACATCTGTCCAAATGTGCCCTCACCACCATCTAACAACAGGGACTCAGTCTCACTGTAGAATACAATATGATGATACATCCAAACATAGAATTTAGGAGAATAAAATAAATGTCTATTTGACATGCTGCTTTTGGTATACACTATATGAATTCATTTGTTTTTTCATTCATGATCAGACCCTTGTAGTGCCTAGTGGCACATAGGACAGCAAGTTTCCTTGCTGTTTCAGTAGCAGAGTATCTTCTTTTTATTGAGAGGTAGCCCTTCCACTTTAACATGCTCGATCATCGGACCCCCATTTTACGTCCCTTCTTAAAGATGGATGCAGCCCCAACTGGCATGTCCTGACCCAAGATTGAACTGGAGCCTCCCAGTTAGCAACTTGGAACCAGGAGCTCAACTGTGAGGCTGATACCAATTGAGCTATTGAGACATCTCTTTATATACATACATCTGCAGTCACTTACGACTATGAATAGAGAATATGAGAGGTTCCTTGCAGTAAGTACATGATGTATGACTCAGCACTGACCTGAGATGGACCAGGATTCCTGTCACATTTCTCCTCTTACTGGGGATGGACGACCCTGTACCGAAGAACACCACTTCTGGGTAGGATGGAGAGACTGTAGAGGATACAAACAGACATCAACAGTTACTGACTATATACAAACATACATGTACATCAACAGTTACTGACTATATATAGACATACATGTACATCAGCAGTTACTGACTATATACAAACATACATGTACATCAACAGTTACTGACTATATACAGACATACATGTACATCAACAGTTACTGACTATATACAGACATACATGTACATCAACAGTTACTGACTATATACAGACATATACACACCAACAGCTACTGACTATATATAAGTACACACATATGATTTTATAAACACCAACAGTTATTGACTGCATACATGACATACATTATCTATAAACAGTTATGAATACATGTATATACTATAAAGACATATATATGGCCTCCGTCGGTCAGTATTGACCATGGTAAAATCCTAATTCACAACAGCCCTACAGCATCGACTATGGCTAAACAGCCCTATACGAGAATGGCAGTCTCTGCCACAAAAATCACATCTGTAAGCTGACTCAGTTCTGTTGCAAAGCTCTTTTCTGCGGATCCGCTTTTCTTCTGCGCTGTGCATCAGTCTGACTTCTCCTGATTTGAGCTGTCTGAACAGTGTGCATCTCCACCATAAAGACAACCCCCTGTGTTAATGTGTCCTGATGCTTTTCAATATTGCCAAATGGGGTAAAAACCAGAGATTGTGGGTTTAAATTACTGAACCTCAGATTTGGACGGTATTGAAAGGGACTGTAAATCCCCTCAGGTTCAGGAAATCAGGTTGGAGGGGATGTTAAGCGTTCAGACCCATGTATGTTGAAAAATTACCAGCACACTTGTCCATAAGAGTAGGCTAAGGGTTCTTCCCAGTGTGCTCTGGACAGAACAGGCTCATGCCTTCTTCAACGTACATAGCAATTCAGTATCTGTGTGTTTAATTCATCCTCAAAATTTACCAGTACATTCAAGACATCGTTACCTGTTGTATCATCGGCAATTGTTGCTGAAATTGTTTCCTTCATCTCTTGAAGACTGTCCTCAAAACCAGGCAGTGCAAATGCCCCCTTCACAGCCTCTTCATTGTCCAGCAACGGGATGGAGGATCTATAAGGGGAAAACGGTAATAATTTACATGAAGAAAAAAAAACTGCAAAAAAAGATTGTATACATATCAACATTTTACAGGGCAGCAAGTTTCCTTGCTGTTTCAATAGCAGGGTCAGGGCTTGAAATACTACTTGCAGGTGCATGTAAGCGCACGTAAAATTGGAGTCGTGCACATAATTTCAAGAAGACCTGCACTGGTGCAAGTTACCACCTGTAGAAATTTATCCCCTTTTACTCACATAAATTTTCCCTTCAAATGAAGAATCGGTGCTCAAACAAATTACACATTAAACAAGAAATATTTTGTATCCGTTTAGTGGCCTTGAACCAAACAATTTAAAGCAAATGAGTATTTTTTTGTTGATTAGATATTGCAAAAATTGTAAGTATGCTTATCACTTCATACATTCTAAATATACATGTATGCACTTTGTACCAGGTACGTACAAAGACATATACTGGTGTACTGGCCCTAAACATATGATATTAATGTTACCATTACTGACAGGATAAGGCCCAGGCCTGTGTTTGAACCTGGACTTGAACGTATCCACCCCTAGTTGAAATAATCAAGGAGCTTTTGTGTACTGACTATTTAGAGATAAGAGTATGACAGTCCAAGATAGTCAGTCTGAAACATCAGAAAAGGAGATGTATGGGTAATATGTTGATGAAGGTTACAGACATCCAGGTAAAAAGATACGCCAAAGAACAGTTATTCAAGCAACTGGATACAATATTGAAACAGTTCAGAGTTTTGGTATAAAACCTGGTTCTCCAGTTCTTTCCATTTGTCACTGACGAAGGATCGTGGATGATGTCTGAAACATCTGTTTCAATATCTTATCCAGTTTCTTGAGTTTTTGTTGGTAAATTGTTGACAGTTCACTGCTTTTGGTTGTGCAAGTAATTTAATTTTCTTCCATCTGCACCCGTCCAGATTTTTGAACCAAAAATTGTATTTCAAGCCCTGAGGGTGTATTATTAAAGGTAGGGGTTGCTGGCCCTTCCGATTTAACATGCTCGAGGCACCTCCTTGAACACGGGACTCCCAATTTATGTCCCTCCCGAAATAGGTTTTTGCTAGGATTGGCTGCAGCCAATCCTAGCCTTTCTTATTTGGTGGAAATCCTAGCAAGGAACAAAAGGGTTTCAATTTAAGTGATTAAGTTCAAACAGACTTCCTGTATTTCACACTCTGTTAACAGATTTAAGGCTTTCAACACTTGATGTAAGACTGTCTTGTAAACATTGTACTTCTTTGTTCAGTTTATTGATATACTTGCACTTGTACAATGTATATCTGTAACATGATGTTGTAAATACCTGAAGCCTTTCAGTTTTCCATCTGTTACGTCAATTAAGTTGTTGGATCATTCATTGGCCGAAGAAAGGAAAAAGAAAAAAGAGAATCCCTACCAACTCATTGACCCTAATTTTCTTAAGGACTGTAATTTGAAACACAACATTGATTTTCTGAAGCCTAGAGTTAGAAGAGGGATGTAGCAGCTGGTAGCAGCCTTACTGCCCAATGTGCCATGCACTAGGCATGAACACATGTTAAAAGAACTATACTCTCCAAGGACTTACCAACCTGATGTAATGTAGCTATCTACAAAACATACTTCTACATACAAACCCATCAACTGTCAATCAATTATTCAAAGAAAACAGACCAATGACTGTTCTAACTGTTTGGACACACACCTGTCCCATTGTAGTGAGTGGTCCCTGTGGAAAAGCCAGTATGTCAACATACACTCCCCTCGGACATGCTTGTGTGGAAGAGGTGGCAGACTACCAAGCTGGACATAAGGAAAAATAACATCACATTTGGAATATAACATATTAAGCAGAGTGTTTGGTCTGACACTTCCTTTGGAGCTGGAGATCAGGTGTTCAAAGCCTGACACTGTTGTCATTCACACAACTCAGACTGGCATGCTACTGGAAAAGGTTACAATCCTTTAGATGGGACTTTACAAGCAGGATGCCTCATGTGTGTGAACAGGACAGTTGTTAAAGAGCCAACCACACTTATCAATAAGAGTAATCAGGTTCATTCCAATATGAGCAGATCAAAAAAATGAGTTGAGACTTAAACAGTTTGTACTTACCCTAATCTTTCTGCATTATATGTGCCTCAAGGCAATTCACTAGTTACACAATACAAATAAACATCAGAAGGCCGATCATAAAGTAAAACAAACAAAAAAAGAGTTCGGAGACCTCATATCTCCATGAAATATTCTGATTATGTAAATGACTTCCACATTTACATAATCTATGCTCGGTCATGTACACCTTTAACTAACTTGCTGTCTGATGGGTCCCAGCAAAGGTACGTCGAGCAGGTCATACAACGTCCAGGACGAGAGATACAAAAAACGGAAGTTCTGCTGCAGTACCAAGGTCACACAACAATAGGCCCAAAATAGACCTTCACCTTCCTCTTCCCAACACCTACCCACATACCAAATGCCATCAAAATCCATCCAGACGTTCTACAGTTACAATGTATGCTTGAGGAAACACAAACACACACAGACACGCCAAAAAGTATACCTCCATTGGAGGTATGAGTCCATTCTTCACGGAAATAGTCATAAAACAATACACAAAACAGGGTCAAAATATTCCATTAGCTCTTATAATGAAGCAGGAATTTTGCTGGGTATTTGTGAAATGACTTTGCCTACCTTGATGGCATTATCTGCCAGCAGAGGAAACACAGTGGGCTGTATGGTGTGCAGACAGGCCTGTAGGGAGGCTGTGCCCTTGTGTGATGTTGTCTGTGTGTCTTCATTCAGAAACAGGTGTTCTGTGTCAGGTCCAAACCTGGGAAACATGGAGTCATACATGGTGAATAGCTCATTCAGAACCTTGTAGTGGAACATAGGGCAGCAATCTCCTTGCTGTTAAAGTAGCAGGGTATATCTTTACAGGGAGGGGTTGCCTGAGGCACCTCCTCGAACACGGGACCTCCATTTCACATCTGTTTCAAAAGATCAGTGCAGCCCAAATAAACCAAGATGCCCTTCCTAGGATTGAACCAGGGTCTCCCAGTTAGCAACTGATTTGAACCAGGAGCTCAATTGTGGGGCTGCTACCACTTGAGCTATACTGACATTCCTACCTAGAATGGTAAAAGTTTTTTTCAAATAAGTCAGAAATGATGTGAGTGAATCCAGGAACTGAGAGTTTAACTTAGCATGGCCTACGTGGTGCTTATAAGGCAGAAGCACATTTCCAGACAACACATACCTTCTGATCCACTCCTGGTATTGTGTGTTGTTCACTACTCCTACTGGAGTAAAGTGCACGACGATGGCTGGTCTTTCTTCACCACCATCCTGATACCTGAGAGGAACAAGTTGGAGTAGAACTCAAGACACACGTACCCCGGAACCACATAACATTCTTCATACAAAAACTTCCTACAAAATGTTCATATACATGACATTGTACCCTATAGAAAAGAAGCTGTCCAAAGTAAGACAGCCTAATCTTAACAATGAGGGCTATTCTAACATTTTATCACCAATTATACAAATGAGGTCCTCATCTGCATAATTTATATTCAACGAAGTTCACCTTCATATAACTTCCAAATGCCAGAAGTATTAAATTGCTACCATTAACTAGTATGGAATTATAGTAGTTTCTCCTTAGTTATGCAAATTAGGTCTTCATTTGCATATTTCCATCTATGAACATTCCTCTATTCCTCAGTTATGAATGTCACATGTTTGAAAAGACCTATAATGCAATGCAGTAGGTATATTATCAGAAAGAGAAAAATCTAAGGTATAATCAAGTCAATCATAAAGAAAATCCTAACATTGAGATTTTCACAATCACCTGACGCGCGAAGTATGGCAACATGGCCAACAAAATGCAACAAAGGGGGCAAATGGGTGGTTCACATTCAATGCGGACGGTTACCCGGAAGAAAGGCTCGGGCCCAAAATCAATTTTCACCAATAAAACATTGATTCTTACACTTTTCAGCCGTGTTGGTATCTAATGTCATTTCACAGCAGATTATGAGAAATGTGAACTCAAACCTCGACACTCAAAAGCCTTTCGTCACTTTTTTGTTGTGCACTACCACGGACCCCTGTCACAGAAGGATTGGTGTGTGCACCAATAACTAGTATCTTATTATATAAATCATCACTCAAGCTATCTACATAGCAAAACCATCCGTCAACCCCTTCTTGAGTTATTCTCTTTCAAAGTCTGAAACAAAACCTGCTCCTGCAGTTCCGAAAAAGCCGCTAGG
This sequence comes from Branchiostoma lanceolatum, assembly GCF_035083965.1. Classification (NCBI taxonomy): domain Eukaryota; kingdom Metazoa; phylum Chordata; class Leptocardii; order Amphioxiformes; family Branchiostomatidae; genus Branchiostoma; species Branchiostoma lanceolatum. The sequence goes on from NC_089729.1 coordinate 20,880,858, forward strand.
GTCCCAAATATACACAACGTACTTTACATCCCAAGAGCTACATGTTTATCTACCACTAAAAGATTGTTACCACAGCACGTCCAGAACACAAGATATCAAAACCAAAAGTTCTGCTGCATTACCATTGCATGTCGCTAGGGGGCCCAAAATCACATAATTTTCAGGCCTTAGGAAGACCTACCCACATATCAAGTATCAAGACAATACATTCAGGCATTCATGAGTTATCGTGTTCACAGAAGGAAGGACACACACACGAACACTGTGCAAAACATAACCTTCTATAGGCAAAGGTAAGGTAATAATGAAGGCTTCTTTTTGTATTCTTACTTTGCAATCTGGCTGTTGGTTGTTACAGGGACAATAAATTCCTCATCAGGGCATTCCACGACTGTGAATTTGGAAAGACACAGAGACAGATTAAATGTGAACAAAAACAGCTCACTACATTTTGTTAGCATAGGAAACTGTTGATCTTGTACATCATATAGCTTATACGTGTATGCTGCATACTGAGGTCTCATTCGAAAGTTATTGCAAAGGGTCATGTAAAAATTATGTGTCTTACAATGTACATGGGTGTGCGTCACCATGTGCCTAATGAACCTACAGGAAATGTACCGACATCATTCATTCAATATTGAGCACATTTACCTTGCATTATGAGAAAATATTGCAACCTCATGCCACACAATCCCTGTTTATAGCAATTACAAACTGCACTTAGCTACACCCCAACAAGAGGCACTTTCCAGCTGCAAGCATACAACCGCACGCACAAAACCCAGGACTTTGCACCTCCGCCCCAGGGGGAGTACAGTTTAGTAGTACTAGTACAGTTTAGGGTACTCACTCGGAGTAATACATGAGACCCTAAGTACTCACCAATGAAGACAGGTCCAGGTGTGTCAGGTTCTATGTAGTCTTCTGGGTTGATGATTCTCCCATCTGGTAAGGTGGCCTGGTTACCTTTCTTCAACTCACTAACCCACACACCCCTGCAGGTTAATTAACAGCATTAACTCATTAATGAAAAAACCCTCAATGAGTGAGTGAGTGTACAATTAATTCTAAGTTGACTGCTCAACGGTGGGTCAAAGTAGAAAACAACTTCCTCCCCGCAAAATTTACTTAAACCAAAAAAAATGTTACTGCAGAACTCATGATCATGCACACTTGAATATACGCACAAGTGTGACAGGGCCCTAAGTTATAATAGTTGTTAGAATAGTATCAGCAAACATGTGTTGTAACGGTACATTGAATACTCACGGTTTGATTCCGTCCATCAATGCTTTTTCCGATAGAAACCTGCCTTTTCTGGGCTTCAGCTGTGAGTACAGAATAGACAGACCAAACTTTAGTTATTTCTTTACATTGTGGCTAACGTAAAAACATGTGTCTTACATGTCTGCATTCCTAATGAACCTACAGGAAAGTAACCAATGAAATTCACTCTACCCTACATCATGAAAAAAAATTGCCAACAACCTCATACCACACAATCCCTGTTTATGGCAATTACAAACTGCACTTAGTCATACCCCACAAAAGTCACTTTCCCACTGTACTGTAAGCGTACAACCACACTACTCAATACCCAGGGCTGTGCACCTCTGACCTACCGTGCAGCTGCTGAACATCACCTGCTAATTTCTTCAGTTACAAACAACATTTCACCAATTCTACACTTGAGATCAGTTGGGCTGGCTAAAAGGGAATCCACCACCACTATAAACACATGTTCCTGCAGCCTTTCACTTCCTAAGTCCTTGTAATACATGAATGAGACCATCTTTTGAGAAGAATTTGTTCTGAATGTTAAATCTATTAACTGTGACAAGAGTTATAAGAATGTTTCAATTCCTTTACAAAAGAATTGTTACTTCACCAATGTCTTGATTATAATAGCATCAAATCTCAAAGACAAAAACTAAAATTCACCAATCAATTAATGATTTCTTTTATGTAACTTGTGATCAGTACTGTCTTTTATAAAGAAATATCATCAATATATGTACATTAACATAAAACAACTGAATTTCGGAGAGTGTAAAGTAACTATCATAATATGAAACATGGACTTACCTTACAAATATAGCTTATGACAAGAGAGTCGTCCCTCTGAGATGTTTTTCTTCTCTTTGCCTCTGTAAGAGGTAGAAAATATAAGTTAACGTTGTTAATCTGCTATTCCAAGATCAGGTGTACCAGTGTTTTGTAGTTGGGCAGGTTTTTAAAGTTTTACATTTTTCCACTTTCAGGCACTTTTTGAATTTTTGAATAGCGACAAGCGGTTCAAAGGTTTTGCTCTTTGACAGACTTTTAGCATTGTTACCTTTGCGAAGAAGGTTATGTTTTGCCGAGTGAGTGTCCGTGTGTGTGTCTGTCACACAATAACTCAAGAATACCTGGATGGATCTCAAAATGACTAGATTTGGGGCCACCTAATTTAAAATTTAGATATCTGTTATCCTTGACCGTGTCTGGCGTTCCAAACACCTCTCCAGAGCGGTCAAGCTGAAGATTTACAACACCCTTGTTCTTTCTGTCCTCCTCTACGGAGCTGAGTCCTGGACTCTCACAAAGGCTCTTACACTGAAGCTGGACTCTTGCGACACCCGGTGCCTGAGAAAGATCGAAGGCATTCGCTGGCAGGACCATGTCACAAACGAAGCAGTGCGCCGCACAACTAACCAGGTCCCGGTTAGCAAGATCATCAAGCACCAGCTAACCCTCCTGGGTCACACGTCCAGAGCCACACCCACCCAGGAAGTGGTCAAACTGGTCCTCGCAGCTCCAGACCCAACTTGGAGCGCCCTAAAGGCCGTCCCAGGAGCAGATGGGAGGACCAAGTGTTCAATATGCTGGACACTATGGGAGTCAGCAGAGCCGACTGGAGGGCTCTGGCCGAAAACAGAACATCCTGGAGGGAGATGTCTGCAGCCGCCATGCATCTGCCCTGATGCCTGCGGTTGATTGGATATCTGTCATATTGCATGATAAGTCTCTGTAACAAGTGGCACCTATTAGACCTGTCAGTTGTCACAGACGGGCAAATATTCTCATGCTGGCATGGCCATGGTCTGCAGCCAGGGGCTCTACAGTTAGTGGTCACAACACACCTACATGTAACACCTGTCAGCTGACACATTGAGGCAAATATTCCCCTGCTGGAAGGGCCTGTCCTTAAGGGCCAAACGACTAGTTATCAAAACAGAAAGGGATAGCTAGAACCTGTAAACAGAATCAAAAGGGAAATCGTAATTCCATGATAGGACTATTTCAAATGCGACCTGATTTGCATCATCATCATCATTATGCTTCCGGATTTAATCCAGTGAAATACAATCAAAAGTTTTTCCAGTACGGTCTGTCCTTCATGGCAGCTATCAATGTAGAACCTGAGAGTCCAGTGTCTCTTTCAATCAATGTCAATAAAGTTGATTTGCATAATTGATTAAAAAATGCTAGAAAAGCCTTCTTTGTTAAAGAAGATAACACTGTCATGCTTAACTTCTTCTATTTGGGTGGAGAAGATGATACAATTTAGGCCACACCAACTTGATTTAATGGATGACATCCGCTCGCATTGATTTTCGCCTGTTCTCCAAAAAAAGAAAATCACCTCCTCCAGGGCTACACAGAACTCCAGAACTTGCCGACTCATATTGACACAAAAGGCCAGCTTGTCGTAAAACTTATGTACTGCCACAAAATACGTCAGCATCAAAGTTGACAAGAAAACCTGGGGGGTAATTGTGGATATGTATGCTATCGATGTCGGTGAGGGGGATGTTACGTTTGCGCAGTTGAAGTGGCAGCCAGTGAGTAGCACCCTGACAATTTCAAAGATGTTTTGCAACGATCAGAGAAGTGGGAGTTTAGGCATTGGGAACACTTTGCTGCCCCGACGGCTGACTAAGCTATGGGAGAGAGTGAGTGAGTGAGTGATAGAAGTCTAACAGCGGGATTTGTAAGTGTGAACTATGGAATGCTTAATATGCCAGTGCCATGTATGTTGAAACTGCCCTTATAAGTATTCTGATCACAGTCATACATATATCATCCATAGTCCTTGGAGCCAAATACCTTCAAATAGCGTACCAGTACTTCTTTGATCGTTCTTGTCAATATATCAAACATGGATCAGTTTGGCTGAGTCTGCTAATATGAACAAGACAACTTACATGTACCTCCTAGAAATAAAAAATTGTTGCTTGTTTGATACACCGTGTTTTGTGGTTCAATTCGCAATACCAGCTTTGTAGTTTTTTGGGGGGGGGGCTGAATTTTTCTTTTTTCGCCCGCGTGCTTTAGTTTCAGGGTCATCCAGGATGTCATCCATGAAATTAAGTTGGTGTGGGCTTATGCAAATGATGACCTTATCTGTATGATAAAGGAGAAACACTCATAATACATCAGTCAAAAAGGTTAAAATCATTTGGCGAAGGTATGAGGCCTTGGCCTCTTCAAAGAACGCATTCTTTTATGATCGTAGAAGGAATCATTTCAAGGGGGTGGGCACTAATACTAGTTTTGCTAATTGCAGATACAACTTACTTGGTGAATTTCTAGGGCTGGTTGACCTGTTGGAATCATCTGACTCTGAGTCGATATCAGACACACCAGAACTGTTTCTCCTGACCAGCGGACTCTGGGAAGGAGAGCTGATGGCTCTGGGACTGAGATCATGGTCAGGTGACCTGGATCCTTCCCTATGACTGAGCCCTCCTCCAGGTGATGATCTATCAGGAGCTGTGATTGGACAAGAGTAAATAAAGACAAATATTTGTATTGTGTATGAACTACACCGCTAGAGATAATGACCAAAACACCTTGTCCTGACCACCCCTTCCAAACTTTCTGAAATGGATAATCCCAACAGCAAAAGCTGAAAGAGGAAAGATTATTGCTCACCTCTGATTGGCACCTGCCAAACTGTCATGACATCATCCGTCATGGGGGACAGCTGGTACGGCTTCACATCTGGAACAGCAAACACTCTTGTTATATATGATACCTGAGTCTCTATAGATGATCCTGACTGTCCATCACAATAAGCACTTCAACAACGATAGCATGGCAATCAGCGGTTCGACCAAGGAAAAAATGGCTGCATGTCCATCAAGTTTTTGCACTTTTATGGTTTTATTTTGCATTTCTATGTTTTGACAGAGGTGGGCGGGGTGGGGCTTTCGGATCAGATTTTTACTTGTAGGAAAAAAAGACATTGGAAGTTCTCTGCATGGGAGGTTCCTGACGACAGTAAATTCTGTTGGGACGGCAACACATAATGACAAATTTATGTACATAATCCTATACTGTATAGTGTATGCACTAACATGGCATTCTCTGCTTGATAGGACTTGTTCTTGAGAAAGGTCTTGGAAACAGCGTTTCATATAATAGTTTCATAATAAGTTTCATAAGTTCATAATATTGTTCCACTGTATTCACAGAGTGTCTGGCAAAACTAGGCTCTTAACACTGATGGAACCGGACATTGTGACTGATGAGAAATTTCACTGTGTTCTTCTATGGGTTCAACTACGGGTTCAACTATTGGTATATGAAGAATTTGTTGACAACGTTTAACAATGAGATAGGATAACAAATAACGTGCTACAAAGAATTCAAGTGACCAACTGCTCTTCATTAATAATTTACCAACAATGCTTAAAATGTTGACTTAGAGTGGGCCACTACATTTAACGGATTATAAGTTTGTTAAGACATAAAAAATGGTACAATATTTTTTCTTTAAGATATATTTTCACAAAGTCTAGGAACACCATAGAGTATAATCTCTAGATGTACTTACCAACTTTTATCTTTGGGAAGTATGTGAAGTCTTTCAATGCTTGATAGAAATCTTCCTGTAACACACACATTGCGGATAGTTATTGTAAAAATGTTTGTATAAATTTCATTACTGTAACCAATATCAGAACAAATTTGGAACATACAAAAAGGGCTCTACAAGTGTATAGTACAAAAGACGTATTTGGAATTCAAGCTGTCCAATGAAGAGCAGTATTAAAAGTTTTGTTAAGTGGTAAATTGTCTAGACTTTTTGTCTGCAGTTTTCAGTCAACTGTTAGGTGGCACAGTTACATTGGTACAGATAGGATAACTGATTTTAACACTTAAAAGATTTATTTCTGTGAAAGACTTACTGCATTAGGAGGTCCGTACACCCGCACCTCTGGTACTCCAATGCCCTGTAGAGTCAGTGTCATGCCTGGTACAATAAAACAAGAATCCCCACTTATACAGCACTAGTCTAGTGTTTTCTATGCACCGATACATACATGTCTAGCACCCGACATAAGTCAAGTAAGTCAAGTCATACATACAAGTATAAACATTCTGTCCTATGTGACATTGATACTAAAGAAAGCCTAGTAACTTAACCTTGCTTTCGTAAGAATTATGGGGTAGATACTAAAAATGCAGCAATGTTGAATACAAAGGTGCACAACAAAGTTGGAATAAGTTAAATCTTTAGACAATAACTTGTTACCTAAAACATTGACAATTTCATTTTGTTTAACTGTGCCAACATTTTCACACCGCAAATTCCTCTATAGAATCCTCACTGTCAATAACTCTATTGGACAGTACTGTAATTCATGTATTATATACACAGGGCTCGAAATTCATCTTTGGGAATAGGTGCACTGGTGCACCCAACTAAAAAAAATGGGTGCACAGAGAGAATTTTGGGTGCACCAGATGAAATAAAGTTGAATGTTCTTCAGAACATAATTACAAAGTTTAACGCTGCTGCCTTTCTTACGAACTTCAATCTATTATTCTATAGCTAGCTTCAAAATTTCAAACAAATAATACATTAAATAAAGTACAGCAAAAAGTTATCATGCTGTTTTTTATACTTACATTTCAAGAATATTCTGTATACTAGTGTACAATAGTACCTTAACCCTATAAGCTACAAAAATATATAGGTCCACCAGTGCACCCAGAGTCAAAAATAAGGTGCAAAGCTCCAATTTTGGGTGCACTGGGCGCACATGCACCCACTATTTCGAGCCCTGATACATATGATATATATATCAGTTTAGTTCACAACACTGTTCAGTGAAACATAATTCATTGAATCATTCATTCATTCAGACAGCTGTAGTGCCTAGTGGCACATAGCCAGGGTAGAAATTACCCTGCTGATTCAGTAGCAGGGTACATCTTTACAGGGAGGGGTTGTTAGCCCTTCCTCTTCAACATGCTCAAGGCACCTGTTGAACACTGAACCCCATTTTACTTACCTTGGGTGCAGCCAAACCAAGATGTCCTTACCCAGGATTAAAACGGGTCTCCCAGTTAGCAACTAATTATACAAACTTCTAATGTGGAACGGCCATGCTCTGGGCTGGGCCTCCATGCAAACTTTAAAACCTTCAGCATGGCTCTGCTCACACTGTTTAGGATAGCAACAGGGGACAACTGGAATGGGATCATGAAGGTAGGTTGGGCCCAGATTGAAACAGAGCTTTTGACTTGTTTCAGCTTGCTCAATGGAACACCCCTGCTCTGGGCTTGGCAAGCATGCCAACTTTGAAAACTTCGGCATGGCCTTCCTCACGCTGTTCAGGGTAGGAACAGGAGACAACTGGAATGGGATCATGAAGGTAGGGAATAAGCAGATTAGCACCCCTAGCAGAAATGTGGAGGATTACAACCAACCTCTGGTAGAGATGTTGAGGCATGCAGCCTAGGAGGAAAAGTGACACAAGACCCATAAACACAATCATACCCTATCAAGACGTAGTCTCATCATCAATCGTCCACTTAAAGGATATGGAATTCCTTTAGACGCCTAATGAGTTAAGGTCAGGTGAATTACCATACAGGGGAATCGAACCAGGCACACGCTAGTGGAACCAGTAATTTGAGTGTTTTACTGAATGTGTATTTTCCATTTTTGTACGCTTTCAGGACTGCACACAGGTAAAGACAAGATGCGCTGTAAGCTAATATTTCCCCTTCCACCTCTAGGATACCCTGCGAGGTCCCCCTGACTGTGACGACTCAGAAGACTGCAAGGCTAACTGCTGCGTGAGCGCCATCCTCGCCCCCATCTACTTCGTGTCGTTCGTGCTGATGGCGCAGTTTGTGCTGGTGAATGTGGTGGTGGCTGTGCTGATGAAGAACATGGAGGACAGTAACCGCAGCATGGCGGACGATGATGAGGAAGACGAGGAGCCGTCTGAAGGGAAGGAGTTCCGAGAATTGGAGGATGAGCAGGGAGCGACCAATGGACAGGTAAGGCAGGTCAGGGAATGTAACAGTGTTGCGAGGTTTGTTTGGCAGCTGTAGTGAGAAAGTTCAATGACAAGCATACTTTGTACTTGAAATACAAGGTGAAAGTTAAGAAAGGCAGCATAATTTTTTCTGCATACTTCTATGGCACTTGTCTTGGGAACGGCTAGATTTGCTTCACACGTGTATAGACACACACACACACACACACGTTTGTAGCTAATAGCATAAAATCTTTCAGGGTCATCTCAAGTTAATCAGTCCTTGGTCTGGTACATTGCCTTGAACATGCAAGGAAAGACAGTGAGAATTATGGGTCATGGTAAGAATGGTACTATCAATAGAATTGGTGGATAGGGATATACATGTTTAAGTGATTTGAAGCCAGGTGACCTGTTCTGTTTCCAGGGTAACGGAGACAAGAAGCGTGTGACCAGGTTCCACTCCCTGCCAGACAGCTTCACCTTCCCTGTAGGGGCCCAGTCATGTGAGAACAGTGGAGGCAGCAGCGACAACAAAGGTGGGGCTCTCCTCTTAAAGGTTTCTTGGCAATATTTCACATTGCTACATGTATATGGCCCTCGAAAACATGACAATCAAAACCATTTGATGATCTTACTGTCTAATTGCTGAATAAACCGTAGCAAAAACACTTTATGTCATTTAAGATGATAACAAAACTTTTTCACAGCCAAAATAATTTGTTAATTTTTTGCTCGTCATTGTACTTGAATTGATCTATTCTTTTAGAAATCTGTTGCACTTTCTCTGGCTAGGTGATGGGTTCTTCTGAGCTGTACAATGCAGACATGCACCTCCTCTGTGTCATGATGTTCCAAGTGTGATAATGTGTTTTCCTCAGGTGTAGAAAGTCATCTGTATATAATTCGTGAAGTGTCTTCTGCATATTAGTCATCTTATTGTCAGTGTCAACGCGACCACCCTGTTTGCAAAGCTGGCTTACACCCTTTTCACCCCTTCTGTTTTTGTCTCTTGATGTTCTTTGTTGAAAACATATGCTATGTTTTTACGCTATTTACTTTGTTTATGTACATCACAGCATTGCTGCTTCATGTTGCATTTTGTAGGTTCCGTTGCAAAGTGGGCGGTTGCAGTAAAACGAGCATAGTGAGTTTCGTGCGTGTGTGAGTACTTTGTTTGGTCCGTGGGTAGGTGGCGAACGTTTCTCCTGACTAACATCTCTCTTTCTACGCTAACTCACAGGTTCAGTCCTTTTTAACAATTGTTGCACCTGGCATGGGGAGCTACATGTCTTCCATCTTCAAAACTGGAGGGGGGGGGGGGGGGAGCAGGAAATGTCAATGTATGGAAATCATAGGAAGGATTAAAATCAAAGCTGAAACCTTCCAACCATATATCATGTTATTAATAATCTTGAAATATTCATATGTACTACAGTAACTGAAGAAAAGGATTCAAGCTCATTGTTTTGTTATATAATTGGAACCAGGAGCTCAACTATGCACCCGCCACCAGTCAAGCTACAGGGACATCCCTACTTGAGCATAATGCTTCATCTAATTTGTACCACCATGTAAAAGATCAGTGTTACCTCCTAAACCCCCTACATTGTTCCAGCTCAGTCTGGTTAGGAAGATGTCCTCCATTCTGCTCACCTTCACCCTGGGAAAGGTCAAACACCATCAGTACTGATTCACATACTGTAGACCAGGGCTCTAGCCAGCGCCAGTTTTGCCGTAAATTTACGGCACTTTGCTGCGTGTTACGGAAAAAAATCAAAACCAATCCGTAAACCTTGACGGAAAAAAATCGGGAGAAAAGATATAGACAGGGCTTAAACTTTTGCAATGATCTCCAGAAAAGAAGCGGAAGTTTGAAGCGAAGTCGATTCAGGCCATTTTTATCTTCCGCCGGCGACAGGTGACAACCCCAAGGTGGCTTTATAGCAGACAAACTAGGAGGCGCGGAGGTTGCCAGTGGTTCTTGGGCTAAGAGAAAATCAGCGTCGTGCGCCCCCCTCCCCACTAGAATTGCCCGGTCGCATCGGGCTGACGTTTTTTCTGCTGTTTTCGCCGGTTCACCGCCAATTATAGCCACACAAAAAAATACTCCGGTAGTTACCAGGCTTTCCGTATTTTCTGCTAAACATTGTAAAGTTTTACGCCGAGTTACACACACCTTCTTCCCGCGAAAACTGGTGTTAAGAGTTTGAAACCACAGAATCAGATATTATCTACCAATAACAGCGTTCGTTCACGCTGCGTCACGGAAAATCGACCAATGACATACAAGTCTCGCGGTTCACGAGATGTTGAAGCGCGAATCCGCGAGTTTTTATCGGAAATTGATATTTGGTGCGACGATGGGGCTGTTTGAAGACTTCAATCGACGAATTAAAAAATGATCAAATCAAGTGGAAGTTAACGGAGAAATCGTCCATGGAAAACATGGAAGGAAAATATTGAACGTCTTTAGGGCGTTCTGTCCAAAGTAGGGTGTCTCATTTCCTACTATATTTAGTACAGGGCGCAACCGGGACCGGTGTTGAAAATGTTTTATTTCTGCCGACTTAAATTCACGTGTATATTTGTCAAGTAAATAAGCAAAACTTGCCCCTCAAAATGCTGGAGATAGCGTTTCAGAGGGTCTAGATTTCAAAATTTCCCGGGGGGGAATACCCCCGGACCCCCCTAAAATTGTCGCGCCTACGGCGCGACGCCTCGCGCCTTCGGCGCTCGATATGTCTGGTTTTGACCAAAATTTGGGCCTTACGGGATTAAATTTCAGGCTGGCTAGAGCCCTGCTGTAGACTCTGTTTTCACGGCAGGAATGGAAAGATGGATCGTGCTGAGTTTTACAGTTGAGACAGAAGCAAACCCAATGCTACATTGTTGACTGCATGTAAACTGAAAGATGACTACTTACTTGTGTTCCATCATAATTCTCTGGGTTCCTTCTCCACAGTTGAAAAGATATCTGATTGCACAAAAGAGAATTACTTGTACTTGAAAAGTAATTATGACTCCTGTGAAATCTGAAACATCTTGGCATCATCATATTGTTTGTATAAAATGTAATACAAGCTGACAGTAGCATAACATTGGTCCATACGAATAACTCGTAACTGCAGAAAAGAAAACTGAAGTCACATGTCACAGTCATTGGGACAAGCCAAATCCCTGATCTCAGCTAAACCCATGCTCACACTGAGATAATCTAACTTTATTTTATGTGCTTTTTACAATACACATTGCCACATTGTCATGATGGCTGTCGTTTTGTCAAATATCAGAACTATTAATTTTGTCGTTTGTCTACTCTTTATATTTACAGCTTGTATTGTTGTACTTATGTCCTTGTATGTTCCATGTGTTAAGTTAGATGACCTGTACCTAGCCTCTCGGGGGATGAATGCACAAGAAAGGTCTTTCATTAATGCTTGAGAAAATCCTGGGTTGATAAAAGTCAAAACCTTAAATTTCTCTTACCTTTTCGTATCACTGAAGACGAAGAGAGAAGGACAAGTATCACGGGAACCTGCTCCAATCACTTGCAAGTAAAAGTTTGCAATGTTGTTGACATAAGTTTGACCTTTCTTTCGATTCTTCACATGGCGTAATGTTTCTTCAGCCATTTTGGTTTGCTTCTAAAAATGAGAGAAAAACAAAATGTTTTACGAAAATACATATACTTACAGTATATCCCTCTAAAACATGTCATACTACATGTACATTTATTGTGATTTGGAGCAGCTTCTATTTGTTGTTTGGCATTGACTATAGAGTCAAACCTGGTAAGGTGACAAGTACTGACTACCCACACAACAAGACCTTAGGCCACACCAATTTAATTTCTTGGTTAACAAATTTTAGCCAAAAACAAATCATGAAAACAGAAGGCTCGGGTGAAAACTTGCACCTGACCCTGTTGACTCCCTGAAACTGTGTGCACCAAAGTACAAACTTTCCTCTGAGATTCTGTTTTCATGTTTTTTTTTCCAAGCTAGCGTTTAAAAAAATATTTTTTCATTCCGTTAACCAAGAAAATAAATTGGTGTGGCCTTAGTAAAGCTTAACCCTCAGCAGACAGGATAGAATCACAAGTGCATATAGGATCTGTATGTTCTGTTTTGGGACTTGTACATGTACATGTACTTTCTTTACCACTGTAATGCTACATAGGTAAAACTATACATTGCCAGAAAGCTGAGATCATGCAGAATGCAAATAAAACAAAGACAAGAATATACCAGGTCTGTATTATGATACCAATATGGTATCTGAAACTGTTTACTCCGGAAGGTCAACACAAAACTCATTACATGACAGTGTCCAGATCATGCATTTACAAATACAAAGCAAAATGTATAAGGATCACAACTTTCATCGCCATTTCATAAAGTCCTGTTCGATTGTGGAATGATCATAGCATTGTAAAATCCAACAGCAAGCAAGCTACCTTGCGGCTCATTGGGATTTGTAGGAAAGGCCCTACTTGCGACTCATAGTGCTTTACTAGTAAGGGTTAAAAGTGCTTGAAAAGTCACACCTCAAGGTGTCAAAGAACCCACGACAGTTATTGATAAGAACTTATTTTCAGGTCCGCCAAACATAGATGTATTTATTTTTTATAGTTCTCTTGTGAACCTAGTTTCAATGTTGAAGTGTCCAAGTTGGATTCCTTAACCCTTTATGTAGATACGTTTATGAATGTTAAACATCCAGGTAAGCAAATAGAGTAGTACAATTTAAACTTTACATCTGGATAAATTTCGATAAAAATCGGACGTTTCGGGCTACCATCCGACTGCCCTTTTTCAACGAGAAGTTTACTTACAGATGCGTAAAGAACGTTAATTCCTAAGTTCTAAATAAACAAAAGGTAACGACTAAAGCGTTCTAAAAATGTTCAGATATAAATAGATGTTCATTCTACAATACAAGGTATGTCAAAGCGGCTTAGAAAACATTAAATTCCAAAAAAAGACCTATAATAGATAATCAAATACGTTTCAAAGCACTGTCCCATGTACTGGAAAGTTCGATCCGAAGGCCCCCTTTCCGGTTAAGTGATGGTCGATGGATCCTTTCATACTAGTACACTGCTAATCACTGAACGTGGTGTCAAAGAAGCGGTGTATGAAAGGATCCATCGACCATCACTTAACCGAAAAGGGGGCCTTCTGATTGAACTTTCCAGTACATGGGACAGTGCTTTGAAACGTATTTGATTATCTATTATAGGTCTTTTTTTGGAATTTAATGTTTTCTAAGCCGCTTTGACATACCTTGTATTGTAGAACGAACATCTATTTATATCTGAACATTTTTAGAACGCTTTAGTCGTTACCTTTTGTTTATTTAGAACTTAGGAATTAGCATTCTTTACGCATCTGTAAGTAAACTTCTCGTTGAAAAAGGGCAGTCGGATGGACGCCCGAAACGTCCGATTTTTATCGAAATTTATCCAGATGTAAAGTTTAAATTGTACTACTCTACATGTATGTAGATCCTCATAAGGTCTCAATCATGTATTACTCCGAGTGGGTACCCTAAAAGAGCACCTACCCAAAAAGTTTTTAAAAACTGCTGCATGAACATGTGTTTGTAGCTGTTGGAAAATCCATTTTAGCCAGTCTAACTGTTACAAGCAGTGGAAGCTTGTTTGTAACTGAAAAAATTAGCAGGTAAATGTAGGCAGCTGCACACTAGGTCGGATGTGCACAGTCCTGGGTTTTGAGTGGGGCAGTCATACGTACATGACATATTTTGAACAACATCATTAATTGCTTTCTAGAGCTCGCCATTTATGTTTTTAAGGATTTCTTTTTGAGCAAACAGTGAGAAATTGCCATTTACATTCAATGAAGTTCGTGTTTGTGTATTCAGTGATTTCTGACCCGTGTTGCCCACAGCAAAACAGCCTGTCAATCTTAATCAACAGGCCTAAAGGTTACATGTTTGCTACATCAATGTGTTTGCTTGTGGGACCAGGACCATGTGCAAGCCTACCTGCGGGAATTTATCAAATGCAAGTTTATCCAACGTGTATTAAGCTAGTAAGATTAATTTGTCGTTTCGGAGCCTCACTTGATTAAGACAGGGGACCATGATATGCCTGCACTGTAGTATCACATTAAGGTCAACAGAATGGCCATGACCTTAAAAGGGAGAGGGCGTTCGAAGCCGCAGTTATTTCGTTAAGCTAGCCAAGACCCACATTTTTGTGTGTTTTGTATAACTTTATGCCTCATGTGTAAAACAAGTAAGTTTGCATGACGATTGTTGAATATATTTTATGTAAAAGTTGCAACTACACAATGTCCTTGTATCGAACATAGCCATTGTTTATGGCCAAATTTTCCTGGTGGTACAAAAGTCAGTTATCTGTACACAAATCTGTGCTTCATTCAGACAACAGCTCAATGCATGAACTTGGAGTTCTCAGCGTTTTTATTCTGTAAAGTGGACGAAAACCAACATGTCTCTCCTCTGCATAATAAAACAAAGTAAAAGTTAAAAACTTTGGTAGTGTCGTTAGTACTGTCGTTAGTAAAAGTATGGTACTGTCAAAGTTATGGGGACCTTCTGTTAGTTTATGATATTATTAGAGTAGAGTAGAGTAGAGTAGAGTTGATTCCGCCAGGTAGGAACTCAGATTCCAGTTTAGGCCGTCTTCAATTCATCTCACTGTTATCTCTGGTTTCTGGGGATGGTCCTGAGCTCTATAGTCGTACATTACTTGATGTTGTTCACACTGGGTGCCATTATTACAGATATCTTTTTATCGTGGAATCATTTCATGCACCATTTGTTATATAGATCTAAAAAGACGAATCCTCTTTATCACCTGTAGGTGTCTTCCCCCCGGAGGAAACACTGCAAGTCTCGGATGTCGTCTGCTAGAGCTCTTGTTCTCCCACCGTGCCTTACCGCCCCCCTCCCCACTTTCACCACCACGCCGTACAGTAAAGACGCAAAGCGACCGCACCAAACGCTTTGTATGGGCACGACAAATGCTGAAACTCGTTCGAACGTGACGAGAGGGGAGTAGAGATTGCAACATGAAGGGTTCCTTTGTGCAATTTCAACAGCAAAACCCCTGACAACGTGCGAGATGTGATGATTTCGTCGTGTTGCAGCAACTCAGAAAGGTCATAGGGCAATGTCCTGTTCTTGAGCCCAGGATCTATTTTTTTTAAAATTGAATTTCAGAGAGTTGAATACGAAAATTATATGCCTTCAAAGAAGTGCCATATTATGATATTTCCTAACCGTTTTGCCCTTTATTTCCTATCATTTGCCTGCCTTAAGTACCAAAACAGCCTGTGAACGAGAGCTACTTCAGTAGGTTTCGATTATAGCTAGATAGGGGTGTTTGAACGAAATACATGTAACGTTACTTGCAAGGAAAAAAGATTGTCAAACTTATGTATAAATTTAGGTTGATACGCAAATAAAAGATAAATTGTACTTTGTGTTTTTTTAATCTGTTCATATAAAATGTAACAAATTAAAATACTATCTTATAAAATATAGTGTGTCCCCTAATAGTATATTTTGATGGTAGAGTCTAAATAAAGCTTTCAAAGTTTCCCTCCAGTTGAAACACTTGTTCTGATTGGCCGATTGATAACGCATGCGTACTGGAAGGCGCTAAAAATTGGAGAAGATGATCGTCTGGAGGTTAGAATTTACAGAAAAGGCTTAAAACTCTCCAAATTCATCGAGAGGAAGAGTTTCGCGGGAATTGTACTTGATGCATAGTAGGGTCGTGATTACAGAATAAGCAGTAAGCAAAGAAACAGCAACGCTGTGCGACATTTTCTTGAAAACAGCGTAGGTTTGGAAGTGTCGGGTGGGAGGGCGGCTGGCACCGGGCGGACTGACCGTATCTAGATATCTTGTACAGCTGAACGAAGGACTGTCGCCTCGTCTCTAAGATCAATGGATGCTACCCTGAGCATGAGGAGGGACGTGAGGATCCTTCTTGTCGGAGAACGTAAGTAAAAGAACAACACTAAGTACTATAGCGCCCCCCTCCCCCCAATACACACATAAATTTAGGTCGACAAGTATTGATCTGGTAGTACTAAATGATATAACGTGAAAGCCGTATTATAGTCTGTTACGACAGGAGAAGCTGGCTATTTAGGATAGAGGGTGATGTACATACATGCAGTATTTTAGGTGAACCTGCGGGTATATGTGATATCAGATCACTACTTCCTGTCATGTTGGTGCCATCACGTGGACTGCCACTGACCCCTCCCTCTTTTCGACCTTGCCGTTTTCGGTGATTCCCGACTGGCATATTATATCTATGATTTAGATAACAGCATTAAAACTTCATTTTAACCCACGTTCAAGGTAGATGAAAATATCAGAGAATTGTATTGACATATTCAAACTAATATGAATTTGTATACTAGTATTGGGTCAAGGAGGTTTAAAATCGGATAGAACTGTTTCTACAATATACTGTAAATGTTAACATTTTCATGGTGGTTTAATGTTAACGGTTTTTGCAGTAACCTCTTTGCCACAACTGTCATTATCCCCGCCAACTTGACGGCATTTGCAGTAATTGCCCAAAATGGGAAGCAATTTTCTTAATGGATTTGCTATATTAGGCACTAGACCAGTAGCAGAATTTTTGACATTTTCTGTGAATCCATTATTTCATAAAGAAGGTTTGAACCCAGAGAGAATTGTGTGAAGGAAGGATATGAAATTTGATCTTCAAAAGACAAGTTGGGAAACTTGGGGATGTTTCTAAGTATATCTATATCATGGAATTATTTGATCAAACTATGTCTCTTATGTTGGGTATGAAAGATGATTACTGGAGCAATCCATCTTTTATTTTTCCCTGTTCTTTAGACTTGGATAAAGTGTCATACTCATATTTTACAAAATGAAATATAACATTAGTAGTATTGCACTGTTTTCTGCTGCAGTAGTAGGACATCGTGCAGCCGCAATATAACATTGGCCATGTGAAAAGTTTACAAAGGGTGTCGCGTGTTACAAAGGGAGGGGTATTTGATCAATAATAATTTACATGACAGTTGACATAATGATGTGTAAAGGACCTACTACACGGAAATTCATTCTCTGATTGTCCTCGATGATAATATTATCATTCATTGAACATGGAGTGATGGACATCAAATGTACATCCTCCTGAAGTTTGAATTCAGGGTGCACCACATAAAATAAAGTTAAATGTTAACAAAATAAATTAATTCCTCTTTTAAGAACTTCAATCTGTAGCTAACTTCAAAACAAGTAATACATCAAATAAAGTATTAACAAAAGGTTATACATACTTTAACTTACATTTCAAGAATATTCTGTATACTAGTGTACAATAGTACCTTTATCCTATAGCCTACAAAAATATTTGAGGTCGTGGTACTCTAGTTATTTATACTTTCAAAATATATCTAAGATCATCAAGAATATAATATTGTTAATGCATATTGAAATTCCTTCAAGTTCAAGCCACATTGATCCTGATATGTCAAGCCTGTTGCGTTCATACGGCTTAACCCCCCTCTTGAGGTGGATTGGACAGATCAGACTTAACCCTCCTCAAACTTTCAAAGCCGGATTCGGACCAATCATGCGAGACTTCACAAATCTGGATTGACCCCGAGGCTGGATATATCCAGATTCACGAAGCCTGGTATGAACAGGGTATTAAATAGTATTGTCGCGAATTTTCTGTCTTGTGTACAACATATAGACATGTACATGTCATGTACCTATGAACAAACTAATGAACTGCTAAACTATATTTGTACAGCACAAGTAGGGAAGACCTCACTGATCCTGTCGCTTGTGAGTGAAGAGTTTCCAGATGAGGTAATGACATGTTGATTGTCTTATGTCTATTCAGGTTTTGCTACTTTATTTGCATACATTCGCACAGTTTGAGAAGAGATTTTCTTGCTTAGTTAGTATCTAACGGTATATCATAATGTTAATCCATAACCTCTACCTGCTCTTATCATATATAATCATGTAGTATGCATTTGTGGCATAATTGAGTTTTTCAAAGGAGTTTGCAGGATTGTTTCAGTGTGATAGATATCCTACTACCTAGCGTCTTGCATGTGACTTGTGTGTTCTGACTGGTGCTAGAATGTACCATGTGTCCTGCTCCAGGTGCCTCCCCGTGCAGAAGAGATCACCATTCCCGCGGACGTCACGCCCGAGAAGGTCCCCACACATATAGTGGACTATTCTGGTGAGATTTCTAACCCCAAGAAAGAACGCCCCTTTTTCTTATCATTTTCTTAACCTATTGTACAGCCGTGGTGAGCGTTAGACCCCGTTCACACTCATTTTTTTCAATCGCGATTGAAGTATATTATCGCGATTGTTCGATCCGATCGCGATTGAACGCAAAGAAACTTTTGCGTTCACACTGCTTTTCGCCAAGTGGATTAAAGTACGCCGTGATCCAATCGCGATTGAAGCACGATTGAAGCATGCTATCGGCGATCATCTGGTAAATGTTGTTGTTGTTGTTGTTGTCCTTGTTTTGTGTCTATTTTTCCGCTAGACATTGTCACTTGGTGCGGTAAATGTCCCTCTTTCGGTGACATTTCCCCAGTTTTGCCTGCACCTCCTCTCTCCCCCAGATTGCGATGAGGACCCTGGTCTCCTCATCGCGCCATCTGCCACCAGCTGAAGTTGCTGACGGAGTTTTATTCTTTTTCTTGGGCATTGTTGACGATGAAAAGTTGTTGTTGTTGTAAGAGAGCGATCTGACGTGCGGCTTGGGTTTGTTTTCCCGCGCGATGCGAACTATGACCCCACGTACCCGCATGTATGACCTCCCACCCCCGGAACCAGCCGAAATCTCCGCCGATCGCGATGGAATGAATCGTAGTTGTGTTCACACTCAAAATTTGATAGGATTGGATTGGATCCGATCACGATTAATCCAATCAAACTACCTCCGGAGGTAGTTACAATCCAATCGCGATTCGATCGTTTTGGATCGTTCCAATCGCGATTGGGAGCGTTCACACTGAAAAAATCAATCGCGATCGGATCGATTCAATCGCGATTATACTTCAATCGCGATTGAAAAAAATGAGTGTGAACGGGGTCTTACTTTCATCCTGGAAGTTAGAAATGGATCCAAAAAAATAAAAGGATCGTAAAAAATTGCAGAAAAGTCCATAATTTATCTAATTGTTATTATTGTTATTGGGTGGGCTGGCTACTACCTCTTCGCAGCCAGGGGCTGAAATACAAGGAGCTTTGAAGAAGTGTTAATTTTGCTGAAGAAGTATTTCTATACATGTATGTGTGTATGTATACGCTGCGGACAACCCACAGACTGACCAGGATGCGACGCCATAGTCTTGCGAGACTGACGGCTGCCAACGATATAGTGTAGAACTGCTGTTTGGTGAAATGTTTCATATGTAAAGCGACCTTTAGACATGATATGTAGATTTTTTTAAAGAAGTATGATATGGTTTTAAAATGTTTTTAAAGTTTAATAGGACTGAAAATGGCCACCTACAGCGTTGCAATTTGCAGACAAATATTGGAAATTGCACCACAATGAACATTTCAAGACTCTGAGTTACACTAAGTTGCAGTAAATAAGGAAAAGAATCACTTTCATTGCAATGATGATATGAAGAAAGTTTTCTGGTACAGCAGTGTGTGTCTGTGTACATATATGTTCATTCCCAATATACACATTGCAGCATTTCCATACATCCCCTGCTGTTAGTTTTGTCGCTGGGGTTTGAAGGGTTTCAAAGCAATACAGTTGTATGGGGATGAAGTCTGCCATCTCTGATTCCCATTTTGTTTCTGTTTCTTACAGCACAAGAACAGACAACAGATCAGCTGAAAGATGAAATCCTAAGGGTAAGGATTTCATGTTTTTCTCTGATGCTTTATCAAATTGTTAACATCATGTCATCCCTGTACTAATTTCTCTATTGTACTGTGTGGTCTACTGTGTGCTTTGAATTTTGATAATTATGACTGGTACAAATCATAATTACATAAAAACTCAAAATTTCTGGTAAGATTTACTTTGAAGTATTATATTCTTGCTAATTAATTAATACCATATAATACTAAGGTCTCATTCATGTATTACTCCATTTCGGTGCCCTGAAAGAATCCATACCCAAAAAGTAAAGCGGTGGGAAATTCCCTTTCAGCCAGCTCAACTGATCTCAAATGTTAAACTAGATTAGCAGGTGAATTTCATCTTGGTGGAGGTGCACAGTCCTGGGTTTTGTGTGGTGCAGTCACAGGAAAGCAACTGGAAAGTTTGTCTTGTAGGGTGTAGCTAAGGGCAGTTTGTAATTACACATGTACATGGAATGAATGACCTTTCTGCATTTCCTGTTTCATTAGGAATGTGCCTGTGTTACTGTTAGATACATTTATGTAATATAACATAGAAGTATATGGGAAGATAAAACTCATGAATGAGACCTTAATGTTTACCATACAATGTCATTCACTAAATATATATTGTAATGTCACAACTGATTTCTCTTTTTTTGGTTGCAGGCAAACGTAGTTTGCGTTGTGTATGCTGTGGACAATGAATATTCAGTTGAGATGGTATGTTTTTTTTGTCTGTATAAGATGTACATTAGTTAGTTCATTGATTTAGTTTTAAAGATATCTCCCTATTATTGTTCAGCGTTTGAATTTGTCGTCAATGTACAGGGCTCAAAATACTGGGTGTATGTGCACTTTTGTGCACCTTATGTTTGGCTGTGGATGCACCAGGGCATCTAGATATTTTTGTAGGTTACACATGTAGGTAAAGGTACATTGTACACCATTATACAGAATATTCTTAACATTTATTAATAAGTACCGTATCAGAAACAGTTATATAACCTCTGTTGTACTCTGTTTGATGTACAAAAAATTTGAAGCTAGCAATAGAATCACAAATTGAAGTTCTTAAGGGAAGCAGTCTTTGTAATTACATTTTGCTGACATTGTACTTTTGTATGTTGTGCACCCAGAATCATTTTGGTGCACCTATTCCCAAAAATGAATTTCGGGCCTGGATGTTACTCAATGAAAATACTGTTTCACTTCCTTTGTCAAGGAGGCCCAAAAATCACATTAAGACTATTTGAGGACTGCTAGAAATTACAATATCTCATTAGAAAGAGCCTTCAAACTGTCATTCCAAGTTTTTTTACCCAGATTTTTCAAATTATCTCACATGAATGTAACCAAATGTTAACAAGTATCCTTTTTTTTCACATCCAGGTTTATTGTTAATATTTCTGTTACTTGTATACTGATAACCATAGAATATTAGAAGAATATAAAGACTTTATATTCTTCTAATATTAAAGTTGCATTTACTACAAATTGACTGATCTTATCAGGTATAATTATAATGGATTACTTTTCCAGATCACCCAGAAGTGGTTACCATTTATCCATGAGACGGTGGGAGAAGACCTGAGGATGCCAGTATTACTGGTAGGAAACAAGGTAGGACTGGGCCTGGACAGATGCAGGATTTTACCTGCTCATCTGGACTAGATTCTTTGTATGTGGAGCCTGCTGATCACAATTGTAGCCGGGGGGAGAAGAACACTCAGAGGTATCCTCTCTTAACAGTGCTGTTATCAACAGTCTCCATATTCTACTTTGAAATCCTCTCATAATGCAGGAAATGCCAATTCAGAGGGTTGAACATGAGAGGGTTCAATTTTGATATCTTTATTTACCCCACTAGAAAGCTTGTCCAAAACATTTACAAAATAACCACCCCAAACAAAATCATGGCTATGGACTGATGATTCCCAACTGCATGTATTTTTACTTGCATGCTGCTACTGGAAAGAGTTGTAGTCCTCAAGCTGGTGTTACAGCAAAACTGCTATCCTGATTTTATCAGATCGACCAATGTTTGCAGGATACCGAGCCCCGTCCAATGTGACAGTAGATTTTCAGGAGGAACGTACTAATATATGTTACTCTCCAAGCAGAGGGGTGGGTCCTCTGCTTGGAGAGTAAATATATGTATGCTGGACTCTTTGGCAATTTTGAAAGTGGTGTGGAAGTTGCCTTCAGTCAGAAGCTTTCACAGTGGTTTTATTTTTGCAGTGACCTTTCCACCACGGATTCCCCATGTATGACAACTGTACTACAGATTTGTTTCAACTTCAACAAATTTAAGACTGCAAAAGTCTCCTTTTCCCTCCTACAGCAACATAAAATCATCATGAAAGTAAATGAATTTACAGTAAGCATATATTGTAGAATTGAAACAACTTTACTGTCTTAGGAAACATAAGAATGCCATATTGTACCTTGTTGCTTTTTATACATGACTTGTGTAATGTTTGAAGCTACCAACCAGGGCAATGTTGTCAGGGACTACATTGATTCTTGCACTGCATCGTTCTGAATACAGTTTTTATTGTTTTTCAGTCTGATCTACAAGAAGAGAGTTCAATGGAGGTAATTTTTTATGTTGTTTCAGACTAGATGTAAATGGAACAATCAACTATAAAGTATGCTAACTTTTACACGTTGATAATCTGAAAACTTCAGTTATTGTGTATCTGTAGTCAACAAATTGGATTTTTACATGTAGCTGTAACTCAGGTTTATTATTGTCATTCTGTACGTTTCAGTCCATCATACCAATAATGAATCAGTTCCCAGAAGTAGAAACTTGTGTTGAGGTGAGTGAAATATTTTTTTAGATTAAGAGAAGAATAGAAGAGTTTGACTATCTGGCACTGGTGGGGTAAACAATACTAATAGATAGCATACAAATGTAATACAAAATTAAAAATTCAATTTGCTAGCAGATGAGTTGTATTATGTATTGATAAATGTATTTCTTGAATATTTACATTCCTTTAAGTCTTGAACTACATTTATGTGTGATCTAATAATAAAGTTTTATATTCTCTTTGGCTATGTATATAGGTGGTAAAATATTGCAAGGTACGGCCTGTTTAATTCATATCCATGAATTGATGAAATCCCACCATTTGTCTGCAGTGCTCTGCGAGGAACCTAAAGAATATCTCCGAGCTGTTCTACTATGCACAGAAGGCTGTCCTCCATCCCACAGCGCCTCTGTACTGTGCAGAGGAGAAAGAGGTAAGAAACTACCAAATCATAACAATCCTTCAACCCTTATTCTCTTTTAATACCTGCTGCAGTAGCTTAGAAAGCCCCTAGGGGGGCCCATCAAATTTAACCTTTGTTTGCCAAGTGCTACCCACCTACTAAATATCAGAAGGATCCATTGGCAGCTTCTTGAGTTCTGCTGTCCACACACAGCACTGACATCATAATGTTCATGACGAAGGTAATAAAACTGATAATGCCAGCTGCATATATGGGTTAATGCAGGTAAACTTGAGCTGTGCGGGTATTTCTGATGTCTACATGAATGTACTTGCACCTAACTTGCACCTGTCCATGTACTGCATTTGTAAGTGATCTGAATGTGGATTTTTTCATGGAAACTTGCTGCCCTATGTGCCACTAGGCACTATATGTTGGTCTGAACAAAAGAACTGGAAGCAGTGAAGGAATGATTTGATTTTGTTTTTCTACAGTTAAAAGTCCCCTGTGTGAAGGCCCTGACGAGGATATTCACGGTGAGTAAGATTGTGATCATTTTGTACCATTTAATTTCTTTTAAGTAGCAATCAAGTAGAGGTGGGATGAAATGATGTAACGTCTACTAGCACATTTCCGTGTTTAAAAAAGCTGTGAATTTAAACTTTTAAGTGTATCCTAATGCATCATCAGTAATCCCTAAATATGCACACTTCAGACATCCAGGCATTTAGGACATTCTTCAGAAGGTCTTTATAACCTTGCATTCGAAGACAACAAGATCAAAGGTTTATGATGCCTCATTGGGACATGATAGCACCTTGTTGGAAGAACTTGCCCCTTGTTTCTGTCAATGGTTTCTTGAAATTTACACTTTGTTCTTAATCTTCTACAGAAAGTGTGTTTGTATACACAAGACTGCCAATAATAATGCATAAATTGTTAATTGTTTAAAAGATCTCCATTAGTGACAGTACATGTACATGATACTTCACTACTCTTCCTGGAGTCCTAAATTATGACACACAGAACATACACATTACATTAGATTGGAGTTAATACTATATACATATATAAATTCTTAAATGATAGTTGCTTAGCCTATGAACTTATTTTAACAAAGTGTGTTGCGCTTGTTTACAGATTTGCGATGCTGACAATGATGGTTTGTTAAAAGACAGAGAGCTCAACGAATTCCAGGTAAGAACAATCTATTCAAGACAACTAATTTTTTCTTAGTACTTGGTAGGTCATTAGACTAGAATATAAAATTTTGTTTGTAAATTGTTTGTATGGTTTTGTATGTGAATCGGTTGTAACATTGTGTATGTGTATTATTTGTAAAATTTTGTATGTGAATTGTTTGCATGGTTTTGTATGTGAATTGGTTGTAAAGTTGTGTAGGTGGATTATTTGAGTGTTTGTTAAATTATATTATTTGTCCCTACAGAAGAGATGTTTCAATGCCCCCCTGGCACCCCAGGCTCTGGAAGATGTGAAAGCTGTGGTGAGAAAGAACTGTCCTGACGGCACCAGGGATAACGGACTGACTCTGCCAGGTCAGGGTTTGATACTACCCATTTTAGGCTAGTTTTTATCTAATTATTTATTTATTCTTTATTACTGCCACTAACTGGCTTATAGTAAAAGAAAACAAAAAGAAATAGGTATATACACTCAACATAACAGCATAGACACATAAAAACATATCAGTCTATAATATGTATACAGGCATCTCCAGAGGTTTTTGACTTAAGTACAGACTGTACAATGGTGTTAGATGGGTGGAAAAGATGATATACAAAAGAGTAGCACAGTTTACGCCACCTGGCATCAAAGGTATCAGTCTGGTAGAAAACAAACAGTTCTCTGTCTGTGGGGCCCCTCCATTTGTGGCCATTCACCTGTAAACTTACAAGGTGCCAAGTACCATTAGGAGGTCAAGATTCTTTGTCACTATCAAAATCAGCGGTGCCCCCCGGTGTACTTTCAGCATGGCACCCTCTGTCTTAATTTAACCACCTCTGAAATTTTAGATTAATTTGATACTGCGAATTCATTAATTTTCGCTGTGACTTAATTTCAAGTTATGAGAAAAAAGTGCTTTTCACTGTGTTTCAAGGTTGTGGTTGAAACAATTGTGTTGTACATTTGTATGTAGTAATACAATGGAAACGCATATTCACTCTGTAGAGGTCAACGGAAAGGTATAAATCTGCTACGGATATGTCCATATTTACAGTATGCTGCTTGTTGTCTGTCCAGGCTTCCTGTTCCTGCACACCTTGTTCATACAGAGAGGCAGACATGAGACCACGTGGACAGTACTCAGGAAGTTTGGGTACGACGACAACCTCCAACTCACAGAAGAGTACCTGTATCCAAGGTAATGATACTGTCTGCACCATAAGGAGTGAAATTTTGTTTGGAGGTTGTTTGTATGTGTGTCTGTGTGTGTATGCATGTGTGTGTGTGTGTGTGTGTGTGTGTGTGTCTGTGTCTGTGTGTCTGTTTATGTGTGTGTTTGTTTGTGTGTATGCATGTGTGTGTGTGTCTGTATGTGTATGCATGTGTGTGTGTGTATGTGTGTCTGTGTCTGTGTGTCTGTTTATGTGTGTGTTTGTTTGTGTGTGTGTGTGTCTGTGTATCTGTTTTTCAGACTCCCATTAATTTGGCATTTTACACAATGTTGTCATACATGTGAATGTAAATCCTCTTTGCTGCTGATTTTGTCCAAGAGACTGGAAAGGTCACAAAGCACTGTGTGTAAGGGGAACAAACTTGCTAAATATCATTCTGGAAATGTATATAAATTGTTACTGCAGAATGTTGTGACAAATTCACCGTTGTTTTCACTGCTTGTATCATCATCACGATTGCCGGTGTCGGGTACTATAATCTGTTTTGTGTTCCTGATGTAATTTGTATTTTTTTCTTTCATCAGCTTTAGAATTCCTGTTGGCTGCACTACCGAGCTGACTCACCAGGGGTACTCGTTCCTCACTATGCTGTTTGAAAAGTATGACGTGGTAAGTGTACAGTTGGCTTAACAGCACCACAGACTTATATTTTAAATTTTGATATGCCTAACTTTGATATCAAAAGACTGTTCCAAGAAGTATAGATAGGAATTCTGAGGGATTCTGTGATCAAATGTTTATTTGTGTTTTAGAAGACTTTTGTACAGAACTGTGATTGCCAGTATCTCTTCTACCTTGACAGTTGGATGCACAGACACCTGTCAATCAGTACCATCATTGGGAAGGGACCCTAAGCCTTTGGCATTAAACACCTGCACTTTAAGGTCCTACCACTCTTACCCAGAGATGTCTCTGTAGCTCATCTGGTAGAAGCCTCACAGTTGAGCTCCTGGTGCCAATTAGCTGGGAGATCAGTTCAATCCGGGGTCAGGACATCTCAGTTAGGGCTACACCTGTCTTTCGGAAGGAGTGTAAAATGGGCGTCCCTTGTTCTCAGAGGAACCTCGAACATGTTTAAGGGCTGGGAATCCCTATATATCACTACCAACTGGATTTGGGGTTAAGCAGACATTTTGGGGTCCTTACTCCATTTTATCTGGACCCAAGGAGTGAAAAATGGGTTAAAAAGAGTAACTTTCCCCTCCCTTTCACCTTTTCAGGGTGATGCATTCTTAAATGTGCTCGAAGTAAGTATGGCTCACTGTGTCGAGTGAGTAAACAAGTGTCAACTTTGTTAGGTTGCCTGCCAGGGATTAGAACCCAGGACCTGTAGGTTCTAAGCCAACAGCCTAACCACAAGGCCACCTTGCCACCTTTAGGGTTTAGTGTAGTGTAGTGCTTTTCTAACTAAAGTTTTGATGACTTCACTCTAGGATGAAGATGGCTGCCTGTCCCCAGAAGAACTGCAGAACTTGTTCAGCGTGTGTCCCATCATGCCCTGGGGCCCGGATGTAAACAACACGGTGGTGACCAATGAACAAGGCTGGATCTCACTACAGGGATACCTCAACCAGTGGACGTGGGTACAGATTTGTATCATAAGAACCACAATCTGGGTTCGAAATAACACCTGCATGTGTAAATTATTAACTCTAAAAATTGGAGCTGTGCAGGTATTTATGATATCTTGTGTTACCATTTGCTACATGTAGAATTGTCAATATGCAAGAGGTTAACACTGTTGATGATTTGATTGACAGACTGACGACATACCTGGATGTTCCCCGTACTATGGAGTTCCTGGCGTACCTCGGGTACATCGGAGGGGAACACGAGAACCAGCTGTCCGCAATCACAGGTAAAACAGTTACTTTGACTCTGCTTTCTTACAGTCAAGCCAGATTTTCATTTAAATCACGAATAGCTTCTTTCCAGAATGTCAATAAGTATGTATAGCAATCTTTTTTGATTGACACATACGCAACTGTTCCAAGAATGCCCTCAATTTACCTATTGTATCAAATCTGACCAGGTCCTAAATAAAGCTAGCATGATGTCATAGGGACACCAAAACAAATGTTGTCAGTCTGAAGACTGAAACGATTCTTCCTGTTGTAGTGACACGGGAGAAGAGAGCGGACCTGCAGAAGAAACAGACCATGAGGAGCGTGTTTCAGTGTAACGTCATCGGGCCGAAGGGTGCAGGGAAGACCGCCTTCCTACAGGGACATCTGGGGAGAAACTCTGAGGTAAGGGTCTGCCCTTAAGTTAACACAGTGCCACCTAGTGGTTCTTTTAGGAAATGCAAGTTTGCTCGTTTTCGTTTTAGAGCCGAGAACAGAACAGAGTATGTTGCACAATAAGTGGTTTACCAGAAAGAATAGAGTGGCTGTATTCCTTTTTCTTCAGATGGTGCTTCTTCTAGATTGAATATGAATTATAGTTTCTGAATCTTATGGAGTCTTTTTATAACAGCAAACATAATCATATAGTAATTAACAAGCAAATGATATTGAAATATCTACATCACCACATCATTAGCCTAGACATAATTGGCGGGTTGGCTTTGTAGTAGGTCATACCAAAGATTTTGAAAACAGTACCACATACTGCTCCTCTGTTTAGTGCTCCATACCTATTGGAAGGAGTAATGGAACACACATTGCCAGTGGACTACCTCCTGCTGTAGTTTTATCTGTGCTTGCATACATGTAGCTGTGTGGCCCAAGGGCTAAAGAGACTGACACAGAGGCTACCCTATACACCAGGGATGTGTAGCGGTACTGCGTACCGGCACAGTACCACGAAAATCATTTTAGTACAGGTTCAAAATACCGAATCTCAATGTTTCCCCAGTACTGTACCCACATAAATTTATACTACGTATTTATTTGTGACTTAAGACACTTAAATCCTACCACAAAGCTGAAATTTAGCACTGAGATCCTAACATAGGAAACTTACTTTCATAAAACAAGTTGTCAACAGTTAATCAAAATTTCTGTCATCAATGAAGAGTGTGTGTTACTTTGTTAAATTGTCCAGGTCCTGTACCTAAACCTCTGTGACCAATCCCTGTACCTGTGCCTGATGTTATGTTTAGGTACAGTCATTCCTACTATACACCATACTGTCACTGTGTGCTACCCTGTACCCAGAGTGTATGATAATTGATTGTTTTATCTTCCCCACCAGTGGCAGTCCAGGTTAGCAAAGGAACACCTGTCCAGGTATACCATCAACCTGACACAGGTGTATGGCCAGGACAAGTACTTACTGGTAGGGTGTCATCATCCTTTGTTCTGTGAACTGTACACATGGTATGGAAAACATTTATTAAGATTAGATGATATGTATCATTAGGACTACCACAGCAGACCCTTTGGACGCTCGGGGGCTATCTTGTGACAGAAAAGGTTACAGAGGATCACATCTACCACCTGTTTTACATAGCCTCACTGAAATGCTACAACAAAATTTGTATGATAAAGCCAACTACATGAATCATGTGCATGCATTATTTTTACTTTATTGTGTTATGGGGGGGGGGGGGTAAGGTAAGATTTGAATGGTGTTACATCAAGCATCTTAACTGATTGAAGAATGACTTTCCTAAAATTAGATGGATAGTTTAGTAAACAACTGTACGGGGTACTACAATATATAGCAAACAACAACAACAATAATTCTCAGAGATCAGTCTACATATGACTAATAACTAAGTAAATAGGAGGAAACACTAATTGATTGGTACATAATGTTTTCTTGTGTTTCCAAAATATGTATTCCAATGTTGATAGTTTTGTAGGGTACGAAGTTGTAGTGAGAACAGCTGCAGTACAAACCTCTCACTAACATGACAGTAACTCCCCCTGCTACAGCTCCATGAGATAGTTGTAGTGAGAACAGCAGTACAAACCTCTCCCTAACATGACAGTAACTCCCCCTGCTACAGCTCCATGAGATAGTTGTAGTGAGAACAGCAGTACAAACCTCTCACTAACATGACAGTAACTCCCCCTGCTACAGCTCCATGAGATAGTTGTAGTGAGAACAGCAGTACAAACCTCTCCCTAACATGACAGTAACTCCCCCTGCTACAGCTCCATGAGATAGTTGTAGTGAGAACAGCAGTACAAACCTCTCACTAACATGACAGTAACTCCCCCTGCTACAGCTCCATGAGATAGTTGTAGTGAGAACAGCAGTACAAACCTCTCACTAACATGACAGTAACTCCCCCTGCTACAGCTCCATGAGATAGACGTGGGGATTTCCGACATCCTGACTCCGGAGGACATGGACTGTGATGTGGCCTGTTTACTGTATGACGTCACCGACCCAAGGACCTTTGAATACTGTGCCAGAATGTACAAGGTAATGTGCACCCAGGCATAGAGAGAGAAGATGATTTGACTTTTTGTGGCCAACTACAACAGGGGATATGGCTTCCTTTGGTCAATGTTGACCATGGTAAAATCCTGATTGATATCAGCCCTACAACAGCGGTGTCAATAAGAATAGAATAGAGGTTACGAGATACACAGCTGAGAAGATTTATTACATCACCAGACAGAAATCCCATCAAAAACTCATGTACAAGACTTGTACTCTGCTTTCCTTGTTGCTGCATGCATGCTGCAGGCACTTACAGTTTTTGTATCTTTTGTCCTTGACTTGTTGTCTGGATTTTTTGGTGTCAGATAGCTTTTGATGTAATATAGGTGGTATAGGTTTGGGCTCCCTGGCAGCAAACTGCGGGGTTGTTTTAGTTAAAAATTTTCCAAGAGGATAACTGAACAAGGGAACAACATTTTTGGCATGCAGGTAGCTTCGACAGTGACATACAAAATTAGATTCAAATTTTTTGCAATGTTTTTCACAGCAACACTTCATAGACAGTAAGGTGCCGTGCTTGTTAGTCGGAGCCAAGGCTGACCAGGCCGGAGTGACTCAGGACCATCCAATCCAGCCAGAGGAGTTCTGTAAGAAGTACAAGCTGCCACCACCACAGGGCTTCACCACCAGGACAACGGTCAACAGGGACGTCTACATGAAGCTGGCCACTCTGGCCAACTACCCGTAAGTACTCTGTGTGTGGCTGCACCGGCGATGCTTAAACAGCACTTCATCGTGCATGGGAGACACCTAGTGATGAATAGAACAACTGCATGTGAGTTGTTACCAAAAGTGCTTTTGAAGCAGTCACTAAGTGAGAAGCTGCTGTATGTGCTCAGCAGTGTTATATTCTTCATGATAGTTACAAAGTATCTCCATGTGGTATAATTATATCATTTGTACATAAAAGCAGCTTGTGCTTTCCAAGCTCCTTTGGTAAAGGTTAACGGTTAACAAAAATGTGAGTATACAAATTGTATAATCTGGAAACCTAACTAGCAGGCCACAGATTGTAGTTCAAGTAAGACAAGAAAATTACTTCAATTATATCAGATTCTGTTCTATGACATATTTTTGCTAGGTGTTGTGACATCATACTATCAGCACTTTAAGTACTCCATGTTCTTTACAGCAGTTTTATGTCTGTTTCAAAACTGTCAATGGGATATTACTGTCTTTACCATATCCACTTGGAAAGCACAATCCACTTTTATTTTTTTAAATCAACAGATTCCTGCCCAAAATATTCAAAACCACTTGGAAAGCCGGATTGCAAACAAACACTGTCCATAGCAACAGCAGGAAAATGTGTTATTTTATAAGATCTTAGTAAGAATAGAGAAATAACAGGATTTTGCACATTTTACAGAAAAAATTGCACCGTCAATACTTGTGGCTACACATGTCAGTTATGTTAACCTTCTAGAGTTTTAAGTCAACAAATTGATACCAAAAGTCAAAAATGAAACTTCTAAAAAACTAGACCCGAACAGTGTAATTTTGTGTAAATCATGTCATACATGAATATGTTGCTGAGTTTTCATTGGCATCATTACAGCATGTATTACATGTACGTCCACAACAGGCATAGTTGACATGTGTACTGTACAGACCACAGTATTGGTGACTGAGCTTTTCTCTTTGTTCACAGGCATGCGTATGTACCGTACAGTAGCGCCGTGTTTGTCTGTGTGCTTTCATCCGGTGCAAACATACCATCCACACTGGTAGCCTTGGTGATAGTGTAGCGGTGGTAGTGGCGTGGCCGTGCCCGTGGCAGAGTTTTTATATTATATGTGTTTCTAAACTAACCAAGCTGCATGACCGTGATTGTTTGCATGGCTCTTTGCAGTGCTCCAGCATGACCAGACTAGTTGACTGCATGTTGTAGACCACCTGACAAGTCCATACACTCATGTACATGTACATACCAGCCATGGTGGTCTTTCAGTAAACTGCCTTTAGCTTCTTATAAGCTGCTCACTATAGCCTGGTATCCCTCCTTTTCTAACGTCATTCACACCTCTGATCGCTTCCCTGCAGAACAGTCTGGCATGCATCAATAGAGAAACAGTTGGCATTTGAGTATTTGTCTAGAATTTAGGTGAGAGTCACCAAGCCCTTGTAATGGCATGCGGCACTTTGCGGAAGTTTGATCCCTGTTATTTTGATTCTGAGAAATATCAAATTTCCAAAATGATGCAGGAAGTAAGGAACAAACGTTTCAATGGCGATGGGGGCCAGACTATTCTGTGTGGAAGCAATCGTTGGAGTGAACGAAGCTAGACTAGATGGATTACAGGCTAACTCACTCAGCCATTTCAGAAGAAAAGAAGTAAACTGTTACATATCATAACAACATTCAAACTACCACCTGCACAGTTTTCAGCGTGATGTATACTTCCTGAAAATGACTGGTGCAGGTAAAGCCTGTGCAGGTGATTTTCAGTGAAGAAAAAACATATTTAAGCCCAGTAACAAAATAAAAACAAAATGAAGAATTGTTATATACATGCTAATGAGTGCAAAGAAGTATTGAGGTCTTTTTGAAAGTCTACCATAGCATACTGGACATTGGATTCATCTGTGTGGAGATCCACTCATTTCTTCCCATTACCAAGATTTTATTTGTGAGTCTAACAAAGCATACTCATATCATTTTCGACCATTCTTCTTATCACCCCTCAACTAATTTCCTTACAATTGAATCCATTGTGTGCATGTATTTTGAGTCTTACCATCTATTCAAATGCCTGAAATACCCATACAAGTATCTGACTATTTCTGAATGGTGGCTTGTTATAGAGTCGAAAGCATGGAAGGCTAGGATGGGAACGCCAGGGTGACAGACAATTGTAGGCCAGGATTTTGTTGATGATATTTCTGATGGGACACCCTTTTATTTCAGCCACTGGCTGTTGCAATGCTTGTGTTCGTGTGACAAGTGTGCAACTTGCTGGTGCCAAAAGGCCTACAACGTCCTGCGCCATTCTCTTCTCACCCCCATAATACACAGGTTCTGACTCCTACCAACTTCTCTCTATCTCTTACCACACACTGTTCCATCAATTGTCAGAACCCCCTACGAACCAGATACTTTCAACATGAATCAAACTTTACGTAGGGCCAAAAAAGATTTTTCACAACACTAATGGCAGACTGAGTTATGTCATGTTCATGCCTTTGGAAACCCCTTTCTTGGGGATGTCCCTATAGTTTAACTGGTAGTAGCCTCACATTTGAGCTCCAGGTTTCAATTAATTGCTAACTGGGGAAACCCTGGTTCAATCCTGGGAAGGGCATATTGGCTGGGGCTGCACATGTTTTTTACGGAAGGGACTTAAAATGGGGGTCTTGTGTGGGAGGGATGCCTCGAGCACATTAAAGGGGAATGGCTAGTAACCCGTCCCTGTAAAGATTAGGAAAACAAGGAAACTTGCTGCCCTCTGTCCACAAGGCCCTATGTGCCACTACAAGTGTCTGAACTAAAATACAAACAATCCCCTTTCTGGCGGCCAGCTAGTTTTTATGTCAAGACCTTTCACCATTTTGAGTTTTCATTATTATTGATAAGTCTGCAATTTCTTTATTTGGCTTGCTACACTTACTGTCATTTTTAATAACATAAGAATGTCATAAAAATGAATGAAGGTGAAAAATTGGGTACTAGGGGGTGCAGAAAAGTGATGGAACAGTGTGATGACAGTTCATATAGCTGTCTTATATAGTCTGTAGCCTGATCCTGTTTCTTTCTGTCTGTTTTTTCTTTCCCTTGCATCTTGTCTGTGCGTGCGTGGGGCATGTCATATTCAAAAGCTTCCTAGATGGGGAGGGAGGCAAGGGCAACCCGTGGTTTCCAGATAGGTCAGTCACTAACTTCACTCCTACATGACTTGTGTAATGTACCATTTCACCAAGCCACTTAGTACCACTATCATCATTGTTATATCAAATGTACATGTACAATGTAGTATGAACGGGAACACCATTCATCAAGCAATTCATTTTCTTGAGTACCCAGAAGTAAAAAAAGTACCTACACATAGTTCCACAAAAGTGTTCCATCCAAAAGATACATATACTACAATTCTTCTGCTTGAAAATGAGAAAAACAATTGTCTCCACATACAATGTTTGCATCTGTTTTCCCTCATAGTATAGTTGAGATTTTCTAAAGCAAGACTTACATGATTGACATTTCATGACAGAATAGAAAATACTAAACAGAATCTACAGTGTTGCACTGGCCTCCTTCAGAATCTTGGGATGTCTGTCTGCATGCTTTTGTTTCTGCCACTTTCCTCATAGAAAAGGTTCTGTTTTAAATCCTACTATCCTATGCTAAATATACCACAAAGTGAACTGCACACCCCTTTTACTTCAGTCCGTCACAACTTATGACCCTGTCGGCATCTAAAAATTGCACCGTAACCTACCGCCTTAGTCTGACCATTGACTGTGTGACATTGTGTGACTCTCCACCAGTGCAAGGAGTTTGCACGAGAAGGAGTGAAGGGGAGTGGATTTCCAAGTCACAGGCAGTCAAAGATCAGACTCAACTTTTTGGCGTGATTTTCAACACAGACAGGGTGGTAAATGTGACAGACTGAAGTATGCGACAGACTGAAATACAGGCAAGAACTTTGTGGTATATTTATCATAGTGAAGTAGGCTTTTCAACTGAACCGTGTAAACATTTCGCAAGGTAATAATTCACTGTCCATACCAACCAGCCACTTTTTTTTATTCATCAGCAAACTAAAGAAACTGAATTTGTTGCTTTTTCAGCATAATTTGTCTGCATTATTACTAGGCTGTTGTTTTTGTTACCTTTAACGCTTTTTTTCACCCATTTAGGTTTGTGACATTCTTTTTTGCAGCATGGTATTTCATGTGTACTCCTTTGTGTGGTGTTACTAGTATGTGCTACTGATGTTAAGTTAACGTACTATTGATGATGTGTATAAAAGTGGTTGGATATATATATATATTTATATGAGTATGTTGCTAAATATCTGAAATTTTACATCCTTTAAAGCATGCAGGAAAACTGATTTAGAAAACCCCAAATTCTGTGAGACTGATGTCTTTCCTTTTAAGAGTGATTAATCCGTCGATAATTTAATCAGGTTGGAAAATCACCGGATAATATGGTTCTTTATTCACAAGCAAAATAAAGACACATATTATATACAATCACAGTCAACATTTCAGTGGCTTTCTGTCACCTTCCTCTGTGCAATACTGACTGGTTTTATTTCACACTGCAGCTGGTGTCACTGCTGACAAAGCGGTCCCAAACGTTATGTATTATCATGTTTGTATTGTTGCTTGACAATATTAACCTTGTATATATTATAATACCTTACATTTAGGACCGCATTTATTACAAGACTACGTTTGGGACCACATTGTTAGCTGCAACACCTACATTTGTAGCTGCAGTGGAAAATAGAACCAGTCAATATTGCACAGGAAACAGACAGTCACTGAAACGTCAGCTGTGATTATATATATGATTGTATATATGTATATTCGCTTTCCATTTCTGAGGCACAGTATACAATTCAGGATAATATCATAACACTTATATCATTAAAATTTCTATTGAAATGATGTATAGCGCTTCATATCGGACAAAATCCCTGACATTAGACATCATATCAAAGAACACATCATTCTGCCTTTCTGACTTGGTGTTGATGATATTGGTGGGGAATCCATAAATGCCAGTATAAAGCGTTAAAATCATTATATACAGACTTGAAAACATTTTACTCACCTCAAAATGGTGGTTAAAGAGCAACGAATTGTTGTATACTGTAAAATAATGCATTTAAGTTTGCAGTGGTTTTGATATTCAGTTTTGTGGTAGCAGGTAACCTCTTCACCATGAACTTAAAACCACTGCAAAAATCTGTGTTCTTTCTCCTGCCTACCATCTTGTAAAACCACAAACTAAAAACCACTGCAAACACTCCATTTTTTCCCTACCACAAAATCAGATCATCGCAAACTTACATGCATGTACAATGAATAAGACTTATGTCAGTGAGAAAATTCTAATCAAAGCCAAACATGTAGACTGACCATTTCTTGTGTCCACACCAGGCACCTGAAGAACATGCAGAGTAAGAACTCCCAGTTCTGGCTGAAGGCGTCGGTGGGAGCTGCTGTGGTCGCAGCCCTGGGCATCATCCTGTACAAGAGCATTGGTAGATAACAAGTCCTGAAGGCCTTCCTACATTGTGTTAAAGGCTGCTGTAGTCTTGTGTGTACATGTACTGGGAACACATGACCTACATGGACCCGGATAGTGGTGTCACATGGGCCAGGTTGTTTGTATCTGTCCCCTAATCAATAGTATTTGAGGTCAGAAATTGATTTTGATAAATTGATACCATGCGTTTTGCTGTATGATATACTAGTATTGCCTGTTGAATTTATTTAGAATTATTTAAAAAGATCCTTTTTTTCATGAAAAAAGATACTGTTGAAAAATGTTTTACCAATATTTACTCTTATGATGATATGATTTTTCCTCACCTTTGAAATGTATTCTGCCAGAAAGGTAGATTTCATTTCTTGAATTTTTCCACATACAAAGTTCAAGGGGCAACCATGCAGGGTTTTTTTTATATAGGACCTTTGAACATTGAATCAAAACTGATTGGCCCTTTTGAAGGAAGCCTCTCTATGAAAGATGCCATACATGTAGATGTGCAAATTACATTTAATCATTGATTTACACAAAAGTGGTGCAACGTTCCCTTAAAACAAAGGCATGCCCTACTGTCTCAGTGACTCGAGAATGTTGAAAATATTGAGTAGTTTCCTCCAAATGGCAGATAGCAAATGTTTAATTTGTCTCTATGTCTCCATATTAACACAATAGTTCTACAGCATGACCTCTGCATGAGTAATCGTTGGATATTTTAGTTTGGTATTTGCAACAAAAATCTGCTTTCAAGATGTGGTGCTCTCTTGAAATAAATGACTTTATATACGACTTAACTGTGACTCAATAGATAGCAAATGGTGAAAGAGATTGTTGTTTTTTTTAACATTCTTTGACGTATCCTCTGGTACAAATTTATTCATTCAAATCTTTGCTCTATGGTTGAGATTATTGTATTTGCTCTGTTAGGATGTTGCTTATGATAGTAGTTAATGAATTTATCCAGTTGTAGATTGCCATTATACTTGTAAAGAATGTTGTACAGAAGAATATTGTAATAAGCTTGAGGTACTTCATAGTACAAATGTACAAAATCAGTGCGTATGCTGACTAAGGTTTTCACATTTATGTTTCCAAATTATACTTAAAGGAACGTACTGAAGATCTTGAAGTCCCCTAACGTCAGGATTCCCTAGTCGTTATTGCCAATCAAAAGATTGTTCCGACTCTGTATGGAACCCCCCTCCCAAATTGCATTGTCTCACAATGGAAAAGACTATCAATCAGTATTCAGACAAACAGAAGTTTCTTATAAACAGGTCCTTAAACTTCACAGTGTTGCAATTTTTTAGAACTCAATAAGTAGACAGTGGGTTGAAAATCTTCCTTATGCCTGTTTTTGTAAGGAAGGCCATAGAAAATTGCATTAAAGGTTATTTGGTTGTTTCAAAATTTCAAGTGTTCTAGGCTAATACCCATCCAATTTTAGTTTTTATGTCATACCTGGGCCATGGTAAAGTTCAATGCGGGTGTTACGGACTAGGTGATTTTTTGATTATCACAAGGGCTGCTACTTGCATCACATGGACTTCCATGGAATCATTCAAACAGGTTTTTTGTGCCCTATGTGTGCCGCTGTCAAAAATTATTCAGATGTTTGAATTGATGTTCCTGCAGTTTTGGGTTTGAGAACACCTAATTTTTGCAACTTCCGGCAAAAATTTAATTTCACATCGAAATGTG
Organism: Branchiostoma lanceolatum; assembly: GCF_035083965.1. NCBI lineage: Eukaryota > Metazoa > Chordata > Leptocardii > Amphioxiformes > Branchiostomatidae > Branchiostoma > Branchiostoma lanceolatum. The sequence continues at coordinate 20,918,975 of NC_089729.1, forward strand.
TGTTTTTTATGTGGGTATGAAATGAATATGATACTGTAAAACGCGGTGTATTCCGCATCACCCTCGGCCCCAGCCTGACTGTTGGTCGGATCCAACCTGCGGTCGGACTGGTACCTCGGATGATACAGAATGCACCGTGTTGTATTCTATATGTTTCCACTTCCGATCGGTTGCTTGCACATGGAAGCGACCCCTGGGCAGCAGACGTCAACTGAAAATGGATCAACGTCTAAACCAGTTTCTGTACAGTCTAGAGCTCATCTTTTATTTGATAAATTAGATATTTTATACAAAAGCCACAACTGAAAGAGTTTAAGAACCCCAGCTCTCATCCATCGGTATGATGATCTAATGAATACCTCCTGTCTGTTAGACATGAGGGTACAGACGGGTATGAAATCAGTTTTGTTATTTGTAGTTCAAGCGAGGTTGTACAGGGAGTGAAGAATGAGGATGTACGTGTATGTTCACTGTGTCATGAATAATGACATTGTAGTAGCAGGATTGTCAATGTTTTCATTTGAAATGTGAGTATAAGTAGTAAGGTTGTACAGATACAGACAGAAATGGATTGTGATTTCTTGTGCTTGGTAACTTCACATTGTAATGCAGCTGCCACATAGTTGACATTTCATTGTGAAATGTCACAGAATGGACATTGATTGAAAAGGTGGCGTTGATGATGCGGTTAACTTATTGTAAATGTTTCTCAAAAAGCAATGTTTTTTGCTTGCTCAAACACCTCATCTGTAAGGAGCAGTCAACCAACAAGATAGCCCTTGATACCAGTATATAGAGTATTTTATTTTCTGATTTTAATGTCACTTGTACATGTAAACCAATTGGGAAAGGGGTATTGGGCATCTAACAGTGTGGAAATGTACCTAGTTATTGACAATTTTCAAATCTCACGTTACAAGTGTTAAATTGTAGAAAGATTTGTTTATTGATTAAAGTCCTGTTGTCGCAGTCACCCGTTTCAGTTAAATTCAAAATTTGGATGGTGCACCAGTCTGGACCATCAGTAAAATTGGGGGCGGGAGGTATTACATTGGATTCCCCTTTACGTACCATTTGTATGTATGATGTACCTTGCCTTTTGGCTTTCAAGCCTTCAGAATTACATTTAGCTATACAAATATATGTGTGTTGTTGTTTCTTTATTCTTGTTTCATGTATAGTCTTACATACATACGGTATATATACATTGTATTTATATACATGTACTCATGAATATATCGGTAGAGATTACACTGTGGCAATATCGCTGATTCTGCTGGTAAGAGATCATAATCAGGGACTCTCAAACAGAGATAGTGATCAGGATGCTAGGAGTCTGTTAGAGACTGGTCTCCCATTGTTGTAAGTCCTGTCAAAGTTAGTTCATTGATTGGCCTTAGGTCACGTGAATCGAAGTTGAAAATTTGTCTTTTGGCCACATTGCACATAAAAATGAACTGCCTGTGATCGTGATCTTAACCAGTAGAATAATGAACCGTAGTGGCACAGACTCATAGGCCACAGCAAGTCAATTTTATGGATGACATCCTCTGCAGACTCCAAATTTAATGCAAGAGGGTGAAAAAACAAGGTGCCTAGTTTTTTTTCAAAATAGAAATCATAATCGTTATAGCAAGCAACAAAACATGGTATCGCTGTGAGCCAATTTTTCTATTATTGCTGTAGTCAAGAAGTGCACAAAGTGAATTAGTGGTAGACTGGTATGACTTACCAAGTTGGAACTACACTCAAGGCTAGTGTCACTTCTACAACTAACAAACTAGTTTTACTTCTACAACTACACTCATGGCTACCTCACTAGTGTCACTTCTCCTGCCGGTCGAAACTCATTTGATTCCTGCCCCGCGGCCCAATCGCGACACTCAAATCAAAATCCGTATAAGGCTCTACCATTTCACAAAGACTGCTACAGACACTCATTTTACCCTCAGACTGTGAGAGATTGGAACTCACTCCCTCGGACACAGCCGATCCTGCCAAGTTTAGGAGGCTGCACTCTGACACCTGAGAGGACAAGAACAGCGCATCGCACTCCTCCCTGAGCGCTTTACTCCAAAAGAGGAGTGTTGCTCAGTACCCAATCAAGATCGTACAATCAAGGCTACCACATATTTTCCCATATCTGGTACTTTGTCATGTTAACCATCTCTGGAGGGAACAAAATTTCTGCTTTTTTTTTCAAAATTAGGCGAAAATGTCACGTTGACGTCATCCATGAAATTTACTTGCTGTAGCCGAACGCCGACGGAAACATAACCTTCTGCATCGGCGAAGGTAATAAAAATGCCCACAGACAGAGACAGACAAGGGCTGAGTTCTAATCTAATTGCTCCCACGTGTTTATAGGCACATGTATCAAACAATTATATGCATCACCTGCGCATGATGCTGGATTTGACACGTGGAAAGTCAAGCCTTCTATTAGACTCTACTTTAGGCCCGCCTGCTGTAGGGGGCTATAAAATCGCACGACGACGATGGCGAAATTTTGAACATGGTCATCCTTTTCTAATCTCCGAGCAGATCTCCCCGGTGCCAAAATCGAACAAGCTAGCCAGAGAAGCTCCAGTCAGCCAGGGAAGTTGTCAGGCACCCGGATTGCACACAAAAAAACTCCTTCTGCCAGTTGGATACGGTCTTTGCAACCGTTGGGTCTGCTTGGATCCTTTTCAGCTGTACTTTCCGTCGCGACGTCGCGCGACGCTCGGTGGTGGCTAACTTTACGTGCGATTGACCCAGGTACGCTTACGTAGGTTGACCTACGCGGGGTGACCATGTGTATGTCTTGAATGTCTCAACTATTGCACCCGATTTTCTCAAACGTAGGACCATAGGTTACACCGTGCGATGTATGTGCGATGTATGTGCCCGTAGCTTTAGACATAAAAGAACGTGTTGTTCTATGACGTAAGAAAGAACGAGGAACATGACAACCAGTTTTGTTTTGCGCCGTTCGAATGATGTCGCTCAAACTCCACGTTCGATTCAAAGTACCTAACACGGTTATCTCCTCGCTCTACTAGTACGAGCAGGTTTTTAGTTCTAGTCAGATTGTGCACAAGTTCAATTCACCCATATGAGTGTTACGTGTGGATGAAGAGGAGAGTTCCGTCTTCAGTAGCAGGTGCGTTTTGTGTGGAGGAAAAGGAGCGTGCTAGCAGTGTGTGTGCTTCCCTTCGCTGAGTAACTAGAGTTAACGTCAACGTTGAGGCCACGGTCCGAGGAACAGTTTGGGTCGCTCCTCATTTGATGGACATCTGTGGTTTCTGTTCAGATTTGCCCTACAGTTGTAAACAACTTGGTGTTTTTTATGTCTTACTTTGATTTCATTTTCAACGTAACGTTATCTACATTTGGCTGTTGTTGTTGTCTCTGTTACACTGCTGTCTCGTCAGTCTATGGTCACTTGTGCTTTTCACTCTTCTTACTCATGTCCTGCATTTCATCTCTCTGTACTCTTATCATGTTGCTTGTTTCAAAAGATCAGCGGGCTAATGTATGCTAGAGTCTTCGTATTTTCCACTTTTTTACTTATTTTCTTGTTTCCTATATAACGTTGTATATACATTTACATATTTACATGTCCTTCCTCTTCTCTCATCATAGTTATCAAGCCGCTTTGTATTGAGGAGATAGTTCATGAGAATTCTTTGCATCTTTATAAACTTAAAAGTTCCCCTCTTTGCCGATCTCCTGCCAGGCCCCGGCATACACTCCCAGGTTTTCAGTTTGTGCTCTTCTTTCAGACATGGAGGTGTCCCTCTGCAATGTTTCTCTTTCTTCCTCAAACCTCCTGCATTCCCATATGTAATGGTCGATGGTCTCCACTTTGTTGCAATGACTGCATTTGTTTGTTTAGATTTGTTATGTGTTCCATGTTGTCCTTGATGTTGCCCAACCTCGTGTGTCCACTCAGAATGTGATTCACCAGTATAAGTATGTTACCTTTCCTGTTTGTCTCGTTTCCCCCTCCCGTCTTGTTCCTATTTTCCTGATGGCACTGTGTGTGACTGTACCAGTGGACTAGCCCCCTGCTGTAGTGATTGCACAAAGTTGTGTGGCCCAAGGGCTACTGAAACGGAGATGGGCGCCGCCCTGTGCACCATTGGTGCGGGAAGGACTTTGACTTGACTGTGTGTGATGGTGCTAGTAGTTGATAGATCATATCTTGTCTGCCATCTCTGTAATGTGTTGTCTTTGATTTTTTCTAGATATCTTGCAACTGCTTTGTTATTGCTGTATCTGGCATGTTTTCAACATTTGTTGCAGTTACTACTTCTTACAGTATTCCACCAGGAAACCATACGGTTGATAATGACAATCTCTTGTTGCCTCTATCGCCTCTTAAGTCGTATCCACTGGTCCTAATTTCTGTTCGTTTTCAGTACGGATGGACCTACGAGGAAAGCCTCAAGTTACCCACCCCAGTATATTGAAGATTGCTTGTAGATTTAGTAAACACTAAGGTAACGTTAGACGTACTTTACGATTGTTTTTTTAACTGTCTGACTACACATCGCAGTCTAGTACTTTGGTAGACTACAGCCTTTTTCTGAGTGCAAAGAGAATTGAATTCTACTACAGAAGTGTGCTACAAGAGAAGTAGACTACGATACAAGTCTTTCCTAGAGGATTACTGACTCCTTGAGATCTGGTGCTCTTTTGGCCTAACTTAGCCAATGAATCATGTTACCAAATGTTGAGTTTCTCATCGGTCAGACCAAGATTTCCCAGACCCCAGAGTATTCCGATCTTCAATAGCAGGTGTGGTATAAGTGGAGAAGAAGAGGAGTATTCCGATCTTCAATAGCAGCTGTGTTATGTATGGAGAAGAAGAGGAGTATTCCGCCGATCTTCAATAGCAGCTGTGTTATGTATGGAGAAGAAGAGGAGTATTCCGATCTTCAATAGCAGCTGTGTTATGTATGGAGAAGAAGAGGAGTATTCCGGCGATCCTTAATAATAGCAGCTTTGTTATATATGGAGAAGAAGAGGAGTATTCCGATCTTCAATAGCAGCTGTGTTATGTATGGAGAAGAAGAGGAGTATTCCGATCTTCAATGGCAGCTGTGTTATGTATGGAGAAGAAGAGGAGTATTCCGCCGATCTTCAATAGCAGCTGTGTTATGTATGGAGAAGAAGAGGAGTATTCCGATCTTCAATGGCAGCTGTGTTATGTATGGAGAAGAAGAGGAGTGTTCCGATCTTCAATAGCAGCTGTGTTATGTATGGAGAAGAAGAGGAGTATTCCGATCTTCAATAGCAGCTGTGTTATGTATGGAGAAGAAGAGGAGTATTCCGATCTTCAATGGCAGCTGTGTTATGTATGGAGAAGAAGAGGAGTATTCCGCCGATCTTCAATAGCAGCTGTGTTATGTATGGAGAAGAAGAGGAGTGTTCCGATCTTCAATAGCAGCTGTGTTATGTATGGAGAAGAAGAGGAGTATTCCGACCTTCAATAGCAGCTGTGTTATGTATGGAGAAGAAGAGGAGTATTCCGATCTTCAATGGCAGCTGTGTTATGTATGGAGAAGAAGAGGAGTATTCCGCCGATCTTCAATAGCAGCTGTGTTATGTATGGAGAAGAAGAGGAGTATTCCGATCTTCAATAGCAGCTGTGTTATGTATGGAGAAGAAGAGGAGTATTCCGATCTTCAATAGCAGCTGTGTTATGTATGGAGAAGAAGAGGCGTGTTCCGATCTTCAATGGCAGGTGTGTTATGTATGGAGAAGAAGAGTAGTATTCCGATCTTCAATGGCAGGTGTGTTATGTATGGAGAAGAAGAGGAGTATTCCGATCTTCAATGGCAGGTGTGTTATGTATGGAGAAGAAGAGGAGTATTCCGATCTTCAATGGCAGCTGTGTTATGTATGGAGAAGAAGAGAAGTATTCCGATCTTCAATAGCAGGTGTGTTATGTATGGAGAAGAAGAGGAGTATTCCGTTCTTCAATAGCAGCTGTGTTATGTATGGAGAAGAAGAGGAGTATTCCGATCTTCAATAGCAGGTGTGTTATGTATGGAGAAGAAGAGGAGTATTCCGATCTTCAATAGCAGCTGTGTTATGTATGGAGAAGAAGAGGAGTATTCCGATCTTCAATAGCAGGTGTGTTATGTATGGAGAAGAAGAGGAGTATTCCGATCTTCAATGGCAGCTGTGTTATGTATGGAGAAGAAGAGGAGTATTCCGATCTTCAATGGCAGCTGTGTTATGTATGGAGAAGAAGAGGAGTATTCCGATCTTCAATAGCAGCTGTGTTATGTATGGAGAAGAAGAGGAGTATTCCGATCTTCAATAGCAGGTGTGTTATGTATGGAGAAGAAGAGGAGTATTCCGATCTTCAATGGCAGCTGTGTTATGTATGGAGAAGAAGAGAAGTATTCCGATCTTCAATAGCAGGTGTGTTATGTATGGAGAAGAAGAGGAGTATTCCGTTCTTCAATAGCAGGTGTGTTATGTATGGAGAAGAAGAGGAGTATTCCGATCTTCAATGGCAGCTGTGTTATGTATGGAGAAGAAGAGGAGTATTCCGATCTTCAATGGCAGCTGTGTTATGTATGGAGAAGAAGAGGAGTATTCCGATCTTCAATGGCAGCTGTGTTATGTATGGAGAAGAAGAGGAGTGTTCCGCCGATCTTCAATAGCAGGTGTGTTATGTATGGAGAAGAAGAGGAGTATTCCGATCTTCAATGGCAGGTGTGGTATATGTGGAGAAGAAGAGGAGTGTTCCGATCTTCAATAGCAGCTGTTTGATATATGAAGAAGAAGAGGAGTATTCTGATCTTCAATGGCAGGTGTGTTATGTATGGAGAGGAAGAGGAGTGTTCCGATCTTCAATAGCAGGTGTGTTATGTATGGAGAAGAAGAGGAGTATTCCGATCTTCAATAGCAGGTTTGTTATGTATGGAGAAGAAGAGGAGTATTCCGATCTTCAATAGCAGGTGTGTAATTTATGGAGAAGAAGAGGAGTGTTCCGATCTTCAATAGCAGGTGTGTTATGTATGGAGAAGAAGAGGAGTATTCCGATCTTCAATAGCAGGTGTGTTGAGTATTCCGATCTTCAATGGCAGGTGTGGTATATGTGGAGAAGAAGAGGAGTATTCCGATCTTCAATAATAGCTGTTTCATATATGGAGAAGAAGAGGAGTATTCCGATCTTCAATGGCAGGTGTGTTATGTATGGAGAAGAAGAGGAGTATTCCGATCTTCAATAGCATCTGTATTATGTATGGAGAAGAAGGGGAGTATTCCGCCGATCTTCAATAGCAGCTGTGTTATGTATGGAGAAGAAGAGGAGTATTCCGATCTTCAATAGCAGCTGTGTTATGTATGGAGAAGAAGGGGAGTATTCCGCCGATCTTCAATAGCAGGTGTGTTATGTATGGAAAAGAAGAGGAGTATTCCGATCTTTAATAGCAGCTGTGTTATGTATGGAGAAGAAGAGGAGTATTCCGATCTTCAATAGCATCTGTATTATGTATGGAGAAGAAGGGGAGTATTCCGCCGATCTTCAATAGCAGCTGTGTTATGTATGGAGAAGAAGAGGAGTATTCCGATCTTCAATAGCAGCTGTGTTATGTATGGAGAAGAAGAGGAGTATTCCGATCTTCAATAGCAGCTGTGTTATGTATGGAGAAGAAGAGGAGTGTTCCGATCTTCAATGGCAGGTGTGTTATGTATGGAGAAGAAGAGGAGTATTCCGATCTTCAATGGAAGGTGTGTTATGTATGGAGAAGAAGAGAAGTGTTCCGATCTTCAATGGCAGGTGTGTTATGTATGGAGAAGAAGAGGAGTATTCCGCCGATCTTCAATAGCAGGTGTGGTATATATGGAGAAGAAGAGGAGTATTCCGATCTTCAATAGCATCTGTGTTATGTATGGAGAAGAAGAGGAGTATTCCGGCGATCCTTAATAATAGCAGCTTTGTTATATATGGAGAAGAAGAGGAGTATTCCGATCTTCAATAGCAGCTGTGTTATGTATGGAGAAGAAGAGGAGTATTCCGATCTTCAATGGCAGGTGTGTTATGTATGGAGAAGAAGAGGAGTATTCCGATCTTCAATAGCAGCTGTGTTATGTATGGAGAAGAAGAGGAGTATTCCGATCTTCAATAGCAGCTGTGTTATGTATGGAGAAGAAGAGGAGTATTCCGGCGATCCTTAATAATGGCAGCTTTGTTATATATGGAGAAGAAGAGGAGTATTCCGATCTTCAATAGCAGCTGTGTTATATATGGAGAAGAAGAGGAGTATTCCGATCTTCAATGGCAGGTGTGGTATATATGGAGAAGAAGAGGAGTATTCCGATCTTCAATAGCAGCTGTGTTATGTATGGAGAAGAAGAGGAGTATTCCGGCGATCCTTAATAATAGCAGCTTCGTTATATATGGAGAAGAAGAGGAGTATTCCGATCTTCAATAGCAAGTGTGGTATATATGGAGAAGAAGAGGAGTATTCCGATCTTCAATAGCAGCTGTGTTATGTATGGAGAAGAAGAGGAGTATTCCGGCGATCCTTAATAATAGCAGCTTTGTTATATATGGAGAAGAAGAGGAGTATTCCGATCTTCAATAGCAGTTGTGTTATGTATGGAGAAGAAGAGGAGTATTCCGATCTTCAATAGCAGCTGTGTAATGTATGGAGAAGAAGAGGAGTGTTCCGATCTTCAATAGCAGGTGTGTTATGTATGGAGAAGAAGAGGAGTATTCCGATCTTCAATAGCAGCTGTGTTATGTATGGAGAAGAAGAGGAGTATTCCGATCTTAAATAGCAGCTGTGTTATGTATGGAGAAGAAGAGGAGTGTTCCGACCTTCAATAGCAGGTGTGTTATGTATGGAGAAGAAGAGGAGTATTCCGATCTTCAATGGCAGCTGTGTTATGTATGGAGAAGAAGAGGAGCATTCCGCCGATCTTCAATAGCAGCTGTGTTATGTATGGAGAACAAGAGGAGTGTTCCGCCGATCTTCAATAGCAGCTGTGTTATGTATGGAGAAGAAGAGGAGTGTTCCGATCTTCAATAGCAGCTGTGTTATATATGGAGAAGAAGAGGAATATTCCGATCTTCAATAGCAGGTGTGTTATGTATGGAGACGAAGAGGAGTATTCCGATCTTCAATAGCAGCTGTGTTATGTATGGAGAAGAAGAGGAGTATTCCGATCTTCAATAGCAGGTGTGTTATGTATGGAGAAGAAGAGGAGTATTCCGATCTTCAATAGCAGCTGTATAATGTATGGAGAAGAAGAGGAGTATTCCGATCTTAAATAGCAGCTGTGTTATGTATGGAGAAGAAGAGGAGTGTTCCGACCTTCAATAGCAGCTGTGTTATGTATGGAGAAGAAGAGGAGTATTCCGATCTTCAATGGCAGCTGTGTTATGTATGGAGAAGAAGAGGAGTATTCCGCCGATCTTCAATAGCAGCTGTGTTATGTATGGAGAAGAAGAGGAGTATTCCGATCTTCAATAGCAGCTGTGTTATGTATGGAGAAGAAGAGGAGTATTCCGATCTTCAATAGCAGCTGTGTTATGTATGGAGAAGAAGAGGCGTGTTCCGATCTTCAATGGCAGGTGTGTTATGTATGGAGAAGAAGAGTAGTATTCCGATCTTCAATGGCAGGTGTGTTATGTATGGAGAAGAAGAGGAGTATTCCGATCTTCAATGGCAGGTGTGTTATGTATGGAGAAGAAGAGGAGTATTCCGATCTTCAATGGCAGCTGTGTTATGTATGGAGAAGAAGAGAAGTATTCCGATCTTCAATAGCAGGTGTGTTATGTATGGAGAAGAAGAGGAGTATTCCGTTCTTCAATAGCAGCTGTGTTATGTATGGAGAAGAAGAGGAGTATTCCGATCTTCAATAGCAGGTGTGTTATGTATGGAGAAGAAGAGGAGTATTCCGATCTTCAATAGCAGCTGTGTTATGTATGGAGAAGAAGAGGAGTATTCCGATCTTCAATAGCAGGTGTGTTATGTATGGAGAAGAAGAGGAGTATTCCGATCTTCAATGGCAGCTGTGTTATGTATGGAGAAGAAGAGGAGTATTCCGATCTTCAATGGCAGCTGTGTTATGTATGGAGAAGAAGAGGAGTATTCCGATCTTCAATAGCAGCTGTGTTATGTATGGAGAAGAAGAGGAGTATTCCGATCTTCAATAGCAGGTGTGTTATGTATGGAGAAGAAGAGGAGTATTCCGATCTTCAATGGCAGGTGTGTTATGTATGGAGAAGAAGAGAAGTATTCCGATCTTCAATAGCAGGTGTGTTATGTATGGAGAAGAAGAGGAGTATTCCGTTCTTCAATAGCAGGTGTGTTATGTATGGAGAAGAAGAGGAGTATTCCGATCTTCAATGGCAGCTGTGTTATGTATGGAGAAGAAGAGGAGTATTCCGATCTTCAATGGCAGCTGTGTTATGTATGGAGAAGAAGAGGAGTATTCCGATCTTCAATGGCAGCTGTGTTATGTATGGAGAAGAAGAGGAGTGTTCCGCCGATCTTCAATAGCAGGTGTGTTATGTATGGAGAAGAAGAGGAGTATTCCGATCTTCAATGGCAGGTGTGGTATATGTGGAGAAGAAGAGGAGTGTTCCGATCTTCAATAGCAGCTGTTTGATATATGAAGAAGAAGAGGAGTATTCTGATCTTCAATGGCAGGTGTGTTATGTATGGAGAGGAAGAGGAGTGTTCCGCCGATCTTCAATAGCAGCTGTGTTATGTATGGAGAAGAAGAGGAGTATTCCGATCTTCAATAGCAGGTGTGTTATGTATGGAGAAGAAGAGGAGTATTCCGATCTTCAATGGCAGCTGTGTTATGTATGGAGAAGAAGAGGAGTATTCCGATCTTCAATGGCAGCTGTGTTATGTATGGAGAAGAAGAGGAGTATTCCGATCTTCAATGGCAGCTGTGTTATGTATGGAGAAGAAGAGGAGTGTTCCGCCGATCTTCAATAGCAGGTGTGTTATGTATGGAGAAGAAGAGGAGTATTCCGATCTTCAATGGCAGGTGTGGTATATGTGGAGAAGAAGAGGAGTGTTCCGATCTTCAATAGCAGCTGTTTGATATATGAAGAAGAAGAGGAGTATTCTGATCTTCAATGGCAGGTGTGTTATGTATGGAGAAGAAGAGGAGTGTTCCGCCGATCTTCAATAGCAGGTGTGTTATGTATGGAGAAGAAGAGGAGTATTCCGATCTTCAATAGCAGGTGTGTTATGTATGGAGAAGAAGAGGAGTATTCCGATCTTCAATAGCAGGTTTGTTATGTATGGAGAAGAAGAGGAGTATTCCGATCTTCAATAGCAGGTGTGTAATTTATGGAGAAGAAGAGGAGTGTTCCGATCTTCAATAGCAGGTGTGTTATGTATGGAGAAGAAGAGGAGTATTCCGATCTTCAATAGCAGGTGTGTTGAGTATTCCGATCTTCAATGGCAGGTGTGGTATATGTGGAGAAGAAGAGGAGTATTCCGATCTTCAATAATAGCTGTTTCATATATGGAGAAGAAGAGGAGTATTCCGATCTTCAATGGCAGGTGTGTTATGTATGGAGAAGAAGAGGAGTATTCCGATCTTCAATAGCATCTGTATTATGTATGGAGAAGAAGGGGAGTATTCCGCCGATCTTCAATAGCAGCTGTGTTATGTATGGAGAAGAAGAGGAGTATTCCGATCTTCAATAGCAGCTGTGTTATGTATGGAGAAGAAGGGGAGTATTCCGCCGATCTTCAATAGCAGGTGTGTTATGTATGGAAAAGAAGAGGAGTATTCCGATCTTTAATAGCAGCTGTGTTATGTATGGAGAAGAAGAGGAGTATTCCGATCTTCAATAGCATCTGTATTATGTATGGAGAAGAAGGGGAGTATTCCGCCGATCTTCAATAGCAGCTGTGTTATGTATGGAGAAGAAGAGGAGTATTCCGATCTTCAATAGCAGCTGTGTTATGTATGGAGAAGAAGAGGAGTATTCCGATCTTCAATAGCAGCTGTGTTATGTATGGAGAAGAAGAGGAGTGTTCCGATCTTCAATGGCAGGTGTGTTATGTATGGAGAAGAAGAGGAGTATTCCGATCTTCAATGGAAGGTGTGTTATGTATGGAGAAGAAGAGAAGTGTTCCGATCTTCAATGGCAGGTGTGTTATGTATGGAGAAGAAGAGGAGTATTCCGCCGATCTTCAATAGCAGGTGTGGTATATATGGAGAAGAAGAGGAGTATTCCGATCTTCAATAGCATCTGTGTTATGTATGGAGAAGAAGAGGAGTATTCCGGCGATCCTTAATAATAGCAGCTTTGTTATATATGGAGAAGAAGAGGAGTATTCCGATCTTCAATAGCAGCTGTGTTATGTATGGAGAAGAAGAGGAGTATTCCGATCTTCAATGGCAGGTGTGTTATGTATGGAGAAGAAGAGGAGTATTCCGATCTTCAATAGCAGCTGTGTTATGTATGGAGAAGAAGAGGAGTATTCCGATCTTCAATAGCAGCTGTGTTATGTATGGAGAAGAAGAGGAGTATTCCGGCGATCCTTAATAATGGCAGCTTTGTTATATATGGAGAAGAAGAGGAGTATTCCGATCTTCAATAGCAGCTGTGTTATATATGGAGAAGAAGAGGAGTATTCCGATCTTCAATGGCAGGTGTGGTATATATGGAGAAGAAGAGGAGTATTCCGATCTTCAATAGCAGCTGTGTTATGTATGGAGAAGAAGAGGAGTATTCCGGCGATCCTTAATAATAGCAGCTTCGTTATATATGGAGAAGAAGAGGAGTATTCCGATCTTCAATAGCAAGTGTGGTATATATGGAGAAGAAGAGGAGTATTCCGATCTTCAATAGCAGCTGTGTTATGTATGGAGAAGAAGAGGAGTATTCCGGCGATCCTTAATAATAGCAGCTTTGTTATATATGGAGAAGAAGAGGAGTATTCCGATCTTCAATAGCAGTTGTGTTATGTATGGAGAAGAAGAGGAGTATTCCGATCTTCAATAGCAGCTGTGTAATGTATGGAGAAGAAGAGGAGTGTTCCGATCTTCAATAGCAGGTGTGTTATGTATGGAGAAGAAGAGGAGTATTCCGATCTTCAATAGCAGCTGTGTTATGTATGGAGAAGAAGAGGAGTATTCCGATCTTAAATAGCAGCTGTGTTATGTATGGAGAAGAAGAGGAGTGTTCCGACCTTCAATAGCAGGTGTGTTATGTATGGAGAAGAAGAGGAGTATTCCGATCTTCAATGGCAGCTGTGTTATGTATGGAGAAGAAGAGGAGCATTCCGCCGATCTTCAATAGCAGCTGTGTTATGTATGGAGAACAAGAGGAGTGTTCCGCCGATCTTCAATAGCAGCTGTGTTATGTATGGAGAAGAAGAGGAGTGTTCCGATCTTCAATAGCAGCTGTGTTATATATGGAGAAGAAGAGGAATATTCCGATCTTCAATAGCAGGTGTGTTATGTATGGAGACGAAGAGGAGTATTCCGATCTTCAATAGCAGCTGTGTTATGTATGGAGAAGAAGAGGAGTATTCCGATCTTCAATAGCAGGTGTGTTATGTATGGAGAAGAAGAGGAGTATTCCGATCTTCAATAGCAGCTGTATAATGTATGGAGAAGAAGAGGAGTATTCCGATCTTAAATAGCAGCTGTGTTATGTATGGAGAAGAAGAGGAGTGTTCCGACCTTCAATAGCAGCTGTGTTATGTATGGAGAAGAAGAGGAGTATTCCGCCGATCTTCAATAGCAGCTGTGTTATGTATGGAGAAGAAGAGGAGTATTCCGATCTTCAATAGCAGCTGTGTAATGTATGGAGAAGAAGAGGAGTGTTCCGATCTTAAATAGCAGCTGTGTTATGTATGGAGAAGAAGAGGAGTGTTCCGACCTTCAATAGCAGCTGTGTTATGTATGGAGAAGAAGAGGAGTATTCCGCCGATCTTCAATAGCAGCTGTGTTATGTATGGAGAAGAAGAGGAGTATTCCGGCGATCCTTAATAATAGCAGCTTTGTTATATATGGAGAAGAAGAGGAGTATTCCGATCTTCAATAGCAGGTGTGTTATGTATGGAGAAGAAGAGGAGTATTCCGATCTTCAATAGCAGCTGTATAATGTATGGAGAAGAAGAGGAGTATTCCGATCTTAAATAGCAGCTGTGTTATGTATGGAGAAGAAGAGGAGTGTTCCGACCTTCAATAGCAGGTGTGTTATGTATGGAGAAGAAGAGGAGTATTCCGCCGATCTTCAATAGCAGCTGTGTTATGTATGGAGAAGAAGAGGAGTGTTCCGCCGATCTTCAATAGCAGCTGTGTTATGTATGGAGAAGAAGAGGAGTATTCCGCCGATCTTCAATAGCAGGTGTGTAATGTATGGAGAAGAAGAGGAGTATTCCGATCTTTAATAGCAGCTGTGTTATGTATGGAGAAGAAGAGGAGTGATCCGATCTTCAATAGCAGCTGTGTTATATATGGAGAAGAAGAGGAGTATTCCGATCTTCAATAGCAGGTGTGTTATGTATGGAGAAGAAGAGGAGTATTCCGATCTTCAATAGCAGCTGTGTTATGTATGGAGAAGAAGAGGAGTATTCCGCCGATCTTCAATAGCAGCTGTGTTATGTATGGAGAAGAAGAGGAGTATTCCGCCGATCTTCAATAGCAGGTGTGTAATGTATGGAGAAGAAGAGGAGTATTCCGATCTTCAATAGCAGGTGTGTTATGTATGGAGAAGAAGAGGAGTGTTCCGCCGATCTTCAATAGCAGGTGTGTTATGTATGGAGAAGAAGAGGAGTGTTCCGATCTTCAATAGCAGGTGTGTTATGTATGGAGAAGAAGAGGAGTATTCCGATCTTCAATAGCAGCTGTGTTATGTATGGAGAAGAAGAGGAGTATTCCGCCGATCTTCAATAGCAGCTGTGTTATGTATGGAGAAGAAGAGGAGTATTCCGCCGATCTTCAATAGCAGGTGTGTAATGTATGGAGAAGAAGAGGAGTATTCCGATCTTCAATAGCAGGTGTGTAATTTATGGAGAAGAAGAGGAGTGTTCCGATCTTCAATAGCAGGTGTGTTATGTATGGAGAAGAAGAGGAGTATTCCGATCTTCAATAGCAGGTGTGTTGAGTATTCCGATCTTCAATGGCAGGTGTGGTATATGTGGAGAAGAAGAGGAGTATTCCGATCTTCAACAATAGCTGTTTCATATATGGAGAAGAAGAGGAGTATTCCGATCTTCAATGGCAGGTGTGTTATGTATGGAGAAGAAGAGGAGTATTCCGATCTTCAATAGCATCTGTATTATGTATGGAGAAGAAGGGGAGTATTCCGCCGATCTTCAATAGCAGCTGTGTTATGTATGGAGAAGAAGAGGAGTATTCCGATCTTCAATAGCAGCTGTGTTATGTATGGAGAAGAAGGGGAGTATTCCGCCGATCTTCAATAGCAGGTGTGTTATGTATGGAAAAGAAGAGGAGTATTCCGATCTTTAATAGCAGCTGTGTTATGTATGGAGAAGAAGAGGAGTATTCCGATCTTCAATAGCATCTGTATTATGTATGGAGAAGAAGGGGAGTATTCCGCCGATCTTCAATAGCAGCTGTGTTATGTATGGAGAAGAAGAGGAGTATTCCGATCTTCAATAGCAGCTGTGTTATGTATGGAGAAGAAGAGGAGTATTCCGATCTTCAATAGCAGCTGTGTTATGTATGGAGAAGAAGAGGAGTGTTCCGATCTTCAATGGCAGGTGTGTTATGTATGGAGAAGAAGAGGAGTATTCCGATCTTCAATGGAAGGTGTGTTATGTATGGAGAAGAAGAGAAGTGTTCCGATCTTCAATGGCAGGTGTGTTATGTATGGAGAAGAAGAGGAGTATTCCGCCGATCTTCAATAGCAGGTGTGGTATATATGGAGAAGAAGAGGAGTATTCCGATCTTCAATAGCATCTGTGTTATGTATGGAGAAGAAGAGGAGTATTCCGGCGATCCTTAATAATAGCAGCTTTGTTATATATGGAGAAGAAGAGGAGTATTCCGATCTTCAATAGCAGCTGTGTTATGTATGGAGAAGAAGAGGAGTATTCCGATCTTCAATGGCAGGTGTGTTATGTATGGAGAAGAAGAGGAGTATTCCGATCTTCAATAGCATCTGTGTTATGTATGGAGAAGAAGAGGAGTATTCCGATCTTCAATAGCAGCTGTGTTATGTATGGAGAAGAAGAGGAGTATTCCGGCGATCCTTAATAATGGCAGCTTTGTTATATATGGAGAAGAAGAGGAGTATTCCGATCTTCAATAGCAGCTGTGTTATATATGGAGAAGAAGAGGAGTATTCCGATCTTCAATGGCAGGTGTGGTATATATGGAGAAGAAGAGGAGTATTCCGATCTTCAATAGCAGCTGTGTTATGTATGGAGAAGAAGAGGAGTATTCCGGCGATCCTTAATAATAGCAGCTTCGTTATATATGGAGAAGAAGAGGAGTATTCCGATCTTCAATAGCAGGTGTGGTATATATGGAGAAGAAGAGGAGTATTCCGATCTTCAATAGCAGCTGTGTTATGTATGGAGAAGAAGAGGAGTATTCCGGCGATCCTTAATAATAGCAGCTTTGTTATATATGGAGAAGAAGAGGAGTATTCCGATCTTCAATAGCAGTTGTGTTATGTATGGAGAAGAAGAGGAGTATTCCGATCTTCAATAGCAGCTGTGTAATGTATGGAGAAGAAGAGGAGTGTTCCGATCTTCAATAGCATGTGTGTTATGTATGGAGAAGAAGAGGAGTATTCCGATCTTCAATAGCAGCTGTGTTATGTATGGAGAAGAAGAGGAGTATTCCGATCTTAAATAGCAGCTGTGTTATGTATGGAGAAGAAGAGGAGTGTTCCGACCTTCAATAGCAGGTGTGTTATGTATGGAGAAGAAGAGGAGTATTCCGATCTTCAATGGCAGCTGTGTTATGTATGGAGAAGAAGAGGAGCATTCCGCCGATCTTCAATAGCAGCTGTGTTATGTATGGAGAACAAGAGGAGTGTTCCGCCGATCTTCAATAGCAGCTGTGTTATGTATGGAGAAGAAGAGGAGTGTTCCGATCTTCAATAGCAGCTGTGTTATATATGGAGAAGAAGAGGAGTATTCCGATCTTCAATAGCAGGTGTGTTATGTATGGAGACGAAGAGGAGTATTCCGATCTTCAATAGCAGCTGTGTTATGTATGGAGAAGAAGAGGAGTATTCCGGCGATCCTTAATAATAGCAGCTGTGTTATATATGGAGAAGAAGAGGAGTATTCCGATCTTCAATAGCAGGTGTGTTATGTATGGAGAAGAAGAGGAGTATTCCGATCTTCAATAGCAGCTGTGTAATGTATGGAGAAGAAGAGGAGTGTTCCGATCTTAAATAGCAGCTGTGTTATGTATGGAGAAGAAGAGGAGTGTTCCGACCTTCAATAGCAGCTGTGTTATGTATGGAGAAGAAGAGGAGTATTCCGCCGATCTTCAATAGCAGCTGTGTTATGTATGGAGAAGAAGAGGAGTATTCCGGCGATCCTTAATAATAGCAGCTTTGTTATATATGGAGAAGAAGAGGAGTATTCCGATCTTCAATAGCAGGTGTGTTATGTATGGAGAAGAAGAGGAGTATTCCGATCTTCAATAGCAGCTGTGTAATGTATGGAGAAGAAGAGGAGTATTCCGATCTTAAATAGCAGCTGTGTTATGTATGGAGAAGAAGAGGAGTGTTCCGACCTTCAATAGCAGGTGTGTTATGTATGGAGAAGAAGAGGAGTATTCCGCCGATCTTCAATAGCAGCTGTGTTATGTATGGAGAAGAAGAGGAGTGTTCCGCCGATCTTCAATAGCAGCTGTGTTATGTATGGAGAAGAAGAGGAGTATTCCGCCGATCTTCAATAGCAGGTGTGTAATGTATGGAGAAGAAGAGGAGTATTCCGATCTTTAATAGCAGCTGTGTTATGTATGGAGAAGAAGAGGAGTGATCCGATCTTCAATAGCAGCTGTGTTATATATGGAGAAGAAGAGGAGTATTCCGATCTTCAATAGCAGGTGTGTTATGTATGGAGAAGAAGAGGAGTATTCCGATCTTCAATAGCAGCTGTGTTATGTATGGAGAAGAAGAGGAGTATTCCGCCGATCTTCAATAGCAGCTGTGTTATGTATGGAGAAGAAGAGGAGTATTCCGCCGATCTTCAATAGCAGGTGTGTAATGTATGGAGAAGAAGAGGAGTATTCCGATCTTCAATAGCAGGTGTGTTATGTATGGAGAAGAAGAGGAGTGTTCCGCCGATCTTCAATAGCAGGTGTGTTATGTATGGAGAAGAAGAGGAGTGTTCCGATCTTCAATAGCAGGTGTGTTATGTATGGAGAAGAAGAGGAGTATTCCGATCTTCAATAGCAGCTGTGTTATGTATGGAGAAGAAGAGGAGTATTCCGCCGATCTTCAATAGCAGCTGTGTTATGTATGGAGAAGAAGAGGAGTATTCCGCCGATCTTCAATAGCAGGTGTGTAATGTATGGAGAAGAAGAGGAGTATTCCGATCTTCAATAGCAGGTGTGTTATGTATGGAGAAGAAGAGGAGTGTTCCGCCGATCTTCAATAGCAGGTGTGTTATGTATGGAGAAGAAGAGGAGTGTTCCGATCTTCAATAGCAGGTGTGTTATGTATGGAGAAGAAGAGGAGTGTTCCGCCGATCTTCAATAGCAGCTGTGTTATATATGGAGAAGAAGAGGAGTATTCCGATCTTCAATAGCAGGTGTGTTATGTATGGAGACGAAGAGGAGTATTCCGATCTTCAATAGCAGCTGTGTTATGTATGGAGAAGAAGAGGAGTATTCCGGCGATCCTTAATAATAGCAGCTGTGTTATATATGGAGAAGAAGAGGAGTATTCCGATCTTCAATAGCAGGTGTGTTATGTATGGAGAAGAAGAGGAGTATTCCGATCTTCAATAGCAGCTGTGTAATGTATGGAGAAGAAGAGGAGTGTTCCGATCTTAAATAGCAGCTGTGTTATGTATGGAGAAGAAGAGGAGTGTTCCGACCTTCAATAGCAGCTGTGTTATGTATGGAGAAGAAGAGGAGTATTCCGCCGATCTTCAATAGCAGCTGTGTTATGTATGGAGAAGAAGAGGAGTATTCCGGCGATCCTTAATAATAGCAGCTTTGTTATATATGGAGAAGAAGAGGAGTATTCCGATCTTCAATAGCAGGTGTGTTATGTATGGAGAAGAAGAGGAGTATTCCGATCTTCAATAGCAGCTGTGTAATGTATGGAGAAGAAGAGGAGTATTCCGATCTTAAATAGCAGCTGTGTTATGTATGGAGAAGAAGAGGAGTGTTCCGACCTTCAATAGCAGGTGTGTTATGTATGGAGAAGAAGAGGAGTATTCCGCCGATCTTCAATAGCAGCTGTGTTATGTATGGAGAAGAAGAGGAGTGTTCCGCCGATCTTCAATAGCAGCTGTGTTATGTATGGAGAAGAAGAGGAGTATTCCGCCGATCTTCAATAGCAGGTGTGTAATGTATGGAGAAGAAGAGGAGTATTCCGATCTTTAATAGCAGCTGTGTTATGTATGGAGAAGAAGAGGAGTGATCCGATCTTCAATAGCAGCTGTGTTATATATGGAGAAGAAGAGGAGTATTCCGATCTTCAATAGCAGGTGTGTTATGTATGGAGAAGAAGAGGAGTATTCCGATCTTCAATAGCAGCTGTGTTATGTATGGAGAAGAAGAGGAGTATTCCGCCGATCTTCAATAGCAGGTGTGTAATGTATGGAGAAGAAGAGGAGTATTCCGATCTTCAATAGCAGGTGTGTTATGTATGGAGAAGAAGAGGAGTGTTCCGCCGATCTTCAATAGCAGGTGTGTTATGTATGGAGAAGAAGAGGAGTGTTCCGATCTTCAATAGCAGCTGTGTTATGTATGGAGAAGAAGAGGAGTATTCCGATCTTCAATAGCAGCTGTGTTTTGTATGGAGAAGAAGAGGAGTGTTCCGCCGATCTTCAATAGCAGCTGTGTTATGTATGGAGAAGAAGAGTATTCCGCCGATCTTCAATAGCCGCTGTGTTATGTATGGAGAAGAAGAGGAGTATTCCGATCTTCAATAGCAGCTGTGTTATATATGGAGAAGAAGAGGAGTATTCCGATCTTCAATGGCAGGTGTGTTATGTATGGAGAAGAAGAGGAGTATTCCGATCTTCAATAGCAGCTGTGTTATATATGGAGAAGAAGAGGAGTATTCCGATCTTCAATGGCAGGTGTGTTATGTATGGAGAAGAAGAGGAGTGTTCCGATCTTCAATAGCAGCTGTGTTATGTATGGAGAAGAAGAGGGGTATTCCGATCTTCAATAGCAGGTGTGTAATGTATGGAGAAGAAGAGGAGTATTCCGATCTTCAATAGCAGGTGTGTAATGTATGGAGAAGAAGAGGAGTATTCCGATCTTCAATAGCAGCTGTGTTATGTATGGAGAAGAAGAGGAGTATTCCGCCGATCTTCAATAGCAGCTGTGTTATGTATGGAGAAGAAGATGAGTATTCCGATCTTCAATGGCAGGTGTGTTATGTATGGAGAAGAAGAGGAGTATTCCGATCTTCAATAGCAGGTGTTATGTATGGAGAAGAAGAAAAGTATTCCATCTTCAATAGCAGCTGTGTTATATATGGAGAAGAAGAGGAGCATTCCGATCTTCAATAGCAGCTGTGTTATGTATGGAGAAGAAGAGGAGTGTTCCGATCTTCAATAGCAGGTGTGTAATGTATGGAGAAGAAGAGGAGTATTCCGATCTTCAATAGCTGCTTTGTTATATATGGAGAAGAAGAGGAGTATTCCGATCTTCAATGGCAGCTGTGTTATGTATGGAGGAGAAGAAAAGTATTCCGATCTTCAATAGCAGCCGTGTTATATATGGAGAAGAAGAGGAGTATTCCGATCTTCAATAGCAGCTGTGTTATATATGGAGAAGAAGAGGAGTATTCCGATCTTCAATAGCAGGTGTGTTATGTATGGAGAAGAAGAGGAGTGTTCCGATCTTCAATAGCAGGTGTGTTATGTATGGAGAAGAAGAGGAGTGTTCCGATCTTCAATAGCAGCTGTGTTATGTATGGAGAAGAAGAGGAGTGTTCCGATCTTCAATAGCAGCTGTTAAGCCTGTTATGTATGACGTTATCGAGAGTAATAAGGCCATGTCCATTTTTAGAAAAAAGGCTCTCCTTGGCTTGTACTTCGATGTTTATCAATGACACTTTGCAGGAATGTACATGATAGTAATACAAAAGGGTTAGGTGAATTTATATGAAATTTTGAAATGACGATTTTTTGTGAATTTTTTTCGATATTTTTGTTGTCTTCTATGTAGTGAATGATTGGACTGTTAACATTGTGACCTGTATAAGTCAATTAAAGGTGTGCATGACCATGCATAGATTATGGAAATGTGGAAAGCATTAGCATAATCAAAATATTTCTTAGGTCTCCGAACTCTTGTTTGGTTTGTTTCTGAAACATTGCTTGCGATTACTGCACTGTGTATGCAGGAGACATCTCTGCGTGTCTACACTTCTGGCATTAAAGTCTCTCGCAGTGTCCTGGCACATGCCCATCTTACACGCGTCTGTGTATTTGTTCAGTATGATGAAGGGGTAAATATCTGTAAATTAAGCTATGGAAGATCATATCTTCAAAGCTATGGAAGATCTTATCTTCAAAGAATTGCTTTGTTGAATGTCACCATGACCTACCCCAAGTTTCTCACACTCACAGAAAGTCACTTTCGATTTTATTGATATGATCCTTGTGATCCCATGCTGCACTTGCATATTCTGAGTGGGGTCTGACCATTTATTTTACTTGGATTGCAATAGTAAAATACACATGGCACACAGGCAGCTAATGCTGGTGTCGTGTCCCACACATAAAACAGTACAGAACATGTAACAGAACAGATATTGCACAAGTGACAAAGCAATGAGGGCTGTGGCAATTTCTTCAGCTGACTAATTTGAGTAATTTTGCTGGGATACCATCAGCTTTTCTACCATGTACTTGTAATTAGCCTTCAGCTTTTTCAGGCATGAACGTACTAATAAACTTTCTTTTGTCCATATTGAGAGTGAAAGAGAGTGGGTAATACAGAAAGTATCATTGTCTTTGGATAAAAAGTTTAAAGATGTGAAAGAACAGAAGTATAAAATTTATTGTTTGATCTACCCTGTTGTGTGTTCAGTCTTTAGTTCAAACCAAGGGCATTACTAGTATATAGTTGGTTCAACCTTCCTTTTTTTGCCCAAATTTTTCACATGCTCACATCAGTATTGAATCAGGAGAAAATGCCATTGTGCATGATCTGAATTTAAAAATCATGACATTTGCAAAACATCTAATTCTAAAGGAGTTTGACCGCTACCCGATGTTCATCTTTAAAATCATTTCACCGGAGGATCTATAACTCCTGGACATACAGGGAGGAAATATTCTAGACCGGTTTTGTTTGCCTTTCTGGTTTCATAACATTCTTCATCAGTTTTGTCTCCATTCACCCTCACTGTCAAACCTTAACTCATTCACCATACACAAGTAATAGAGGGTATTCCAAGTCTGCAGAAATAGCTTACATTTTATTTTGGCACAATCTTAAGTCAAAGGTCTCCCATACTAGCCTGGGTTAATGTTCCCTCCCGTTGTCCCTCACACCAAACCTGGGAGTATGGGAGGCAGCGAAAACCAACAATACATAAATAAAGACAACAGATGACCTGTGATGGTCTACATGTGACAAGTTTATTATTTTTGGTCTGAGCGTCAGTAAGGACCTCAGCAGAGCGGGTGTTCCTTGTTTAGACTGTCTCAGAAGAAGTAGCCTAAGATTTTCCCTCCTGTGTGCTTTCTCCTGGCCTCCTCGTGGTCCATGATGCCAGACGATGTGGTCAGCACAATGTACCTGGGAACACAAGGGGACAAAGTTAACATACATGTACATGTACACATCTTGGTTTTCAATATCCTTTCTACCTGCACCGGCTGGTAACATTTGAAATTAGTTGAACCAGACAACCTCATTTTGACCTGTCAAAAACAATGTTTGGCACCATCTTAAATCTTGAGGTACATCAGGATTTGCCACTGAGCTGAGTTGGGTTAGTCTGTAAACAAACAAATACCCAGTACATGGACTGGTGCAGGTTGACATCAGAAATGCCTGTACAACTCTAATTTCACCCGCATTAATTGGCATTTACAGGTGGTATACTGAGCCCTGCTCAGACACAAGCTACTGCCAATGATAATGATGATTTAGCCCAGCAATATCAGCATTTCAAGTTCAAACCATTGTAAGAACACTACGTGACTAGCTGCTCTAATCCACACAATATAATATAGAGATGACAATTTCAAATGTTCGATAAATGAAATTTTCTCCACAATTACCCCTCAAAGTAGAGGATTTAACTTAAGATATGTTTGTTCAGGCCCTTGTAGTGCTATTGACAGAATCTCACATTTGAGCTTCTCACTCACTATCCGGTTTAACGTCTTCTGGTTCCAATAAGTTGATAACTGGGAGACCCCTGTTCAATCCTGGAAAGGATATCTAGGTTGGGGCTGCACCTGTCTTTCAGAAGGGGCGTAAAATGGGGTTCCTGTGTTCGAGGAGGTGCCTCAAGCATGTTAAAGGGCTAGCCTAGCAACCCTTCCCTGTAAAAATATACTAGTACCTTTTCTTCTCAGGGCTCGAATAGTCTGTGCATGTGCAAAATTGGAGCTGTGCACCTAATTCTTGACTGTGGGTGCACTGGTGCACTTAAATATTTTTGTATGCAATAGGGTAAAGGTGCACTAGTATATACAGAATATTCTTGATATGTGTCAGAAAAAGCACTGTAACCTTTTGTTGTACTTAAGCTGATGTACTACTTGTTTGAAATTAGCTTTAGAATGACAGATTGAAGTTCTCAAGAGCTTTAGATTTAAATTTGTTTTGCTGACATTCAACTTTATTTTATGTGGTGTACCTAAAATTCTTTCTGCGCACCTAATCTTTTGGGTTGGGTGCACCTTTTTCCAAAAATGAATTTCGAGCCCTGCTTCTGAAACAGTAACTCGCTGCCTCTATGTGCCACTAGGCACGACAAGGGTCTGAACGAACGAACGACAAACCAATTGAATAGTATTATTGCAACTTCAGGTATCGGTAATAGCCGAGTCTTGATTCAAGCTACACTTTCCAAAAGGATTCTAAACTGGAGACTCACCCAAACTGTCTGGACGGCAGGAGTCTGTTCTGCCAGCTCTCCAGATCTCGCACGGCCACATCATAGCGGGGGCTGATCACGCCACACTTGTTCATCCGCCCGTTCAGATTCACCACGATTTTGCCGGCTCTGTGGTCATCCACGATCTCAAACTCACCAATGTAGGCTGGAAAACATGATTAAACATTACAGTAAGAACAGACTTCCTGCTTGCCTTTCTTGATGGGTTTAATATATAGGTGAGTGATAGGTCTGGTAACATTTACAAAATGCAATATAAATGCTGTAAATGCAGAAATGTTTGCAGGGATTTACTTTCGCAGAAGGTAGAAAGGAATTTTCGCAGTGGCTTAGAGTTTGTGTTTGAAACAATAGTAGCGCTACAGTCACACAATGGAACGGCTTTTCGCTGTGGTTTTAGGTTTGTGGTACAAAGTTTACCACGAAAACCGTGAACATAGAGCAAACATTTCCGCAGTTACAGTATTCTTATCAATATTCATTACATATACTTGAAGCAAAAATCCCTGTCAACACCCATACCCCTTAAGTACATGATATTTCTCATACATGAGAACCATAATTTCCCATAATTATCCACATACAAATGTCATCATTTTTCATCGACTGAAATGCATAATGTACCCCATGTATATATTTCTAGAGTGACTGCTGGGTTCCAAATGTTCACTGTCACGTCAGCAACAGTCATATAATGAATTAGTTTACCTTTTGACAAAAACCTGGAGTCTGAAGAATAGTATTGATGGTCGTGTTCAGTACAGATAATAAGGAGAAGGGTCTATATATGTGTACGTTAAAGTGGGTGACACCATTATTGTTAGTAAGCATAAGAAATGTTGTACTTTGGTGTCATAACTCATATGGTCTTACAATGTAGAACTAAAATCCAAAATTTCACACCAAGAAAGGTGCATTACATGTGGAATAGAAACAACAAACATTACATGTTAGGTAAGGACACTGTGGGGAAATTGTTGATACATAGAAATCTACCTGGCAATGATGGCAACACTACCAGGTGAGGGAAGTATCATATTTCTTTACCAAAGTCTAATTATCACGGCAGAAATCAGCAACTCTGCAGTGTACTCAACACTTTGGTGAGGTGATGGATTATTATAATCATTTTGTCATTAATGATAATATCAAATAATGAATATTCTGGAGAAGTCTACATACCTGATCAGTTGTGTTTGTTTTCTATGTTTTCAAAATGATTGAAAACCAGTACGGCCCTTTGTGGCACCAACATGATCAGTTCTTGTGGTGAGATCCCTTAAATATATTATTAGGTAGGATTTTCTTCCTGACCCTAGCCTCCAAGCAGATGTTGAGCGGAAAGAGTAACATTTTCTAGGTGCATCATTTCTTTAGGAACAGGCAGCCAAAAAACGTACAATTTTCCTACCAACATCAGCTTACATTACCTTCTGTGATAAGGAAAAATGTCTTTGTTGAGTCCAAACATGTGCCATTTATTTTGTACGTGTGCCACGGTTTTCTTTTGGTAAGATACATTTTATCCCAATAAAGAGACTACAAAATAAAAATATTACCATATTTGACACATACTACAATACGTGGACTCACCATGCTTCATCATCACAGTCAGGAACTTGACAATGACCTTCGAGTTAGGCCTCAGCATCACCTGACGCTTGCCACGCTTCTCCGCATTGTTGATGGCGTTGAGCGCATCAGCCAGCACGTTCATACGCACCATGGTGGCTGAAAAACAACAACAAAATACAAGATCAACAACAACAAGGCAAACAGA
This sequence comes from Branchiostoma lanceolatum, assembly GCF_035083965.1. Classification (NCBI taxonomy): domain Eukaryota; kingdom Metazoa; phylum Chordata; class Leptocardii; order Amphioxiformes; family Branchiostomatidae; genus Branchiostoma; species Branchiostoma lanceolatum. The sequence continues at coordinate 20,945,014 of NC_089729.1, forward strand.
GATGGCAGACTTCACCCATTCATGTAGACCAGAATCACAAACATAAAACACACACATACATCACAAACACACACCAGACTTCACCCATTCATGTACTATTAGGTCAGAGTCACACACATAAACACACACGTACATCAGAAACACACCCATCTCATCACATCACACACCAGACTTCACCCATTCATGTACTACTGTATTAGGTCAGAGTCACACACATAAACACACACGTACATCAGAAACACACCCATCTCATCACATCTGATCACACACCAGACTTCGGCCATTCATGTAGGTCAGAATCACACACATAAACACACACATACATACATCACAAACACATCTGATCACACACCAGACTTCGGCCATTCGTGTAGAATCACACACATCACACACACACGCATCTGATCACACAAACACACACGTCTGTACGTCTGTTCCCAAACATGCAACAAAAACCACAGTAACCTAAATTCTACCTGAAAATAAAGATGCTGGCACACTTCTACTTTGAGAGACTCAACATAATTTTTTGACTGGATATTTTACGTATCAAGTGGAGACATGTTCCCAAAAACGCACACATGTTGACGTTCTCACATAAATTCCTGTATGCTGCAAATACCTGCGCGAAATTATCTAGTATCAATCAGAAAATTAAAATAGTATGATCTTGACATTTCTAACATCATTTAGGAGATCGATCTGTATATTTACCTACTAGAATATACTAAACGCTATCACCAGTGACATTATACTTAAAGTTCGGAACGGACATGCTGTTTTCTATTCAGGATACTGACTTGGTCCACTAATAAAGAACCAAAATATTCGACCCAACGACTTAACGAAAGTTTATTTCAGCATACCGGAACATAGATGGTGCTTATAATTGCTCTAGATATTTAGATTCAGTCCGATTTTCTGTACGTATCCTTACCTACTGTTACCGATCCAAGATGTCGGCGAAAAGAGACAGATTACGGTTCGCGCGCGGAGTTGTGGGTCTCGCACATCGCGAGAATCTTTAATTGGCGAGATTCTACGAGACTGAACGCAGCAGTACGCTCTACAGAACAGTCATCGTCCAAGCAAATCAGGGCAAATATTGTTTAGATAATGTTACCAAAATCAGAATGAGTGTAACACAGTTACTTTTCCCCCTTTTGCAATGTGTTGTGAGATCTCCACATTAAAGCCTGTTTACCGTAAATGAGTGAAGTTGCGTTTGTGCGAAGGGCAGGGTCATCAAGGGTCATGATGCCAGGACGACCAAGAAAATCGGAAGAAAAAATTGAGACTTCCTCGCGTCACCGCAAATAGACAGGTAAGAAGAAGTCTTGAAGACGATGAAAAGTTACAGACTGCTACACAGCTCCTTTACTCGCTGTCTGTCTGGTTGGTGATAAGAAAGAGTGCGCCGCGCCCGCTTTGTTGCTACAGCAACTGGGGACGCTTTATACTCCATAATGTTCAAAACACAGAATTTGATTTGTTTGATTCTTTCTTCACGGTGACTGTGGTTTTCTATCATATTTTAGCTAACAAAAGTTTCCTTTTTAGATTTTTGAAATGAATCTTTTTTGCTTACTTAGGTGAAAGTAATCTATATTTAGATATAATGAATTAAGATAAAAGAAATTATAGGACACTTGACTATCGGTTAGACCATAAAACCTCCTTGGTTAGACAACCATGTAAATAAAGAAACATACATGTATCGTTAGGTTGTAATATGATTGATTGTTAAGGCCTGATTCCCCTGAACACTTTACCCCAACTAAGGGGTGTTGTTCAGTATCCAAACAAGAACAAGATTAGATTAAAACCGGAGATAATCAGTTGTCAAATAAAAGTCCTTTGCAACTTTTATCATGCTATAAATACTGTGAACAACATGCATTATCTGAAGTTATTATTGGTAAGTCGTAGAAACATTGCTGGTTATAATATAATAATCATATGATATTAATATAAGCCTTGATTCTGCGTAGACTTCCAGGAATCAAGGGAAGATAGAATTAGCGGTGATAGCACTGTCACTAGCACCGCCACTAGAGTCACATAAAGAAGTTACAAAAGAAAGTATTATTACACACACAAATTTATATGTAGGAATGTAAAATTCGGTTTAGATTAAAGATGGCCACTTTTTCGCTTGTTTGTATTCCAGTTAGGGAGCAGCATGGCATCGTTGGTGAGACCGCGTTCGATCAGGAGCGGAGCGCCGCTACGAGACAAACTCGCTGTGGCTCATCGCACAGACATCCTTATCAAAGAACAGGTATGTGTGAAGTTACAAATGTACATACATGATGAACAGAACTGGAAGTACCACCATCGTATAGGTTAATGCAGGTAGAACTGGAGATTTTCAGGTATTTCCTAATATGTAACCTGCAGCAAACCTGCACTGGTCCTTGATAAAACCAGCCTGTGACACGAGACTCACTAGAGTCTTATGCAGCCAGTAGCATCCCAAAGCTTCCTTGAATTCTTCACAGAAACACCATGTTATACATAAGAAAAAGATACAGCATTGTACTTGTTTTCCAAAATGCTACTTACACTTTGCAGTTACACTAGAGAAGGTACAAGTATTTTCAGCACTGATTATTATTTGCCATATCTTGTTTACTTTGTCCCCCCAACAACCTGGAAGTCAAGGGTTATATCTCAATGACCAGTATTAGAACCACCTTTATCACAGTATGTTTTGCATTCAAAATGATACATCTGGGAGTTGGAGGCACTGAGATTCCTGGCAATGTCTTCACTGCAGAAAAAAAAACTTATGGTTGATGGATTTATGTACTGATTACAGTGACAGTAATAACTTTGACCATTTAGCAAAAGACCATTTGGTCATCTAATACACAAAGGGTATTAAAAAGTAATCAAAGGAAAGAGATCATTGCTTTTGTGCACTGCACATTAATTCAAATCGTTTTCCTGTGTAGTTAATGTTTGCCGAGATTTTTTTGAAAAGGTCTTTTGAATAATTAATCATGATGACACACACATCATCACATACATTGTGGCCTCTAGAGCCTAGCTTTATGTCACAGAATAAAGGCCACTTATCTATACATGAATTATGTATTACTTTTCACTGCACTTTGAATGTCTGAATTTCTTGACGTGATTTGTTTTTTCAGATATAATACTGTAGAACACATTAATGCAATAAAGTATTAGTATATGACAGAAATAAGCCAGCCATAGAATGCTAAGAGATACTCAAATCGACCGTTGCAGTTGCAGATAGAGCGTCACAGGTAAATCGCTACAAAGGAACAAACTTCAGAACTTTTGAGTGTTCAATCTCATGTTCGTTGGTTCCTCAGAATGTTGGACAAAATGGCAGACAACTCAAGTGGCGGTTGGAACTGTGCATATTTCAAGGCATTCTTAACAGCACAACAAAGTTGCATTCATACGTTGTGAATATCCCTGTGCAGTGTGATAAGGTAGATTCATAATAAGGTAGATTAAGGTACAAAATTGACTGAAAACAGCAACTTTTGTTTCATGTTTGGATGATTGGATCGGTAAGAAACTACAATACGTCCCTTTAAGTATACAAAGTTATAATGATGCCTCTCTTCTTATTGAACATATTTCAGGACAATGTATTGAAAAGCTTCAGAGGTTTCAGGATTTGTTTGTTTGCTTGCATACCATTAACATCCTATTCAAGGGGTGTCCCTAACCAAAGCTATAGATACTCATCATCTCAATGAAAAAAGACTTTTTCATGGGGATATTGTCTCAAGTGTGTTTGCGTGTGTGTTTGCGTGTGTGTGTATGTGTGTGTCTCCGGATGCTTAAAGTCAACATAACTGAAGAACATGTAGATGGATTGTAATGGTATTTGGTATGTGGGTAGGTGTTGGGAGGAGAAAGGTCAAGGTCGATATTGGGCCCCCTGGTATGTGTCACTGGAACTGCAATGGCGTATTTGTCAAAATCTTCTAACTATCTAAGGAGAATAACTGAAGAAAGGAGCAACATATTTTCATGTTATTGACTATGCAGGTAGCTTAGACAGAGATGTACACAATGAATTGCAGATTATGCAAATTGGGACCTAATTTGCGTAAGTACCGAGGAAAATCTATACTTCCATTCTAGGCATGTTATGGTACATGTAGCTCACACCTGTTAGTTTCAAATCTGGGACAAAATTCCCCAGGTCCCAACAGCTGGTGGTCAAACCACAAAGGGGTACGCTACCAAAACTTTATACTTGTTTCTATCAATAATATTATGTGGATAGCTTATGTGTTATTTGAAATGGTGCTAATGCAAATCAGAATCTATATTTGCATGATTAAGGGGGCACTTTATAAACCCACTCCGTTCAATGGTACAACAGTTAAAAAATGCAACATATGTTGTAACTGAGAAATAAAGGGACATTGATAGATAATTTGGTAAGGCAAATGAAGACCTAATCTGCATAATTATTGAGAAAATACTGTAATTTCATATTGGTAGATAACTGGAATGTCAAACTTGTGGCATTTGGAAGTCATGTGGCAGTGAACATAGTTGAATATGAAATTATGAATTATGCTAATGTAGGCCTAATTTGCATAATTTATATTTCATGGAGATTTGAGGTCTCTGAACTCTTCTTGTCACTTAGTCGAGTGAGAAAATTGGTATAAAGTGCCTTTCCAAAGGGCACAAGAATCAAGATCTGTCAGGGATTCGTACATCCAGGTTCTCAGTCATCTAACCATGACCAGGATGTAAGAAGTTATTTCATTTTTCAGGTTCAGGTGATTCAAGACCTTCAGGACAGCCTGGCAAAGTCCCTACAAGAACTTAAGAATTCCCGCTCAATCACAGAGGTGGACTTCCACAACACACAGGTGCACATTCTCAGGGCCAAGTCTGAGGAGATGGTGCTCAAGCTACAGGTCAGTTTGTACCTGAGTCACTAGGAGGAGCTCTTGTGTTAGTGTTAGATAGAACTGTTTTTTTATTTCATTCAGTGCATGAGGTAATCTTTGAAATTATATATTTACCTCCACCAAGAAGGTTTTGGGCAGTGTTTGTCTGTGTGTTTATCGGTCATCAAGGTAAATCGAGAATTGGCTAGATGAAATACATATGGTTCAATCTTTCGTGTGTTGGTAGGTTGTGACGGAAACTATCGTACTAATGGGGTTCAATTCCACTGTTTCAATAGGTTGCCTCGAAGATCAACGATGAGCTGCTATTTGCAAGAGAAATACTGAAAAAAGCTATCAGGGAGGATAAAGAGGTTAGTACTGGTATATGTTTCAGCACCATCTGGGATTTTGGATTGGGAGATGCTTTATTATCATTACCTTCGCCAAGAAGGTTGATATGTTTTTGGGAGCATGTATCTGTGTGTGTGTGTGTCTGTGTCTGTGTCTGTGTATGAACATGATAACTCAAGAATGCCTGGGTGGATTGTCTTGATATTTCGTATGTCGGTAGGTCTTTATGAAACCTCAAAATTATTAGATTTGGGGGCCTTATTTGCATAATTAATGAGCAAAGGATTAAGGGGCCTAATTTGCATAATCAATGAGCAAAGTTTATGAATCCGCATTAGTGCATGATAAGACTCTATAACATGTGGCACCTAACACCTGTCTCCAGGGGAAGTTATGGAAGTCATGTGAAGGTGAATATGGTTGAAAGATATTATGTAAATGAAGGCCTAATTTGCATAATTGATAAGAAAATGCTGAAATAGCCTTCTTTGTTAAGATAACACTGTGACAGTCATACTTGAGACAACTTCTGCTAATTGGTTGGAGAAGATGATCAACTGATATAATTCGTGTAAATGATGGCCTTATTTGTATTATAATTGAGAAGCACTCATTATGCATCAGTCGAAAAGGTTAGAATCATTTGGCGAAGGAAGTCTAGTTCAATAAGCAGAGTTCATTTACTGTTTAATATAATATATTTTACACTGTTTCACTATACTGTTTTTTATTGGCATCTTCTGTCTTTACATTTCCAGGTACAGCATGCCAGAGACAGAGTGGAGTGGCTAGAAGGTCGAATTGAAAGCTTGTTAGACAGAAACAGACTTTCCCACTCACTGTCTTCTTCCGACAGCATCCTGTCACTTTCAGACAGAGAAGTCAAAGTTGTACCTCAGATCCAGCCGAGTTTGCAGCACAGTTTAGAAAAACTTGACCAAGGCGACATCATTTCACACGACTTGGAGAGAGCATCCATAGAAGACAAGTTCGACTTGCAGCCCCCTGCAGAAAAACTTCCAGAACAGGTTTATAGTAGAATAACAGTTACAAAACAGAAGAAAACAAAAACCAAGAGAAGACAGAGGTGCATAACATCTGCGGAGGGATCCACCATTTCCAGCGATAGACCGTACAGCGATATTCTGGAGGAGAACGAGAGAGTTTTGCAGGGGAGACTGGACAGCGAGGACGATATGTCGCCGGTACCGACACCACATATTAGAAAGCAAGGGAGAGAGCTGACACTGGCAACTGAAGCAACATTATACCCTCCCAGCTCCATGGACAGCAGCGATGAGGAGCGCTCCGAGGAGATGAGTTCAACAGAGTCAGGTGAAGACTCTGAGGAGATGAGCTCCACGGAGGAGGAGGAGGAGGAGGGGAGGGTGATGGAGAACGGATCAGGAGAGGCTGATTCAGGAGAGGTATGTGGAGACTTGTACTTGTAGGTAAATTGTTTGAAACTGCTCCTTTTTTTTCATTTGAATTTTAGGAAAGAATATTGAATATTACTTATGGCTCAGTAGAGCTGTAAATGGCTTTAAGTTTGCGATGATTTTATTTCACAGTAAGGAGAAAATGGAAAATGGTATTTAGTTAACTTTGCGGTTGAAATAAGGGGGCAGGCGGGCAGAAGACAAAACAAGCATTTTCGCTGTGGGTTAAATTTGCAGTGAAGAGGTTACCGTGGGAACCATGAACAGTAAACCACTGTGAAAATCTAAACAGTTACAATATAAGGCAACACCAATTTAATTTGTTGGTTTTTGGAAAAAATATGGAGCGACAGGGTGGAAAAAAATGAGAATAAAAATTTAAAATATAAACGATAATATGATTAATATTCAGGTTTCAGCTTTAAATATGCAAAGCACTATACGGCCAACACCCAACTCATCCCGGTACTCCCCTTGTATAGCAGATGCACCTGTTTGTTGAAAATTATCAAAAGTACATTTTGTATATACATGTATGTACTTCTCTCATTCATGAAAAAACATTAACAATGAATAAACGTTGGCAGACAAGTGAATAAGAGCATTTACTAGGGCATTTTGCTATACTGGAAAATTGTTGAATGGGTTTAAGCCACTTTATACTGAGTAACAATTTCCTGAATGGGAGGTGTGGTGATTTTTTCCTTTTGTTGGATTTGGGAAATATAGAAGAGGTGAACCCATGCAAGAACTGACAAATCAAATTGGTGTGGCCTAACCTTGTAGATGGTACTTTATGCATGTAAGAAGTAACGTTACACCAAATAAGAGTTACTCAAGGCAGCCAAGCAATGGGATAAAACTTTGAAAGTTGTTTGAGTACCTGTCATTTGGCGTAGTTGTCTAACCTTAATTGACATATGTAAGAAGTATTTTATGGAACTACATGTAGCTACTGCACTACTACCACTAGTACACAAGTCAGGGGTAACAGGGGTGCATAGTACTAAAAATCATGCTAATTGTCAAGTCAAGTCCAAAGTTGACAACTTTGTCTTTCTATTCCTTGAATGTTACTGCTATCATTGCTGTTGTTGTTTACCTTGTAGTGCCTAGTAGCAGGATATGTTTTTTACCGGGAGGGCTCGCTAGCTCTTCCCCTTAATGTGCTCAAGGCCCCTCCTTGAACATCGGAGCCTCATTTTACTTCCCTTCTGGAAGAGGGATACAGCCCCAACCGAGATATATTGACCCAGGATTGAACCAGGGTCTCTCAGTTAGCAACTACAATGTAATTAGAACCATGAGCTCAACTATAATGCTGCTATCAGTTGAGATATGGGGACATCCCTAGTGTTATCATTAGTGTTACTATATTTGATATAGAAATAAGTGTATCTCATAGGAAATATTGTTTTTCCCTTTAGATGCACTCTTCTGCTGATCCAACAGAATCTAAAGGCACAGAAAGCAGACAGTCAGACCAGACTACAGAGTCAACAGATACTACCTCATCTGACCATCAAGTACAGAAGAAGGTTGCTTTACAGGATATTAAGACAGGTTAGATATGACTTTCATATCATGGAAGCTCATCTGTGTTATTGGTATTGCTCATTGGTAATAATCATAATACAATGCTAAACTTTCTTCCAACACTGAGGTATTCACGGACCAGATTTTCGACAAAAGCTGTCGCCTTCTTCGCTGTCCTTCACTATCCTGAAAATTTGATCTGTTTAGCATTGTATTAAGACTTCTAATTAAGACTTTTGTACATGTACCTGATGATCATTGTTATGCCACTTCCTTGTTCTCAGATATCTTTAAGATCAAGCTTGCAAGCAAGAAAAAAGCATGATGTAGCAAGTGGCAGGATATAGCTGGAGAGGCTGGTCACCACATATGTATGAATGTGTTTGAGTAAGAATAAATCAAGAAGTATTTTTTCGAGGCCAGGTGCTTGCAAGCGTTACTTTAGTTTCTAGTTTAAAGTTGATTTTCTGGTGGATAGTTAACATTATCATAATGGTCTTTAGCCCAGTAAAATGTAGGGGTCCTCTAGCAGCTTTCCTGCAAACAGCAGTTACTTGTTTTTGCTTGGTTTTTGAAAATTGTGGAATAAAGCCACGCTAATCTAATTTGTTGCTTCTCAGGATGTGTTTTTTTTTTAGTGCGACATTTTGAAAAAATATCTTAAAAACAATCTTTTGTTTCTCAGTAAGGCTGTGGTCTGAAAAGAAGTAACACAGACAAATTAAAATTCATGTCTAACCTAAGATTTATTATTGACTCAGCTAGTGTACGTGACACTCCATCTTGTATTTGATAATATAGAAACTCCAGGCAAGCTTGGTGCAGAGGACAGCGGAGTGTTCCTGACGGAGACAGAAGAACTGCAAGATGGCGCTTCTGACTACTGGAGCTCCAAGCATCACCGCTACGAGTGGAACGACTATGCAAATTCACTGTTGGAGGAGAACCCATTGTCCTACCACCAGCTGGGCTTGGCTGTTCACTCCAGCTATGTGGAACCATGTAAATAGCTTTGTAATGTACCTTTAGACAGACACATGTACAGGTTCAACTAAAAAATGAATAGATAGAAAAATAAATAAATGAACTGAAATGGCTTTACAGTCAAACCTGCCCAAGGCGACCACCCGGGGGACCGAGGAAAAGTGGTCGCGTAGGACAGGTGGTCACCTTGCAGAGGATTTACTGACAACATGTTTCCAAGTTGAAGTATTAAAACAGTATTAGCTTGAAAAGGTGGTCGCCTAGGCAGGTTCGACTGTATATCAATGGCCAGGTGTCACTAGTACACTCTCGTTTGACTAAAAATAAATAGATGACTGTTTATCAATGACCAGGTGGTCCATTTGTAGAGATGCATGAAAATAACAAACATTGTCCGATACCAGAGATAGGAGATCTTAAAGGTTGATTTCTTCTGTTTGTTTCATTAGATACACCAGGCAGCCCAGAGTTACCATGGCGACCAAGAAGGAAAGGAAGTGACATCCTTGATCCACATGTGAGAAGCTTAACCTGTCTAATAGTAGAATTTTAACATGAAATTAACATATTAAATAAAACTCCATTGAGAATAGATGCAAGACATTTTTACAATCAAACTATACCCAAAACATGGTACTTTCTCTGTGCAGACTTGGGATTAAAGTCATAGGGAATTAGATTTGCAGTAGGGAGAAAATGGAATGTATCTAGTGATTTAACTTCTCTGCTGACTATGGGATAGGCGGGCAAAAGACAGAACAATCATTTCCATGGTGGTTTTAAGTTTCCCTGGAAGAGGTCACTGTGAAAAATGCGAACATTAAACCACTGCAAAAATGTCAACATTTACGGTAAGTTGTTCGTTATCTGTTGGCATGATTGTCAAAATCCTTCATTGTAACAAAAGGTTTAAGAATATACCATGATTGATTAGATGACGACCAATGACCTTTCAGAGAAAAGCACTTGACAAGTTGTCGCGCAGCCTACGTGGAATGTACGAGAAGGTTGAGCAGGCAGCGGAGAGCTCCGTACAGGTGGACCCGCGCTGGTCAACCAAGGACTGGAACGAACCTCTGGCCGTCTCATCGCTAGGTAATAACAATTTAGTAGTAACAACAGCTTTGTAACTACACAGCTGTGGCAAATCTTCCCATGAATGACTGTCACATGGGATGAATGGTACAAAACAGAAAAATGACTGGAGACAAAACGGGGACAAACCAGTCTGTTATTTCTGATAATGACTGATAGTGGTCCAGCTATCTATGATGGGCTTACACTTTAAAGAGCTGTGTTTAGATAAGAAATTGCATTACTGAGTTGGGGGGGGGGGGAGATTTGATTCAAAATAAACCCTCACAAATATTAGACCACTGGGAGAGTTATGGGGGAGGTTACACAATATGTGAAAATATCAAAATGACCTCCAGTTTAGGTTTTTCCCTGTCAAATTTCAATACCCAAGTTACTCTTTTTAAATCATTTCATGATATTAGTGAACTTTATTGCTCGACAACTGAACAAAGTATGTCAAAAGCAGCAGTAGGATTTCACGAGGGACATACCCGTCTTTGTTTGGACCATACAGTCCACCCAGGGAGCCTGGAACGGCAGCCCACAAAATGCAGTGTATACGGGGCAGGGACATTATTTGACGTTCTGGATAAGTTAAATATGCAATTATGAATGCAAACAAGCAGAAAACTTACCAGTTTTTATAAGTTACTTCGCTCTAACGGGTGCCGCGAAACCCCCCTATGGTGCGTATTTGGGTTGAAAACAATGGTGAAACCGCACGGAAAATAGATCAACTTTGACTCGAAAAATATTGTTTCTGACAAAAGTCTGATTCCTCTGAAGCACTGTAGGAGATTGGTGAACTTGTCACGATACTGGAGACACAATTATATGCCTAATCTGACCTATTTTGACTGCACTATTGACTTTTTCCGTGACCATGATACTCAAAATGGCGCGAATCACCCTACTATCTTGGAAACGAGCGGAGTAACTTACAAAAACTGGTAAATACTTAGAGTTTGTTGCTTGTTTTGCATCCATGATTGCATATTTAACGTATCCAGAACGTCAAATAATGTCCCTGCCCCTTGTACACTGCATTTTAGACTCGGATGAGGTCGGATGAGGTCGGGTGAGGTGTTTAAGCATACCGGGCGCGTTCTTCAGCAGTCATGGACTGTTTCTTATGAATTCGAATATCTAGCCATTCTCTAATTCAACTTATACACTACCACTGCAACCTCTCCACCATACTTTTTCTGTTACGCGGTTTGGGCCACCTCACTACAATCGGGACGGCCATCAAACTCTCTGTACAACCAGTAAGCCTCTACCACTGAGCAGATTCACAGATGAAAGACATCACATGCCAGAAACCGCATAGCTCTCTCCTTGTATGGTATTTATGTAAAACTATGTAAGAGTAATTATGGTTAGCATTCGTCAGTTGGACCAATCGTAGGGAATTACTCTGATGGAAGTGACCCTTGACCTCCACTCATGCCACATCCACTGCCAAGATGGCTGGGATCGCCTTTCGCTTACCACCATCCCGCCCTTGCTGCATTCATTTCTGTTCAAGAAGGCTCAAAATTGTTAAACCTTACTACTATACATGTACGTACTGTTACACTAAGACCCTGGTCTTTGGCCATCGATGTCTCTGTACAACCAATAAGCCAAGCAGATTAAAGACATCACATGCCCTAAACCAGGTAGCTCTCTCCTTGAATTGTATTTGTGTATGCAAGAGTAAATATTATTATTTCAATAGCTTCTCTTTGGGGTTAATACAATGGTGTATAAAATTCATATTACAACGTCAGCTTCATTTTTCACTGCCTGCAGCTCTGGGAAGTCAGGCTGCCACAACACTGACTACACCAGGCAGCCCTCCTGGCAAGATGAAGATGGTATGATTCAGTCCTACGTGTATTATGAATGTAACAGTTTGTTTGTAAACAGTTTGTTTGTTGGTTAACAGTTGCAGAAATATCAATTCTTAGATGACTTAGACAGAAATTAGATGTTTGAATTGAACACTTTTAAATTAGTTTTGGTACATAAACCGCCATTAACATTAATCCGCTGGGTTCCATACCTCCGCCACTTTGAAAAACAGTGGGTTTGAGAAATCTCTAGTGCAGCCCCCCCAGGTATGCACAGTTAAGATATGCAGGAATGCATTATACTGGGGGACGTTGGGTTGGATATCTCTTTTCAGGGTGGCAGAAATATGTACCATGGTGGCATTATACATTAAGTAGATTCCAATTTCACATTGTGATTGTTCAGTAATAGCGGTACACAAATGTACATGTAGAACTTCATGATTTGATGTTTTCTCCATTTCCAGCCCTCCATCTCCAGGGTGACAGGTCTGGCCCCGCCCTCTAGTGCAGAGACGGTGACGTTCCCACCTGTCGACACCCAACGTCTGGGCACCAGCCAATCAGGACGCATCACCTACTACCCCAAACCCGTCCCTCCGCCCAAGAAAAAACCCATCACAAGAACTGTGAGTCTGGACTCTGAAGTGCCTTTTTTTTATTGCATAAGATTCAGAACAAATTCAGATTTATTACAATCAACTTGCATGTTACATTTACATGATAACATGAAATCAGTCGATAGTTACATTAAAACTTACATAATATCAATGTCACAGGCAATTATGATATTACAACTATAAGGCCACAGCAAATAGATTGTATGGATGACATCAGCACACAGTGATTTTCACCATAGGCCTGGTTGATTCAATTTTATTGACGACAACTGTGTGCTCATCAATTTTACTAAAAAAGGTTTTAGAGCAGACTTTGAATAGTACAAAGCAGCTGCAAAATGAGCAAATATATGACTTGAATTTAAGAAAATATTGGAAAACAAGTGTTATCAAGGAATGCTGTTATTTCTGCATATTCTCTTGAACCTGGTCCAGTCAGTGTTGCCCTAAGGAAAGTGACAGACGGTCATCAAAATGTCGGCTTGAATAAAACACTTGTTCGTGTGCAAAGAACCTCTTTATCCAGTGACTTACCAATGGAACTATTCATGAAGGTTTAGGCAGACAGATCAACATTAGATGAAAGTAAAGGACAAATTTGAAACAAATGAATTTGTACCCACAGGACCGCAGCGTGGAGTTTCCTCGCAAGGCCGACATCTGGAACGAAACGGAGCCCCAGGCAGCGGAGGAACAGCCGCGTATCGTGAACCAGGGCAACATGAAGAAAGAGACGCAGCTCGTGCTGTACAAACCGCGCCGGAAGCGGCCCAGAGGATCGGCCCAGTCCATGAGTGAGATCATGGGCGTCACACAGAAGGCCAAGTATGAAATATTGCTTGTTCTGCCTCTGATAGAATAGCTACAATTCTGATGAATTCCCCTCTGCTTTTCAAATGTTAGAAATATGGATGCTCAAACAGCAAGTTAGAGTTTCTGCCTAACAACACGTGGTATAAACTTCTTGGCACTTTTGAACAGTTGCTGAAGACGTACGTGTCTGCAAGGTCACCTAGGTGATTGGTCACCTGAATTCCGAGGGAGGAAATTAAAGTTCAATGCGTTAACAACTTTTTGTGTTGGAACAAAATGTAGCTTTAGTTAGTCTGTAGTACTTCCGTTGCTGAACAACCAACTCAGATGAACTTTCAATTTTCCTGCTAAGAATTTCTGCTGTCAAATATAGGACTCTTTACAAGATCTTTTCTTAAGGAATTATTAGCTACCAGTGTCAGGCATATCTAGTTATTTCATTAGTCAGGTGGTGTAATGCACTAAGGTAATGACAGTAATCATTGTTTTTTTCTGCAGAAAGAGGGTAGCATTGAGGGACCCCATGACACTGGCAAGGACAGTCATGAACATGGGTAAGTGTGCAGAGTACAAACTGAAAGTCTGAATCTTAAGTCTTAGGTTTGGACAGACAGCCTTAATGTGTGAAAAGAACCTTTTTGATGTTGACGACAGGGACACTAATCAAATATACAATTTATGTTACTGGGACAATTTTTGTTATAAAATTGGAAATATTGACAGATAAATTCACTCACTATGGTGCAGTACGGTGGGACCTGTCTATATAGACTTAGAAAAGAAAACTAAAGTAAAGCTGGTGTAACACCGTTACAAAATGTACATTTTGGAAAATGAACAGGTTTTCTGCATGTGTGATTACCTTGAATGGCATGAGATTGTTGGATGTCGGACGTTTTAACCCATGGCTAATCAGATCAACTGGGCCCAACACCCTGGTCAACTCAGCCCAACACTCTGAACCCAACCCTGGCCGAGATGACCTGAGTGCTGGGCGGAGTTGACTGGGCCATGTTGACTGGGCCGAGTTGACCGGGCCGAGTTGACCGGGCCGAGTTGACCGGGCCGAGTTGACCGGGCCGAGTTGACCGGGCCGAGTTGACCGGGCCGAGTTGACCGGGCCGAGTTGACCGGGCCGAGTTGACCGGACCGAGTTGACCGTAATTGAATATAAGAAAATCATATCAAAGTGAATTTAAGGTCAGATCTACTAATTAATTGATACACAGTATTCAGTAATTCAGCAATCCCCGAGGTACATTGTACATACATGCACACTTCAGATGTATTCAAGACATTCTTGAGAAGGCCTCGGTAACACAAGGATTTTTCTTTTCATGTGGAGGTCTACAGAATTATGAGAGTTGATTTTAGATAAATGTACCAAGTCTGGTCACTTAACAAGGGGTTGTAGCCAGAACCAACTTTTTTCCTGCAAATTAGATGTGATGTACCGGTAAAAGGACAGTCTTCAGTTTTGCCTACCATTTGAACAGACTACACAAACTATCAGTGGTTGCCGGTAAAGGAAATGGCATAGAGACTTGTTGACCTTTTAGCCTTGGTTTTTTGTTTCCTGCACTTTTCTTTCTTGTTCCTAATTCATAGCGCTTGGTTCATATTTTCCTGCTGCAGCCAAGAACCACTGACTGGAATTCATTGCCAAATTGATACTTATCAAACTATAAGGCTATGTCAAAATTAGGGTCTGGCTACAACCATGCACAAGAGCCGTTTGTTTGTCATTGTGGTCTTGTAATGTTCATATGGTATTGTACTTGTAATGTTCACATGGTGTTGTACTTGTTGTTGTAATGTTCACATGGTGTTGTACTTGTAGTTGTAATGTTCACATGGTGTTGTACTTGTAGTTGTAATGTTCACATGGTGTTGTAGTTATAATGTTCACATGGTGTCGTAGTAACTAAACAGTTGTGATGTTCACATGGTGTTGCAGTTGTAGTGTTCACATGGTGTTGTAGTAACTGTTGTAATGTTCACATGGTGTTGTAGTTTTAATGTTCACATGGTGTTGTAGTTGTAGTGTTCACATGGTGTTGTAGTTTTAATGTTCACATGGTGTTGTAGTTGTAATGTTCACATGGTGTTAAAGTTGTAATGTCCTGTCCATATGGTGTTGTAGTTGTAGTGTTCACATGGTGTTGTAGTTGTAGTGTTCACATGGTGTTGTAGTTGTAGTGTTCACATGGTGTTGTAGTTGTAATGTTCACATGGTGTTGTTTCCTCACCCACAGACCTCCTCCCCAAAGGCTACACAGATGCCTTGAAATTAGGTACCCATGTGTGGATTGCTGTGTGCATGCTATGCAATGATGTAGACTCTGAGTTAATTTAGTCACAACTTGCCTTTTGATGAAAATATGTGACTGTTTGAATGTTTGTCGCGAGACGGTGTTAAGTTATTGAAAAGGTTTGATGTCTAAGAGCAGTATCCGTGACGACATCAGAATTACGACAGAGCAGTATCCATGACTACAGTAGATCCAACACAGACCGATTATCCATGACAACATTAGAGCTGCAGTATCCATGACAACAGAAATATGACAGAGCTGTATCCATGACTACAGTACTGTAGAGCCATTGGCCAAGTATCCATGACAACATTTCAAACCATGATGCTCAGCATTATCCACGACATTCAAAGTATTATCCATGACAACATGAGAGCCATGGCAGATCAGTATCCATGACAGCATTTGAACCATTGCAGATCAGTATCCATGACAACATTAGAACCATGACAAATCTGTATCCATGACAACGTTAGAACCATCGCAGTATTCATGACTATATGAGAACCCTGGCAGAGACAGGAACAACTCAGTGACATTCCGTCGCTAAAAGTGCAACTGTTACAAAAAAGATGTCAGTTACTGTAAGTTATTGAGACTCCTGGATGCTGTGCATGTGGAAGATGTGAAATTCACAAATGTTATGATTGACAGGTCGAACAGACGCCCTTCCTGTGTCCAGTGGCAGGTCTGCTGCTGCGTCGCTCAACTCCATGAAGGCAGACAGGATACAGGTATGTCACATGGTCTGTTCGTATCAGTCAAGCCTTCAGTAAACATTGTTGTTAACTTCATTGTTAGAGGGTCTGTATGTCGAGTTGTAGCAAGATGTTTTAATCTTAGCCATCCCGCTCTAATTCATACCATACATCTGCATAGCATGTTATCTATTATCCTAAATTTATTATAAAAAGCGTTTTTTATGAAATTTTCGTTAACGCCAGATTTGCCAAAAGTCATAGCGCCTGGTATTATCAGTGTTAACTGTGTTAATACAATGGAACAGTTAAATGAACTCCGTCCCA
This sequence comes from Branchiostoma lanceolatum, assembly GCF_035083965.1. NCBI lineage: Eukaryota > Metazoa > Chordata > Leptocardii > Amphioxiformes > Branchiostomatidae > Branchiostoma > Branchiostoma lanceolatum. The sequence continues at coordinate 20,961,910 of NC_089729.1, forward strand.
AAACCTTTTGCTAGAAAAGTCATGACCCGTTCTTACTTAGCTTTGCAAACCAGTTCTGGGCCAAACCGCCTGAGTCGCATCTCGACAGGGGTCTAATTAGCCAAACCTAAGTGTCTATGGTGCGATCCAGTGAAGTTGGATTACTTGCAGTTTATCGTATCAATGTCCCCTCCCCTCCTCTCTACTATCGTCACCCACAAGTCGCGATCTAGCTCCTCGTAGTAGCAGGAGCAAGTCTGCTTATTTCTTCCACTCCTGGCGTTATGGTTACATAATGGTAACGTAGCTAACGTAAGTTCTTAATCCTGGCGCGACACTGTTTCCACCGTTTCTGAAAGCCTCGTTTTGCCAACTCCCCAGCCATCCCGTGGTAAACTGCAGCATTTTGCCCAGAATGATTCAAAGTCGTGTTTCCCTACCCGTCTACACATTATATTTGCTGCTCAATTCTTGCGAATCTGGCCATCAGTGAGTGATGCTCAGGCATATAGCCTGAAACTAATTCCTGAGAACTAGCTGATTTGGGCGCTGAAATACATGAATTAGCATATTGAATATATAAAGTGATCTGACTTAAGTCGTGTTCATACTGAAGTCACGACGCGCGCAAGCCAGATCAAAACCTGAGGTTTCGCTGACATGTGGATCAAGGGGGTTTCAATGTGACGTGGAGTGTTCATACCAGGCAACATTAATCCTGCTTAGGCGATTTCAGCCCTAAATCCAACTTGCAAGGCTTAGTATGAACAGGGTCATGATTGTAAGCAATTTACTTTAACTATTAATGCTAGAAGTAAGTATAAGCAAGCAAGTAAGTATCAATGCTAGAACACCCCATGCAGACCCTCTTGTAATCTGGCGTGTAACAGTCTTGCATTCTATGTTAAGGATATATATGCTGATAAGATAACAGTTACAGTGTATCTAATCCCATCTCCATGTCCAGATTCTGATGTTAGAAACAGCGATATTCCCACATTTGGTAGCAAAACAAACAGCCACCCATATCTGTATTGCCAGTATAACCAGACTGAGTGTCCCTTCAGCATATCACACCAGCTTCACACAAACACACAGTGTGGCAGCAGCTGGTTATATTACACTGAACGACCTGTCACACCTAGCTTTGGTACATCAACTTCAAGCTATAGAATGAAGATGCCCTTACTGTACTTGGTGGCAACACATTCCACCCTACGATAGTTTTAGCAATTACAAAATCTTTTAACACATCAATTAGTGACTTACTTTTGGGACAGGAGGGGAAAGGATGTTTTCAAAGTTGAAACAATTCAGTGTCATGATTTTGTAGTGGAGAGGTCATTGCCAAATTAACAACATTTTTTCTACAGTAAATAAAGTAGGTGATGGTATCGCAATGTTTTTGGTCTCTAGATTATTCTGAATAATGACTTAGTACATGAATATGAGGAAAAAGAAACAGAAAATGTGACAAGGATGGTTCTATCCTGATATAATGATGTAAGAAGATTGACTGTTTTTAACAAGTTGAAGTGTACATGTTGCTTGTGCAGGCTCTGATCGATGATGCCATGACGTCCACTAGGTCTGAGGACCGCAGACAAGCAGCAAAGGTACAGAAAATTATTTTTGTAAAACGTATTAACTTGAGCAAAAGGTATGATATTGGTATCATATCTTCTTGCTTTATCAATTGCATTTACTGGCCAACTGCTGCCTACCCCTGTGTCAGGGAACCCTGCAGCAGTATAATATAATACTGGATACTACTATATGTTGTATTATATTTGTCATGTATATATTATTGGAAAGCTTGTTTATTACCCTATCGGCTTATCCAATAGGGTCACATTTCCTATGATCAAACACTCAATGATCAAGCACCTGAGGTCTGCATGCTTATGTGAGTTGTGAAATAGTGGCAAAATCATAAACCATATGTCCATTGTCTTTTATGATTGGCAATGTGTCTTATATCTTTGAAAAGCTTAGTGTTTATGGCCATTGAAGATTATGCCTCATTTGTAATGATTACCCTTTTGTGCAACTTGATTCTGTTGGTGGGTCACACAAAAAAGTATGTTGGCAAGGAAATTTGGACTCACTCACACACCCCATCCAATCAGATCCTGACATTTCTCTCAAAAGCGTACATTCCTCCAGAAAACCTGTGGCGGGTGCCGGAGGAACGTAACTCTGCTTCTGTAGATCTGAGGAAGGTCCGCCTTCAAGAGAAATGTCTGCAGATTAAGATATCTGTTTACATGTTCCACCTGCTATAAACTACATGTGTTACATGTACATACATGTATATTGAAGTCTAGAAATTATTATGGAAACCCCTGAATTTTGTTATCAGATTAATTAGTTTTTTGCATAATTTGCATCTTGTATAAAGTAACAATGGAGACATGACTAACCAAAATCGGCCTCTGAAACTTTTTACGTTTAGTTTCTGTGTTCCTAAATATCATTGAATGTTTAAAACACTTTGAGTTTGTTATGACAGTTTAATGAGTGGTTATGTTTAAGTACAATGACATGCAAAGGTTTTCTATGTTTCTCTGCAGGGTTTAGGAGTACTAGGGTTGGACCAGGAGAACGTGATAGCAGCACTGAGAGACATGGTGGGTCAACACGTACATGTACCTTTATTTACCTTTGCCGATAAGGTTATGTTTTCATTGCCATTTCATTTCAACTATGTGTGTGTATGTGTGTTTGTGTGTGTGTGTGTGTGCGTGCGTGCATGTGTGTGTCTGTGTGTGTGTATGTGTGTGTGTGTGTGTGTGTGTGTGTGTGTGTGTGTGTGTGTGTTTGTGTGTGTGTGTGTGTGCGTGCATGTGTGTGTGTGTGTGTGTGTGTGTGTGTGTGTGTGTTTGCGCGCGCGTACATGTGTGTTGCCAGCATAGCTCGAGAAGATGTAAATGGATCCTTATGATATACCTTGGTAGGTGGGTTGGGGTTGGGAAAACGAAGGTCAAGTGGACCTACAAGCAGCTTTCTAAGTACTGTAGCAGAACATCTGGTTTTGATATCGCTTGTTCTGGGCATGTAATTTTTCTTGATGATGATCGGAGGGTCATGTTTTTTTGTGGGCAGATAGCATTGTTAGGGCCCCCTATCGGCTTTTTTAAAATGCAAAGGCTGATTTTGTTCAAAACTCAAGAAGGGGTTGATGAATTGTCACAATATTTTATCTGTAGTTGTGATGTATTTTGTGTGATCTTTTAAAAGCTCTTTGTAATCTATCATTGAATTTGTCTTTCCCAAAGTGAACTTAACTTGCACTTTCTATCAGGTTGCAAAAGATGAAAACTCCAAAGTGAAGTATGAAGCAGCCAAGTCCCTGCTTACTTTAGGTAAGAAGAAATATATAGAGTACAGTACAGTACAGTACAGTACAGTACAGTACAGTACAGTACAGTACAGTAGTGTAAAAGAATTAACATGTATACAGGATTTTGTATCTCATATATGGGTCAGTTTGGATAGGCTATATGATGATAATGTTAATGACCTGCCTATTCCTCGGTATATAAGGTGTCATAAGGCCTAGTCATATGCTAATAACAACCTCATAAAATCGCCTCTTTCGTTTTCACTCCCTCGGTGATTTTATCCGGTACCTAATAGCAAAGGACATGTATACCGAGGAATAGGCGGGTCATTAACCCTTGATTATTGCCTAGAGACATGGAACGATTCTTTATGATATATCAACTCTCCGAATTCCGCTGGGTACCCTAAGACCTCTACATTAAAAGAATAGTGAATTTAAAGAGACTACTAGATATAGCATTCAGTAATCCCCAATGGCACACTTCAGATATCCAGGTGTTCAAAACATAATTGAGAAGGCCTTGATAACTCAGCTTAGTAATGAGATTTGAAGTTGAATTTGACCTTTTTATGTTGAAACCAGTAACTTTTACTTAATGTAAAGACAACTTCAACTATAACCCACCATAGATCTAGTGGATGAACACTGATTATACATGTAAGTTATGGAGATGTTGCTGGATACATGTACAAGTAATGATGCTGAAAACATGACTGTAGTCTACAGTAAAATAAGAAAATAAGCAGGTGACATTATCGCAATGTTTTTTGTCTCCAGTATAATGAATATTAAGTACATGTGCATGTGTATGAGGAAAAAGAAAATGGAAAATGTTACAAGGATCATTCTATCCTTATATAAACATAAGAATGTAGGACTGTAAAAAGATAAATGTTTGCTGGGATTCATTTTCACGTTAGGGAGGAAATGTAGAGTTCACAGTGTTTTTGAGTTTGCGGTTGAAACTGCCAAGCTGGGTTTTACTGCGAACAAGAACTTTTTGCAGCTATTGTGATTTCAGTTACTTCCCCCTCCCATATTAGGATTATGGGATGAGCCAATCATAGACCTGATTGTCCAGCACATAAAGGAGGGAGATGACAACACCAGAACAGACCTGCTCCGCACCATGGCTTCAGCCCAAAACATCCAGTTCATTGACAAGGTAACGTTATATAATACGTACATGTGTCAACTTGGCTAGTTCCAACAGTAATCACAATTAGAGGTCCACGACCTCATACCTTTGCCAATTGATTTTAACCTTTATAACTGACGTACATTTGTATTACAGATGTATGAGTGTTTCTTGTTATGCAAATAAGGCACTCAATTCTTTTTCTTAGTTAAATATGTCACAGGTTTTAGAGACCTATCATAAAATGCTACGGATGTATAAACTTTCCTCATTAATTATGCAAATTAAATTCTGATTTGCATCATTTGTATCTAATTAATGTAAATCATCACTCAAGCTATGTACATATCAAAAAGCATGACCATCCATCAACCTCTTCTTGAGTTATTCTCTTTCAAAGTCTGAAGCAAAATCTGCTGACCAGCACTTCCAAAAAAAGCCACTAGGAGGCCCAAACCAAAAAAAAGGTAATAATTCTGTACTCTATAGTAGAATGCAGACATTTGACCAATATCTATGCTTAACTATACTGAGCTGTACTACTTATTTTCACACTTAAGTACTGTATCAGATTAAGGGTCATGGAAACAACATTGGTGCAAAATTATAAAGAACTCATCTTTATTAGCAAGTTTGTACAGTCCTACAGTCCTATGGCTGCACATAGGACAATTGTTGTATTGCAGTCACCTGAGTTAGCGCAGAATGACAGCCACTCCAGACCCTTGCGACCTAGCCCTACCAATTGTGCGCTCCTTGCAATTCAGCCCCTGGGCCCTGGCTGTAGAGAGAGAGTAGTTGGTCCAACCAATAACAATAACAAAGAAAAACATCAGCCTCATATATTGATGTTTATCAAAACTTTAGACAGTGTTCTGAACTGAGGCTGGACTCTCAAGTTTGCAATTCTGGCGGTATTTATGATGTTGCATTTAGCGTATCTCCCTCAAGTCCCATTTTTAAAGGGGACCGATATAGATACACAAGGAATAGAGGTCAACTACACAATCATGTAGCATTAGATTCTTTAAAAAAATTCCAAACCTGTCTAGATTTTGTTTGATATACAAGATCGCTGGATAGGTTTGAAGATCAAATTCCTGCTGAAAGAAAGCACTGCATTGAACTTTGGTCTTTGTCAAATATATGAGATTTGCTGCATCTATGACTCATTAAAAATGTTCAATTCAATATAATTCAGGCTGGGTATATGATTCACTGTGTATTGTTTTTTTATCTAGAAGATTTGTTTCAGTATAGCAGTCCCAAAATTGCACCCTTAGATCTTAGATCAAGAGATATAAAAAGCCCTATTACAGAAATGATGCTAAACAAATGTTTGATTTTGATTATCCTGCTTAGTCTAGACTGGAGGGCTTTCAAATGTTAGTTAACTTAAAACAGTAGTCACAGTCTGTAATATTGTTTGGCAATAGTGCTAGGTACATGTAGACTGGCAAATTATTTCAACTGGTAGTATTTCTGATAAAAGATATCGATAAAGCAACAGGGTGGTCCATTAAAATAACATAACAAATGTTTGCAAACTGTTGGTCTACAGATAGGAATAGCTCAGTTGTTGTCTCATTCAAGTTCAGTAGCTGTGGAATACGGTTACAGTACTGACATTAGAATAACAAGCTGTCACCACCAGCTGTCCCTGTGTTGCCATGGCAACAGCACAAGGGTCCTCCATGTCAGAAGTGATGTGTTTGAGGAATCTGCCTGTCTTGTCAAGCATCTCCACACGACTGTTGCAAGTGCCTGCCACGATGATGTTACCTGCCCTGTCTGTACAGATGCCATGGGGGTCCTTAAACTCACCTTCACCATTTCCCTTGCCTCCAAACTGAAACAGAAACTGTCCGTCCCTGTTGTACACAAAGACACAGTGATTGCCACAGTCTGACACGAGAATGTTCCCTGTCCCGTCCACAGTGATGTACCATGGGTACTCCATCCCCTGCTGCTGACCCACAGTTCTCACAAGTGTCCCATCTGGCTTGAACACCTGTACTTCTCCATGTAACCTCCCCTTGCATTTGGAGTTGTTTGTGTAACAAGAATGTGGTTCTTCCTGGTGTCAACTCCCCTCTCCCAACATGTCTTCTTGAGGTCAAATTTTCTCAGCATCCTGCCCTGTTTGGTGTACTGTACAGCAAATTCGGCCCCCACCACCCACAGGTCCCCCCCCCCCCCCCCGCCCCGTCTATGGCAACATCATATACATGTATGTGGGTCCATCTTCTGTTCACCTGACACGACTGTTGGGAACTGGTGCATGTGACATTGAAATTGAATTTTTGCATAAAGTGCGATCACATTTGTCGTCTGCTTTTTTGTCATTTCACTATGACAGACCTAACCATCTACATATAGACATTTACAACATCAACATCTTTTCAGCCACCCGACAGCTGAATTCTGTATGGCCCATCCAGGAACATCCCAATTTGCTGTAACAGTTGTATCATGAATGTTACAAGATGATGATACTATCATGATATACATGTAAGTATAGGTCATGGTATCTTACAGTGTGTTACTTGAATTATTGTTTCAGAGTACAAAAACCTTCCGAAGTCTACACAAGGCCCTGCATACCTTGTGTTCTCCCAAGAACCCAAGTGAAGCTACCGGGTTTGATGCTGCGGTGTGCCTGGGGTACATGTGTGTCTCAGACGACAGGGCCAAGGAGAGGCTGCTGTCAGCTTTAACTGCCAAGGATCCACACAAGAAAGCAAAGGTACTACTGGGAGACACTTAGAAGTTGTAAGCTATTGTAATGTTGAGATTATAAGCAATATCTTCATTTCATTCAAAGTTCATTCCATTCTTTCATCTCTCGTTGATCAATCTGTTGTTTTTAGTGTTACTCTCTCTGAAAGATGTTGTTTGGAAAATAAAAAAGTGTAGTATTGTCAAACAATAAAGCAAGACAATAGCTGATGTTTCTGGCATTTGAAAATAATATGATGATGAACTTGTTGAATATAAACTACGCAAATAAGGATCTCATGCTAGAATAGCCTTCATTCGTAAGACATTGGGCAATTCCTGTTATTTGGGTGGAGAAGATCATCAATTTATATAATTTATGCAAATGAGGACCTTTTTTGCTTAATCAATTAGAAAGACTCATAAAAAAATATTAATCGTAAAGGTTAAAATCATTTGGCAAACTTTAAGGTATTTAGGTTGTGGAACTCTAGTTCAGTCTGACTCCATGTGTCAGTTATCTTGTTTAAATTTTACATATTAATTTAACTAAACAATTATTGAAAAACTTTCAGAAGTCTTTGTGCTATAATTCTATCAGACTGCATTCATAGACAGACATGAGGTCATGTTGGTGCCATGATTTGTTGTATCAGGCCCTTGAAGTGGTTGTGCGACAGATGAACCACAGCAAGCCCCAGGTCAGGGAGGCCATCTTAGAGCAACTCAAGGCGTCTCCTGTCTGGAAGGTGAGGGGGGGGGGGATTTACATTTCTTGTATACCTTTGCCCGGCTTTGGGAAGGAAGAAAAAGTTTGATTGGAAATCTACATAAGGCTGTCTTTTGGGAAAGACTTTCATTCCACAAACACCAAATCGACAGTATCGTCAGATTAATTGACCTCAGGTTTTGCTACCTTCTAACTTTATCATTGAAAACAATTAAAGATTTTAGAAGTTTGTAACATGATTAAACCAGAAAGCAATAAGTGCTCCACATTTTGTAATACATGATGATATTTAAGTTTCATCTGTGCTCCAGGACATTTATTATCAATGTGCAGAATCTGATATAGAATATTTTTTTTTTGTATTTTGAATTTGATAATGAAAAAAATAGGTAATATGCATTGTACTTCTTACATGAAGGTCTCTAACTTGTTTTTTTCAGTATCGAGCTGCAGCTGCAAAGTTGATCACCTATCTAGGTAAATGGACAACGTTTTCACATTTTTATTCAACACACCCTAGGCCATACACTTAACTTTGGTTACCTCTGTGTCATGCACACTTCAATGATTGATTTAAAGGCCACATTGTAGGATTTTGGCATCAAATGTGTAAAGTATTGTTCAGAACCAGATTTTGCCTGCTGGTTCCATAAGAAGTAAATAGATGAAGACATATCTGTGCTGTCCTGTTCTCCCCAGGTCCTGCCTTCCTGACAGGGGAGGAGGATATTGAACATGTGTTCCAGATTCTGGACAGACGGCTGTGGGACGACCCAAAACGGGTAAGGCCAGACAGGCGCTCAACACTTTGTCAGCAGTTTAACGTCAACTCTCATAACTCCGCCAAATACCCTCCACATTTAAGACCACCCCATTTAAGTTACTGTGAATTGCAAGAAATCTGCTAAGGTACATGTAGCACCACATTTCTATTGGTTTAATAATGGGGTTAGGCAGGGAGAAGTTTAGATACAGCATCAGTGATCCCAGAGGTACATGTATGCACACTTCAGATATCCAGGTGTTCAAGACAGCCTTCACAAGGCCTCAATAACAAGGCCTAATGTGGCAGTTTTGGAGGGTACATGGCAGAATTGTGAGAGATGACATAATAATTGATTTTAACTACCTCCATGAAATGTCAAAGTAGCATTTGTGTGTGTGTTTGTGTCTGTTGGTCTGACAAGATAATCAGATTGAGAATGGCTGAATGTATTGGTTTCATATTTGGTATGATGGTAGGGTGTGACAAAAACTGGAAATGATTAGATTTTGAACCCCTAGTGGCTTCCCTGGGTACTGCAGCGGAAATTTTCCGGTTTTGATATCTCACATTCTTGACATGCTATGATCACAATTTAGGTTGTAGTAGATAGCTCTCGTGCTCGGGAAGAAGTCACATAAGTTTGGGGCCCCTAGCGGCCAGTTCGGGAATTGCAGTGGTGTTCTTGTCAAACTTTTCCAAAGAGGATAACTCAAGAGGGGAACAAGAGTTCCACGACCTCATATCTCCATGAAATATCTCTTTAAGCCTTTGCTGATATATTATTTTGTCTTGTCAAAAGCATAATCAACCTTTTTCCATGAACTATTCTGTTTTCCATGACTTACACATTTACATAATATATGCTTGGTCATAAACACCTTTATCTAACTTACACATGTTGCAATATTGACTGAATCCTCTTAAATGAATAATGGCACTTTTGCATTAATTATGCAAATTATGAATATATGTGCATAATTGGTATCTGTTGATGCTCCACTTGCCATAAATACATACGTTACATGTATTTGAGTCTTATGATGGAAAACACTGCAAATATAGATTTTCCTCATTAGTTATGCAAATTAAGTCCCAATTAGCATAATTTGCACTTTGTTGTGTACATCTCTGTCTAAGTTACCTGCATACTGAATATCATGGAAATCCGTTGTTCTTTTCTTCAGTTATGGCCCTTATAAGATTTTCACAATAATGCAACTGCAGTTCTAGAGCAAGCTGCTAGGGAGCCTAAACCTACACCACTTCTTTATTACATTACGAGCTATCTGTCACCCAAAAATCAAGACCACAGCACGTCCAGGTCAAAAGATACAAAAACGGAAGCTCTGCTGCAGTACCAAGGTCACATAGCAGGGGGCCCAAAATCGACCTTGAATTTTGGCTTCCCAACACCCGCTCATATACCAAATATCATTGAAATCCATCCAGAGGTTCTTGAGTTATGCTGACTAGAGTAGTGCGGAAACACAAACAGACAGACAGACACACCCAAAACTATATCTCCAGTTGTCATGGAGATAATAATGGATTATCATGTGTTTTGCTTTGTAGGTAGCTTAGACAAATATGTACAAAATGTAATACAAATGATGCAAAATAGGAAGGTATTTGCGTAATTGATGAGAAAACTCTATCATGATAGCAGTTTTTTCAATGTATCTCTTTACCCAGACAGGCTGTGGTCTTGACATATGGGTAGTAGACAGCTTTTGAAGTCAGGAAAAAGTGGGGCAGGTTCTTTCCACCTAACCTTTGATTTTGGAACTGCAAGGGCGTTTTTGTAAAAATATTCCAAAGGGGATAACTGAAGAAAGGAAAGACGTATTTCCATCAACTTAGACATGCGAATAGCTTAGGCAGAGATGTATATGACTACATACATTTTATGCAAATAAGGACTTAATTAGCATAATCAATTCGGAAATTCTATAATTCTATCATTTTCCATAAATGGACTTCAATAGATGTCACACATGTAATTCATGGCATGTGGAACATAAACAGATACCAAACATGCAAATGAGGAACTGATTTGCTTCAATTAATACAGAAATTGGAAAACCGCTTAGTGGTAAATGATTGGAATTTTATACTTGTGACATGTGTAAGTTAGTTGAAGTGAACTTTTTCATAAATGATTTTTTGTATCAAGAATTGTCTTTCTTAAAACAAAATTAGACATTTCTTTTATTAAACTTCTTAATTTTCAGCAGTTACTGTCAGTAATGAATCACTTATTTTGAAATTAGTTAACAGTAAAGTTGCATGTTGAAACAACTTCATTGATGCAATGGAAAACAGAGCATACATGTACATGTGTATGTCCATGAACATAGAGCCACTGGAAATATTTCACAATTTACAGTACTTTTATATATCTTCAATATTTTTCTGTACAAAATGTAACATGTACTTTATGAATTCTTCTTGCAATTATGTACAGCGAATGATAACATAAGAGATGTCATCATTTCTTTCCTGTATAGGAGGTCCGAGCGACAGTTGCCCTGGCTGTGGAGGCATTGAACATGAAGACAAGAGCATATGAACTAGCAGAAAGGTGAGGTCACAACCATTATTAGATGCTGCTCTACTCTCAATCTAGAGGCGATCCCTAAATAATTTTGCGGGGTGAGCACATATACAAACATGTATACTCTGATGCCTCATGTCTCTGCAGAGCCCTGTAAAACTCACCTGCTAATCCTTAAAAACTCATTAATTGTAATTATCATAGAAGCTCATTTGTGTTGGTAGTAACCATAATACAGTGCTAAACTTTCTTCCAACACTAAGGTGTTCACGGATCAAATTTTCAACGACCACTGTTGATCCACTGTTGATCCAACGACCCATATTATTGATCCTGAAGAAGGCAACAGTGGACGTTGAAATTTTGATCTGTGAATACCTTAGTGTTGGTGCTGTATTAGAATTAATTATAACATTGTCGGTTTGTCTTCTTGTTGATTTGTCAACTGAACCACGCATGTTGAAGACCTATATACAGGTGTGGCCACATGCACATTTTTATCTGAAAAAATAATCACTGTTATTGTTAAAGTGGAGAGACAGCAATTTTAGAAATGTTTGACATGCATGTAGTATTCAGGACACTTAATGATAGATGATATATGCAAACACTTAAATTCAATCTAGGTAACATCTTATTACAAGTGCTTAAAGTTGGTATCTACATAAAGAGTAATTCTTTTTTACCTACTTAGTAACTATTTGTTTCCTGTAGCTGTATCTATATGACCAATATGACCGCCCTTAAGTGTACCACACCAGCTTTGTAGGCAGGCGTCATGGCAGCAGCTGGTTATATGCACTGAACAGCCTGTCAAATCTAACTTTTGTACATTTAACTGTAAGCAATGTTTAAAGGCATCTAATGAGCATGCTCCTACAGTACTTGGTGGCAACATGTTCCACCCTATGATAGTTTTAATACCAACATTACAAGTTCCCCTGTTCTTCTAAAAACCCAACAATATTTGTCTTGCCAGTGGAGGCTTTGCCTATTGCAGCTGTTAAGTACCTGTGTTCCACATAACATACTTATCCCTGTGGCTGGATATGTTTATTAATATTTATGACCCATAGAAAATTGTTCTGACATCCTTGGTACCTTCCACCTGATAGATGGAGGCTGTAGAGTGTAGACAATGAATTGTCACGGCCGAGGGGGGGCGGGAAATCCACTAGTTTAACGGCAGGAAGATCAAATCACCCGGCTTTCACAGAAGCAATTTGGCGGAATGTGTTTGACCTGTAAGATGTCAATCATAGTGCGGGAGATGGGGGAACAGCTGGGAGTGGTGCCAACAAGACTGGACCTGCAGACAGACGCTGTTACAGTCACCCCCCCTGGGAGCAACTCACCAGCTTTAATCTAACATTGTGTCTGGAGGAATCAATGCTGCCATGTATATTCATCATCTGAATATCATAAAGACATCGGGAACTGTGCATGAGGATGGATTGTGTGAAGGGCCTACATGTATAAGCTGGGACAGTTGTTTTTGTGATGAGCTTAAAAATGTCTGACTCAGTAGAATGAAGAGCATCATAAAACTTTATTGTCTTATTCACACGTTTTCACATAATGTGTCCAGTGGTTGACATCTAAAGTTTCTAAAAAAGAATCTCATACATGTACATGTATTAGTTTGGTCAGTTCCTTTTAACTCCTAAACATGAGTCTGTAGCTTATAGGACACAATCCTCCGTAAAGTAATTATCATGATGGTGAATGCGGTGTGGCTAAGGTGTTTGATACCCTCTTAAGTATACCGACATGCCAAATTTCAGACAAATCCATCAAAAGAATCTTGATTTATATATTATGTAGGTGCGAAGACACAGACCCAGACAGAAACAAGTCAAAGTATGAACTTCAAAGTCTCATCTAAAGCCCAGGTTACACATAGCTGTACATGTCCTCCTGACCTTCCCCCGACCATGGAGTGAAGTGATTCGGGAGCTACATTTTTTTCAGGTAGTACCTTATAGCAAGGTGATAATTTATGCAAATGAGTATGATGTCATGAGTACGTCATCAAGATTTATTAGGCCACGCCCTTTTTTAGAAAAAACTCTCTCTTTGGCTTATGCTTCAATGTTCATCAATATAACTTTGCAGGAATGTACATGATAGTAATACCTAAAGAATGACACGTGCCTACGGGAATATTTTGAAATATAGATTTTTGGCGAATTTTTTTTTGTTATCAATATAGAGTAAGTCAGCAGTAAAATTAGAACCTTAACCACGCCACAACCACTGCTGACCTACTCCCAACTAATTTCCAACCTATAACTGACCCCAAGGCTGTAGATAATCTCTGCTAACTCATTCCCAACCAAACTGACTACTACCAGAACGTGGGTGAATCACTCCCGACCTTCACACAACTAGAAACAACTATAGGTCGGGATGGTTTGGAGTAGGTTAGAGAGCATCCGGGCTCAGTCGGTTGGGACATGTTTGGCGCATGTTAAGCACCAAAGATAGGTGTGGCCTAAAAACTGGTCAGACCGCTCCCGAACTACCGCCGACCTGGGCTGGTGTTTGGGAGCCATGTTCGGCTATGTGTAATCTGAGCTTTAGCAAAGAAGGATATGGTAGACACCAACAACTCAGTTCCAAGATAGGGGTGTGTTTAGAACATTTACATTAGGCCAAAGCAAATAAAATTTATGGATGACATCCTCTGCAGACTCCAAATTTAGTGTGCGTGGGCGAAAAAAAACAAGGCAGGCAGAAAAGACACCCACATTTTCAAACTTCAATACCATAAAGCATATAAAACAAATGGAAGCGATAAAACATGGTATTACAATAAGTCTTTTATCCCTGTATTCAATAAAACATTAACTAACACTGATGTCAACATTAAAATGATTAAATTATGAATTTAGATCTGTGTCTGTATATCAAGACGGCAAAGACAAGGTTTCCGTACACTGTCCATGGGCACCGGAGTCTCCTGAGTCATGAGGCTGACTGACGGTGACTACATGTTGCTGGCTCTGCTCACTTTTCCTCAGCTGAAGTTCTCTAGCTCTCCGCTATTGCTGTCCTGACTGTCTGACTGACTGAATTGCTGTGCCTTAGAAATCACCTGTCTTTTCATTCTGTCTTCAACATACAGACAGTTAGACAACGGTCTACTCAAAGCGCATGACATTTAGTTATTTCATCTGACCCTGCTACCAAATTTGTTTGTAGTTCACTTCATTCAAGAACAGCACATCGGATTACACATTGTTGATAATAATGGCACAAATAATGGCACAGCAATTACAGACTATATTACAAGTTTAGCATGAGGGCTCAGCAGTGTGTCTTCCTGTAAGTTGGTGACAAGGAACAATTTTGTAACAGCAATAATTATACAACGCATTTGTATGGAGTTTTTACCATTCAAACATGTGCAAATGCCTTTTTATGGCATATAGAAAGTTTTTGCAATTATAGAACTGACAGTATTTTGTGACATATTGTACTGTATAAAAAAAATCTTGTTTTTTTATTTCAAAATCAGACGAAAATAAATGTGCGCGCTGATGTCATCCATAAAATTTACTTGCTGCATTTCTAATTCTCCTTCAGGAGGTCACCCTCCTTCCCGAAGTAAATATGCAGCAAGTAAGTTAAGTGAAAGGGACTGTTTATGATCTGCCTAAGCTGGCATCTGACACAGCAGGAAAATAGCTCACGCGACAAGTCTGCAAGCTCAAAAGGACATTTTGGACCGGAATACCGACAGAGACCTCTAGATCTTGATTTGGGGGATTGTTTGACGTTCTTAGGTCACCAGGCCTCGTCTAATGAAATTGCCTTAGGCTAGATTTTCAGGCAAATAATACTGTCTCTGAATTATCTGGTGATTTTGAAATTTGCCGACCTTTTTGGTGATCAACAATTCGGCTGAAGGTCATTGACAGTGTGACTCCGGGGTCATAGCTTACCGCTCAGGAAAGGCAATAACCGCCCTGCACCCTGTTTTAGGGACATGAAGCACAGCAATCTATGCTATTGTCTGTAACTTAACTGTGCGGAAAAAGGTCCATACAGGCTCTGAATGGCAGGGATATTCCATTGGAAAATTGCTCATGCAGAAAATCCAGCAAATATTGACTTGTGCCATGATGTATTGGCAGCAATTTTGGAGCTCATTATGTCCACTATAGGGCAGGGGGTTGTGTCACTCTTATTGATCGCTACAGTTATTCCTTCATTTTCAGCTGCAGAAATTTGGACTTCTTGGAAATCCCATGTACAAAAAGAAACGAAAACTATTCCTAGCTTGAGTTGTTACAATTTTGCTGTTCAGCTGTGAGTCCTGGGTTATGAACACTTCTCAGGCCAGGAAACTGGACGGCACCTTCACCAAGATGTTGCGCGTTATTCACAACAGTCCTTGGTGGAAACACACAATAAACAAACAGTTCTATGGGGCACTTCCTCCTATCTCTTTAGAAGTTAATCGTCGCAGGTTAAGCCTCGCTGGTCACGTAGCTCGCCACGACGAACCAGCTGGTAAATTACTCTTTTGGACCCCAGAAGCCAATAGAAGAAGAGGTTGTCCATACTCCACAGTTAAGAGCATTATAGAATTAGAAACTGGTCTAAGTGGAAAAGACCTGACAGAAATGATGTGTAACCGAGAATACTGGAAGCAGAACTTTGTAAACGCTTCAGCTCATTAGAGTATGATTATGTATGTATGTATGTATGTTTACAGCAGCTGTTGTTCTTTTCTTCTCTGGTAAGAATGTTTTAAACACCTGGCTATCTGAAGTGTACAATGTACACACCTCGGAAATTACTGATGCTGCATTTGTAAATCTCTTTAAATTCATCTTAATTTAATTTAATTTGGTCATAATGGTCAGTGAAGTTATTGTGAGAGTACCGGTATACATTATAGTATTAGTAAGCTTAAGAATTGTGTATTGCTTTTGAAGAATTGTCTATTGTTTTTGAAGTTTGCAAAGTGTTAAGAACATTTACAAAAGGAAACTATTAAAGCATAGGTACTGATTTTTATCACTTTCAATCAATCTTACCCATCCACCAATTGTTGGCTCAATTGTTTTATATTCCACTCCTGTAGTCAGCCTGTCACACTAAATCATATTTGTCTATTTTTCTTGATGACAGTTGCAATGTATCAATGTCATAGTTTTAAAGGTTATTGATTATGAAGTGTCTCGTGAGTTGTGATTTGTATCAACACTGAATATAATTACTTTGCGTTCTTCAAAAATGTTTCTTTTGTTTCTTTGCTTTTCTCTTATGTAAGATTTTCAGTGGCCAAACAGAAAAGTAGATGAATAGTTTTCTTGGATAAACAAGGTTTCTTGGATACAATCACACCGATGTTTTGGTGACTGTTTGTCCCCTTCCTCAGGGCAATACTAACTGGTTCTGTTTTGCACTCTGGGTGGGCATCACTGCTAACTATGCAGAAACTTGTTATCCAGTGATTTTCCAGCCTGATGAAATTATTCAGGAATGGTAAACTTGTATCACATTCTTGTTCAAATCCTGACTGTTTACTCATCATACAATCATAACATAATGCTTAAGACATATTCTCCTTTTACATTCACCCAAAAATGACAAAGATCTTGTTTTTGTTTGCAGGAGACTAGAAGACTCCAGTGAAGACGTGAGAGCCCAGGCTGTTATCACACTGGTAGGTACCGGTTCTCAACTGTCATTTCTTACTTTTCTAGCATTGAATATTCAGAACTTCAATAGGAGAGAGATTGGAAAAGTCCCACTTGTTATGACTGAAAAACAGTTGAAGACCTAAAAGAAGAGACAGATTGAAATGTACTGTATGGTCACTTTGAATATTGTCCCCACTGCTGTGTGCCCGTCGTGCTGGCGTACCTGCGCTTCTGCATTCGGGCTGCAGTCTTATCTACGATGCCATTTAAAATGATTTTATTCAGAAAGGAACTTGTGGGCAAACACACCCAAAAAAGGCTTTATTACATAGTCTAGAGTTTCTGAGTTTTAGTCCGGTGGCTCCTATCCTCTTCCATTGACATCGTCATCGCTTAACAATGGATATCCAAGAATATTGTCACTTTGAATAAGGTCTCATTCGTGTGTTACTTCGAGTTTGCACTCTATAAGAGTCCCTACCCAAAAAATAAACGGCTGCATGAGTGCATGTTTATAGCAGTGAGAAGTTTCCTTTTAGCCAGCTCAACTGATCTCAAGTGTCAAACTGATGAAAGGTTGTTTGTAAGTGAAGAAATTAGCAGGTAAAATTTGGCAGCCGTGGGCGAGGTTGGACTTGCACATTCCTGGGTTTTGGTTGGTGTGGTCCTATGCTTGCAGCTAGAAAGTGCCTTTTGTGGGGTGTAGCTAAGTACAGTTTGTAATTCCCATAAACAGAGATTGTGTGTAGTGGATTTGTTGGCAATCTTTTTACATGATGTAGGGTTATGTTCTCAACATACATCAACCTTGGTGCATTTCCTTTATGAACGCGGCCATGTAAAACACTAGTGGCATTATAACATAGAAGTCTATGGGAAGAAAATACTCATGAATGAGACCATAAAGGACCTCTTCTTTCATAAAATAAAAGTATCTGTTCAGTGGTTCATGTATTTACAAGTTCAACCACTACTTCATCTATTACACAACATGAGACATGCTGTACATCTTGAAACTTTTGCGGCGTTCTTTTCCCCACAATTTTCTAAGCAGGGCTTTAAATAGTGGGTGCATGACTATTGTGCACCCAGCACTTAGTTTTTGACTGTGGGTGCACTAGTGCACCTAGATATTTAGGCTATATGGTAAAGGCACTATTGTACAATAGTTTACAGAATATTCTTGAAATGTAAGCACCAGTGATAGCAAAATAACCTTTTGTTGTTCTTTATTTGACGTATTACTCGTTTGAAATTTTAAGGTTAGCTACAATGTATAGAATTACAGATTGAAGTTCTTAAGAGTGTTAACCTTTGTAATTTTGTTTTGCTGGCATTCAATTTATCTTATGTGGTGTACCCAAAATTCTTTCTGTGCACCTGATTTTTTGGGTTGCACCAGTCCTATTTCCAAAAATGAATTAAGGGCCCTGCTAAGTGACCTCTACACCTTAAATTCATAAACCACAATATCCCTGGTATGACTACTGTACAACAGAATTGTTTTACCTGCAAAATTGAAACGCCTCAAGAACCTCCCATTTCCTCCTACCACAAATCAATCCATCATGAAAGTAAATGAATTAACAGTATCTGTGAATACCTTTAAGTTGATATTTGTAGGAATCATTTAGTAAACACTGAGGCTAATGTAAATTTCATAAATTTCAAAAATCTTTTTTTTTTCTGAATGAGTTAGTTGATTAGGATGGAGGATATAGTCTTACTGATTAGTT
Source organism: Branchiostoma lanceolatum (assembly GCF_035083965.1). Taxonomy (NCBI): domain Eukaryota; kingdom Metazoa; phylum Chordata; class Leptocardii; order Amphioxiformes; family Branchiostomatidae; genus Branchiostoma; species Branchiostoma lanceolatum. The sequence continues at coordinate 20,980,534 of NC_089729.1, forward strand.
TTTAGGAGAGGATTAGCACACCATGCAGTCTTTTTGTTTACGGGTGCTGAAATGCCTTCCAATAACTTGGTGGTACCTGACACCATTTCCATCTTTCCTGTAAAAACTGGGATGTCCCTGTAGCTCAACTGATAGCAGCCTCACAGTTGATCTCCTGGTTCCAATTAGCTGCTAACTGGGTCAGTCCTGGCATGGGTCTTTCAGAAAGAACGTAAAATGGAGGTCCCATGTTCCAGGAGGTGCTAAAAAGGGGAAGGGCTAACAACATATCCCTGTAAAAACATACTCTGCTACTGAAGTAGCAAGGAAACATGCTGCCCTATGTGCCACTGGGCATTACAAGGGTTTGAACGAAGGAACAACTATGTCTGGAATTCTGCATTGAAATATATCTCTGTATCGCAATGGAAAATAGGAACTTTAGGATTACTTTATGGCTATTTGTAGTTTGTTTATGTTATACACTGTCATGACTTTCAAATTGTAAAATAGAGATTGATACAATTCTAACATAGCGCTTTAGCAACTGATCACAGAAAACAGTGTTTGCATTCTTTTTGCACACAAAAAGACACCTCCCAATGCATTTTGCATGTTACATTAGTACATGTACTGGGTTCCCAAACACGTTTTAATGAGTTAAGGTTAAAACAAACCTCATTTTTTTGGGTTAGGATGATAAACTTTGGGATATTTTGTTTCAAAATCATTGCCGTTCTCTAGATTTGCCTGACATTGACCTTGTACAGCACAGCTCTATTCCTGTGACGTACAGTATAGCTACTGGGCTAATTACACATCCCCAGTCCTATTGAGATAAGAAAACATCTTTCTTCATGCCAGAAACATTTTGGCCACTAGTAGCTTGACTGTACAGTTCTGGCTAACGGTCCCCACTCACACTGCATGCTAATAGTGAGTACATCAATGTAACTAACGGCTGCAAACAGAAGATAAAAGAGATGTATTCAGGCAGCCGTGGATTAGGGTATTAGCTGGTATTGATTGGGAACCGTGCGGGGAGTCATTCTGGGTTAAGTCTGTAGAACTAAATATAGCTGGTAGAGCCGGGGGAATAAGATGGTTCTCCTTGGGTCAGGAGGTCTAACTTGTGATCAGGGGGCAGGTAAAGAAAAGGTCCACGACTGCTGTGATGGCAAAACTCGATGCACAAAACATTAAGACATCGCTGCATCACTCACTCACTATCTAGTTTTCTGTCCATTGTTCCATGTCTCATGAGGGTGAGACATGATTCAACATAGTTTACAGAAGTTTGTTAAACCAGCATCATTTAGGTGTGGATACATGTACAAGGTACATGTAGATTAATGGAAAGTCAAAGCACTTTATTTTGTACTGGGGTTTAAAATATTTTTCTTTAGTTTCTGACCAACCTCTCTCCAACCATCAGCTTTAACTACATTTACGGGTGTGTAATTTGAATAAGTTGGGTTTAGTTTGGGTGTAGAAAGACCTTTGCTGAGAAGGTTATGTTTTGCACAGTGTTCGTGTGTGTGTCCTTCTGTGGTCACGATAACTCAAGAATGCCTGGATGGATTGTCTTGATACTTGGTATGTGAGTATAGGTCTTCTTAAGACCTTGAAATGATTAGATTTTGGGCCCCCTAGCAACTTACTATGGTACTGCAGCAGAACTTCCAGTTTGAGTATCTCGTGTTCTGAACATGCTATGGTCATGATTTTTGAGTGGTAGATATAGCTCTTGGCTTTTTTGGAACTCCAGGAGCCAAATTTGTATCAAACTTTGAAAGAGAATATCTCAAGAAGAGGTTGACAGATTGACATGATATGTAGATAGCTTAAGTGATGATTCACAAAATCATATGCTTATTATGTGAATCAGGAGCTAATTTGCATAATTGATGAGGAAAGTTTATACATCCGCTGCATTCTATTATGGGACTGTCAAACATGTGACATATATACTAAATTAAATGCATGTATGTAAGTGAGATAGAGAGGAATATTCATATATCAATTGTGCAAATGAATACCTAACTTGCATGATTTAGTGACAAGATACTATAATTCCATCGTGGTACTTGGAAGTTTAGTAAATGTGGACATTATCAGACATAAATCATACAAATGAGTGCCTCATTACATTATTTATGAGGAAATGCTACAATAGCCTTCTTTGCTATGAGAAGCCTTTCATACTTAAAACAACTTATGTTATTTGGGTAGAGAAGATACTCAACTGACATAATTCATGCAAATTAGGTCCTTATTTGCATGATGAATGGGAAACATTTATGATATGCTACTCGAAAAGGCTAACATCAGTAAGCGAAGTAATATGGGGTTGTGGAACTCTATTTATGATTATATAATGGTGGCAAATGTGAATTTTTTAAACTAGGACCTCTAAACATTTTTGTGTACAATGCACATGTACCAGGACAGTACATACAGTTACTGTATAATTTCTAATACTTTCATATAGTCTGACTCTCAGCTTGCTAACTGTTTGGAAAAAAAAACGCCATAAAAAAGTGGAATGGCTGAGTAGCTAACAATTATGTAGGATAGCAGACACAAGATAGAGATGTCACAGGTTCGATTTCTGGCATTCCTTGCAAGACATTGTGTCCTTGAGAAAGGCACTTTTAACGACTTTCCTCACTCCACCCTGGTGTAGAGATGGGTACCTGACTTAGGTTGGTGAAGTAAAAGGCAGGAGGGAGAGGGTTTGACTCCGCCTTCCAATACTATGCCCTAGACACAGTGGATAACAACCCACTGCTCCTACAGTCTCAAAAAAGGCTATAATGGGAACCTTTACCCTTACATACTTTTTTACTGACATCACTTTTTACTGACATTATAGTAAGAGTGAAATCTGTAAAACTTCTGAGTTTGTACTGAGCCATGAAATGAATCTGTTCCTGCAGGGAACCCTGGGAGTGCGGAAGGAGCGCACCTTACGTCTGCTGCTGGAGATGTTAGAACTGGACTCCAGCGAGTACGTCCGACTTCAGGTGAGACACCAGATATCAATATATTCATCTGATATGGACCCATCTGAGTAATGAGACTGTTGTAGTAGGTACGCATCTGAGTAATAAGACTGTTGTAGTACTGTAGGTACCCATCTGAGTAATGAGACTGTTGTAGTAGGGACCCATCTGAGTAATGAGACTGTTGTAGTAGGTACGCATCTGAGTAATAAGACTGTTGTAGTACTGTAGGTACCCATCTGAGTAATGAGACTGTTGTAGTAGGGACCCATCTGAGTAATGAGACTGTTGTAGTACTGTAGGTACCCATCTGAGTAATGAGACTGTTGTAGTAGGTACCCATCTGAGTAATGAGACTGTTGTAGTAGGTATGCATCTGAGTAATAAGGCTGTTGTAGTACTGTAGGTACCCATCTGAGTAATGAGACTGTTGTAGTAGGTACCCATCTGAGTAATGAGACTGTTGTAGTAGGTATGCATCTGAGTAATAAGGCTGTTGTAGTACTGTAGGTACCCATCTGAGTAATGAGACTGTTGTAGTAGGGACCCATCTGAGTAATGAGACTGTTGTAGTACTGTAGGTACCCATCTGAGTAATGAGACTGTTGTAGTAGGTACCCATCTGAGTAATGAGACTGTTGTAGTAGGTATGCATCTGAGTAATAAGGCTGTTGTAGTACTGTAGGTACCCATCTGAGTAATGAGACTGTTGTAGTACTGTAGGTACCCATCTGAGTGATGAGGCTGTTGTAGTACTGTAGGTACCCATCTGAGTGATGAGGCTGTTGTAGTACTGTAGGTACCCATCTGAGTGATGAGGCTGTTGTAGTACTGTAGGTACCCATCTTAGTGATGAGGCTGTTGTAGTACTGTAGGTACCCATCTGAGTAATGAGACTGTTGTAGTAGGTACCCATCTGAGTAATAAGGCTGTTGTAGTACTGTAGGTACCCATCTGAGTAATGAGACTGTTGTAGTACTGTAGGTACCCATCTGAGTGATGAGGCTGTTGTAGTACTGTAGGTACCCATCTTAGTGATGAGGCTGTTGTAGTACTGTAGGTACCCATCTGAGTAATGAGACTGTTGTAGTAGGTACCCATCTGAGTAATAAGGCTGTTGTAGTACTGTAGGTACCCATCTGAGTGATGAGGCTGTTGTAGTACTGTAGGTACCCATCTTAGTGATGAGGCTGTTGTAGTACTGTAGGTACCCATCTGAGTGATGAGGCTGTTGTAGTGCTTTTAACGTGCTTGAGGCACCTCCTTGATCAGGGGACCCCCATTTTATGTCTCTAAACAACAAATGCAGCTCCGACCAGGATGCCCCTCCCCGGTTCCAATATGATATCAGTGAGTCAGTTACATGTAACTGAAGGGATGCGAAAAAAATGGAGTTACTCATAACAAACAACTGGATAAAATTTTCAAAATTTTATCCAGTTTCTTGAGTAACTATTTTTGGCATATATTATTACCTGGATGTTTAACGTTCACCAACGTAACTGAGGGGATATAAAGATGTTATCTACATGTACCTTACATGCATGGATATAGGTCAATATCTTCGTACTTCATTCCAAAATCATTGCCACTACGCACTACAAGGGTACAAACAAACCCTTTGATAAAAGAAGATAAAAGATCCAGGTATTATTTCATCAAACATGAAAGAATAGTAATTTACCTAATTGGGATTTTTGTGTGTTTTATGAAATATGGTTTCGACATTTGTACATGTAATCCATAATACTTTACTGTACATCAATCAGGCATTGATGAAAGCCTTTTGTACCCCTGCCCTGCTGTACCAGGTGGTGCGAACGTTCTGTAACCTGGGTATCGTGGACATCCGCGCCATCCGCAGTCTCAGGGAGCGAGAGAGAGGAGAGGGACTGCTGGCGAGGTATGCAGGAAATTTCTATTTTCTGGAACATTCTCTTATGGGAATAAGCGGGTAGCTCACTGGACTACACCAAATTGTGCTTGAAGATTTCGCCAACTTTGCAAATTTACACCAAATTTTCCCTTGCGGTGACACTGATGTGCAAAGTATGTGACCTCTACAAACAAGATGGCCGTGGCTGGAATTTCACATTTTCGGCTCCAAATCAGATACAGAATAACTTAATTGGAAACTGCAGCATTGCCACTGAATTAGAAAATCAATGTAGAATGATTAAGACTTTCATCAAAAGGGATCTATGGTGATTTTGCCTAATTGGGCCATTTTCCCAATTGCGAATTTTCTGAAATTCCCCCCAAAAAATGTGTAATTTCAGGCTACAAATACCTTCCTAATGACTTTCACAATTTGACACATTCCAGTGAGATACCCTCTTAAGCACCTTAAAAGCTTTGCCGTAGACCACGGAATTTCATCAATCATAAGAATTGCTTACTGGAAGAACAACTTGAAGATAGAGTCTGGGGGAAAGTTCTGTAGCATGGCACATGGAGTGATCATGGTTAAAGTCAAGTTTTTCTGACTTCTGTCTTTGTCTTGCCTCCTTACTTCAAGTTTTTACATTGAAATGGAGAGAAGGAAATAAGTTGTATGTGGCTGGAACAGTGGTAAGGTTACAAACGGAATAGAGCTCAAATTTTGTATAATGAACAGTAAGTTGTAATAACAGTATTGCATCTTAACTGAAATTTAGCTCACAGATCAAACAAATTAAGTGCTTAGATTACAGAGATGCTTTAACTTCGATCCAACTTAGCTTTTATTCTTCCCCATAATGCTACAAGATCTATTCCATCACCAAATATATTTGGATAGAAATTAATGCCAAACTTACATCAATGTAAATATTCTCTGTAACATTACAATTGTTGCCATTAGGTACTAGTAGTTTTCCTGGTAAATGGAAAAGTCAACTTTATATTCCTGGTAAAAAATGTCAGATTGCTTGATTTAGTTTTGAAGTTTGTTGTTGTTGTTGTTGTTGTGACAAATATCTTTTTTTCCCTGCACATTGTTGACTACAGGGAAGCAGGGAAGGCTGTAAGATTTTTGACTGAACTCACCAACTCCAAGTCACCAGTATGAAGAATCAAGGATACAAGAAGTGGGTTGTGATGGTTGTAGTTGCAGAAATTAGACCATGCTGTACCTCACTGTTTAACTGCCATGAGCAAGCTACTACATTAATTTTGTATCATATGATAACAAGGGATGCATAGATCCCAAAACAAGAGCATTACATTATAGATATACTTCTGTTCAGACAAAGTGATATTTTTGTATGAAAGTTTGCCATTTTGATATCATTTCACAAATAGTAATCATTCAGTAGTCATGCAGAATAGCATTATTAGATGAACCAATCTTAATACAGAGTTGTTGGTGTGAAATTAGATGAATATATAATTGTGCCTCTAAAACAAATGCTGTACATTGTTATATTGAATAAATAGCTAAGAATTATTGTGCTGGAAATAAACTTGGAATGTTGTGAATAAAGAAACACATAAAAGACATTTTTTTAAGACAGGTGACTGCGCTATTATTGTGCCACCAACACAGTAACTTTAATTGTAATAATGTCCCCAATAATGTGGATACATGGCTACATTTTAAAAATAAATTTAACTTTGAAAGTGAAACGATACATGTATGTCATTTTACACCTTTCTTGATTCTTGAATTTTTCTGAATGATGCTAGTAGGTTTGGAATATCAACGTAGTGAAGTCTGTATCTTAGTGCACGCAGTTTCAGGGAGTGATCAGTAACAAAATGATGCAAGTTTTCCTCCCAGCCCTGTTTGTCTGATGTCCTCTTGCTAAAATCTTACATTGAAATGTCTGAGAAAGAGTAAATTGAATTAGCATGGCCCAAATCTAACCTCCCTGTTGCAGCTGATGGAAGAATGCCAGCATGCCTCATGGGACCAATGCAAATCAGGGCACTCAACAACTTCATGTCAATTTGTATACAGTTTTGACACCCGCGGCCGACATGGCACAAAAGATGGTGATTGCACGCTCCCGCCTTCCTCACCTTGATGTGACCTACATCCACCAGGTGACCTGATTAGACAACATCAGAAACTCCAGACATGCATACTCTACATGTGCAGGTGTTTGAAAAATGGTAATGGTAGCCTCAAAGTCATGTAGACAATCTATTTATTCATAGTTTGATGGATGATATACAACTATGCAACTATGTTGAGTGATGAAATTATTCAGAATTCATGTAAGATGTAGAAATACTGTAATGACTAACCGACCAACCTTTGAATATAGTGTGAAACATCATTGTGTTTAGCAAACGTACTTGGAACCGTAGAATTCATCACGCATTCAACACAAATGATGACTTGTGTTGAATTGTGATGTTTCCAGTGCTCAAATAGTTTCTTGGCAATTTGTAAAAACAATCTCAAGAATCCTACGGTTCCAAGCACGTTTGTTAAACATAACAATGTTTCACACCATATTCAAAGGTTGGTCGGTTGGAGACACCACATTCAGTCCCACACCGGAGAATCATTGATCCCAATTTAGCATCCAAAGGCTATTGAACCGAATGTTAAGTCAGAGAAATGATTTGGGCAAATGATTGGAGGGGGATTTGGGAGTTTGATTTAGTTTGTGCTGCACTGATCCTTGGATCCGATACATTGCTGGCACAGTAATCCGGGATAACAATGGACCAGGGTTTCTACATCGACCCCAAGCCAGCTTAGATAGACAAGTCCCATCTAAGCATATCCACTGTGACGTCAAACTAAAAAATAATTGTTTGTTTGTGTGGTTGTTTGTTAAGTACAAGCTTAGTAAGACCAGACTGATAAGTTGGAACCATTCACGCATGGATGGACCCCTTCTCTTCTCAATAAGTGTGACAGGTTCTTGAACATGCTTGAGGCTTGGAGTGGCATAACATTGGGGCCTGTTTGGGATTCAAACCCAAAACCTGAGTCAAGAACGTGGCTTCACTAAGAACAATCAATCCCTAGTGCTGAAAGCCGTCCATCCACAGAGTAAGATACCTGTCCTTGGTGCTGAACACCATCCATCCACAGAGTAAGATACCTGTCCCTGGTGCTGAACACCATCCATCCACAGAGTAACATACCTGTCCCTGGTGCTGAACACCATCCATCCACAGAGTAACATACCTGTCCCTGGTGCTGAACACCATCCATCCACAGAGTAACATACCTGTCCTTGGTGCTGAACACCATCCATCCACAGAGTAACATACCTGTCCCTGGTGCTGAACACCATCCATCCACAGAGTAACATACCTGTCCTTGGTGCTGAACACCATCCATCCACAGAGTAACGTACCTGTCCCTGGTGCTGAACACCATCCATCCACAGAGTAACATACCTGTCCTTGGTGCTGAACACCATCCATCCACAGAGTAACATACCTGTCCCTGGTGCTGAACACCATCCATCCACAGAGTAACATAGCTGTCCTTGGTGCTGAACACCATCCATCCACAGAGTACCATACCTGTCCTTGGTACCGAACACCATCCATCCACAGAGTAACATAGCTGTCCTTGGTGCTGAACACCATCCATCCACAGAGTACCATACCTGTCCTTGGTGCTGAACACCATCCATCCACAGAGTAAGATACCTGTCCCTGGTGCTGAACACCATCCACACAAACATGACTTTTCTGTTGAGCACAGGTAAATGCAGATACCCCAAGTGTTGAACACCATCCACACATACACGTGGATGCTAACAACATAAACGTGACTAACTGAGCTTGTCGTGTTATGGATTCTTCATCTTGATGATCTGTGTATAGGCAGTTTACTAGTATATCCTTCCTATCTAAGTTTGCAGGGAGTTAATTTCGCGGTTAGGAGAAAACGCAGTGTTCGCGATGGATTTGATTAAGCGGTTGAAACAATTGCAGCGCCGCAGCCACGTAGTAAAAACACCAGCGCCTTTGTGGACAGACAGTCGGAAACCAAAGTACATGGTGCACGTCCTTACCCCTAATAGCTACTCAGTATAGGGGTGCTATAGACGGACAGAACTTTTCGCAGTGCTGGTATAATGGACTGTCTCTGATCTATATCAGTACTGTACTGTTTTCAATTGTTACTATTCGTGCGTATTCACCGTAACAGGTGCCTCCAATATATCTCAGTACTGTGCACTGTATAGTAACAAACATCACCTAGTGCTTAGACAAGAGGATAGGCGGGTAGAACACGGAACTAAAACTTTGGCGGTGAAGAGCTTACCACGAAGAACCAAAAACATCAATCCACCGCGACAATGTCAACACTTAGTAACCCACAACCCTGATCCGAACGCCTGTTTCTGTCAGTACCTCGGTAGACGAAGCGATTGTAGGATGTGGCAGCCAACAAGAACAGTATCAGCATCTAATTTTGTCATTAGAAGGTCTGTAATACTAGTATCATGGTGTTCCAACTGTGTCCTTCCCGTGGAAAAGGCCCTAACTAGTGTAAAATGACGCATACATGGGTTTCACCTAATCCTATTCCCATCCTCATCTTGTGTATATGTATAACGTTAAATGATTAATTCAGGAATTGACATACAGAAATTAAAACAGCATTGCAGCCGATGTTACATTCTTTCAAGTAAACCGGCTGAATTACGCAGTCTTTAAATTAAAAGTACAAAAAGAGCAGACTCAAACAATCGGAAAATATATACAAAAGACAAAATGTAACGTTACAACCAACAGTAGCATATATAACAGATTACACCTTACAAATTGGTGTTCAGTTAGTAGTTGGGTTAAGTATGGAATAGCACTACGTTTGCATCTGCCAGTCCAGTGGTTTATGGACATCGTAATAAAGAGAAACACAGAGACAAGTGGAGGAAAGATATGGTTACCAAGCGCCAACGAGAGTGAAGGCCCATGTGTAAATAATGACAGAATTTCTAACCCTGAATTGTACCTTTACAACAATTGCAACATGTCTATAACACCGCCTACTATCACTATTGATGCAAACTGTTACAATGGCTGGGAGATTTAGGCCCTCATTTCTTTTGCATAAATATTTATGTTCTCCTTATGGCGCCTGCATATCGATAGCTATTCTGAACACTTCTAATTTGTCTGTTATCGTAACTTTAAATCCCCCGAGGCAGTTTTCGCCATAAACTACGGTTTTCTGGCTAATTCATTTGTGCACGTCTTCAAATCTAAACCAAGGAGATTGCTTGATGTAACGATTTTCTTTAGATGGAACTTCTCCAAAGGCACCAATGACCACCAATGAAGCCCTAGTGCGTGATTTAACGAGTATGTTTAATGATGAGGTTTTATGTGCGTCTGTTGCACAGTTCACCGCTTTTACTAGCTGTTAATGTTCCCCTTCAGGAAATGTTAATTGGACAGGAGGTTAAATCACATTTCCTGATAATGGACCGGCATGTCTAAATGTAGAAAACTGGATGTAACGATCACGCAGCTGACACATTTGTTGCACGGTTTTTCTTTGACAAAGGATTTCAGCGAGACTATGACAAAACGGACCATCCACAATGATGTATAACAAGATTGTGTGACAGCTGGATTGTGTACATCACATCCACAGAAGCCTGGCCTCAAACTCATGGTACGACGGATAAATCATATGACAGACTAAGCCTGACATAGAAATCTTTATTGACACAGCAAAGGTACAGCGACGTAAGGTCTGTTACATCTATACTTACAAACAGTCAAGTGAATACAGATGAATTAACCTATAAATAAATGTATATGAATACATGTAGATATGAGTAAATCAACATGTTAAGTCCAACGTATACAACAAGATCTAATCTAATATTATGTAACTAGTAGGCTTTCACTTAACCTAGCTTGCTTTCGAATGACATGGCGATAATTCGTTTCTAAAGCTTTTGACAGGTTTTTTCACTTGTAATATGTGTAATTTCTTGTTATCTCAAGATCAAGATATTATAGCCATGGAAGAAATGATTTTAATGCAACCATGAACAGATTTCATGTTATCATGCAAATGTAACATGCAAGTTGATTGGATGACATCCGTGCACGCATCAATTTTTGTCCTATCAAAAAAAGAATACTTAACGACCATACTGTCTAAGTCGTACAAAGGAGTTCAAAACGGAGCAACTAGTATGTGCTGTAATTTAAAACAAATCTCGGAAAACGGATACTTATGCCGCAATACGCCCCTTTTGATCTTTGAAACGTTTGTGCAGTGCGCGCAAAAACGTTTTGGTGCAAATACAAGTAAGATAAATATGTATTTTGAGCCATGAGCGAAGTCTTCCAAAGTCAAAAAAGAAGGATAGAAATAATCTATACTATTTTTTATATATCATATCATCTCTGTCAAGTCATTTGTTAAACCTTGCTGACCACTTAGATCTTATAATGAATGCAACTTTTTTTCCGCACGCTCGCACCAGTTTTTGGGTGCCCAAAGGACGCCATCCATGTAATCAAATCAGTATAGCCTTACGGTCACATTTAGAAGCTCACTGCATGTTTGGACTGTGAAACAGGCATGTGAAGCGTTCAGAATGCGTAAAAAAGTAAGAACACCACCCGGCCACTTGCCCAAGCGTTCGTCTGATTATTTTACCTTGTCCAATTGTCCGGAGGTTTAATATGTTTTCAGACTCAAAGAAAATCTTGTTGACATACAACTATGTGGCTATATGGTAGTAATATAACTATATGGCAAGATATATGAATAGTACCAATTAGTTAACATTACAAAGACGTTTTCATAGTGTAAACGTTTTCAACTGAAGGCTATTTTGCAAATCATTCCTTTGGCACGAAGTTTTGCATAGCGGGCCCGGGATGGTTGGCGCAGATCTTTCGTAGTCCAACTGGCCTGGTACAAATGGACATTGGATATTTCATTTCTTTAACACCGACGGTCCGAACTATTTGTCGAGGTGCGATCGATCGCCTGATATTGTAGTGCAGTAGGGCTGCTGTATCGGCAATAAAGTTGATTGGTAATCAATATCAGACTATGGGCGATAACGCTGATGCCCTATCAAAGTTGTACCTTATTCAGCGCATGTAAGGCCTGTGGCTGGTTTAGTACTCCTACATCATTGGGTTTGATTTGAAGAGCTCGGTCTTATCAATATTCATGGCACGACAGGTTTCCGCCGCACCAAATTGGGGGGGGGGGGGTCGTAGGACTTTCGTGGATGTGTCGTACAAACGTCTTGTGACGGAAAAGTTCGTCGTAGGTCTTGTCTCCCTGGAAATCCTAGGATAAAAAAAGTGCAACAAATGGGACAGCATCTTAAACAACTTATAAGGTTAGTCAGGACAGTGTGAAGGATGTCGTTTCGATTCCGAATAGTCTAAAGTCAAGAAGAAAAACTTTATTGTAACATCAGGTACATACACGACAATTGAACTACTGTAGTTCTTGTTTCTTTCACTGTAACTTTAAGTTCACTGTTTTCACTGTCACTGCTGGACCGTGAACTTATCATCACAGTGAAAAACCTATTTATGATTCCTTCACACATCCTTTCTGCAAATCACTTGCTACCACCGTGAACTTAAAGTTCAGTGAAAATGTCCATTTTTCTTACACCGTGAAATTTTGCTACCGTGAACTTAAAGTGAATTACAGTATCTCTAATATCTAACAATTCTAAAGAACTTATCGAATGTATGAATAACAGTAGAGACAATTTTTCTATATATGCTAATAATCTAGAACATTTTGCTGATAACAGTATGCTGTGTTTGGAATGTATAACATTGTTTCGCTTTTGCATAGAGTTGTATAAAAAGTGTCAAAAGTATAAAGAGTGACGTATTTAGTATATGCTTGCAAACGCTTCCATTGTAGTTTCCATCTGGAGACGGGTGTTTGCTTTATCTCATTCTCACAATGAACGAAAGCTGAACAATCGACTGATTGTGATTTTAGGATGTGATTTAAATATTCCACGGCCTCATACCCAGATAAATATTCATGATATTTCCTACATCAACTGTAGGAGGTTTTAGCCTGATTAAAACCTTCTTGATCAGTATAGCTGTGGGGTATAGACATGTACATGACTGTGTATTCTGTATATCCGTTAAGGCGATACCACGGCGACACTTTCTGTGTACAGTATAGAATCCAAAACACCGTAACCCACTGTCCCACAGCGAGCGTTTGGTGCACTAGCTGTAAAAGACCTCAGACAATTCCTACTTCCTCCTCAGTACCCACACCACCTCAATGCTATTGAATATTCTTGACCAACCCTTTGTCAAATGGTGCTTTAAAATCCTTGTGCCGTGGTCTGTTAACATTTTGTCGGTGACTTCAGTCAAATCCTTTTTTCGATTATTAGCTCCGTGAAGGAGGTCAGCGATGTCCGACGGGGTATTGTTTCTGTCCACAAGGATCTATGATGACTTGTTGCCTGTCACAAGACATCTAAATCCTGTACGACATATCCGTGACGACTGCAGGAATGCTTCCAATTTGCTGCGCTAAACCAATCGTGCGGTGTAAAAGGCACCGTAGTCCCATAGCCTTGAGGCCAACGTAACTGGTCTTAAAAGTTGGAACTCTCCAAGCAGATGTTGGACGGCAAAATGGTGACGTTTTTCTTGCTTCCTGTTTTTGTTACAAACGGCCTTCCTACCGAATGCGAGGCAAGGGAAATAAAAGAGTCATTTTTCCTTCCAATATTTGCTTGGAGACCAGTCAGTCACGCCCCCTCTCACTGGACCCGCGGCACGCTGGCGGCGTCGCTGCGTCCTAAACTGGATTTGTGTTACCCTTGACTTTATAATGGGAATATCATTCAAAACGTACAATATGATCGAAAAGTCAACAAAATACAGTTTTTTGTCGATGAAATTCGTTGAGTGCTTTGTCAATTCGATCCGCTGCGACGCTGCCAGCGTGCCGATGGTCCAATGAGAGGGGGGCTTTACACGCACTAAATGATAATGAATGAATGAATGAATGAATGAAGACCTTTATTGTACCCCACTATTTATTTATGTATGTAGTGTGCAATTAGCCTTCGGGCAGGAATTTGCAATAAACTTACTATATACATATGCATGAGTAAATTAACATCTAGCATACTCTAATACTTTCAACTTCCTCTCGCTTCTTGGTAATTGTATGAATGTAGGAGGCTGTATAGTTAGTTAGAGTTGGTTTAGCGAAGGCTGAAAGAAATACAAATTCTCTTTATTATTCAGGTATCTGAAGTAGGGGAAATTACTTAACATAAAACTGAAAAGATCAATGACGCGGACTTATCTACGATTGAAAGGCTACAGTATTAGAAATGAAAGAACAACGCACTGCTGTAGTTGGCAGGGCAGTGAGAGGATCACTGGGACTCGCTAACGCAAATATCCACCACATTTCATATGTTTAAAGATAGAAATCGAAAGAACACGCTAAGTGAAGTACGTTCACGTTGAACATGAGCCTACACAACACAACACATCTGCATGGAAGTCAGCCTACCCTGGCCTTTTCATTTGTACTCGTCATACCCTACCGACCGCTCGTCCGTTCGTTCAGACGTATCTTGTGTTACATACGGCAGCAAGTTTCCTTACTGTTTCAGTAGCAGAGTATATTCTTACTACTAGTAACTAGCCCCTCCCCGTTAACGTGCTAGAGGCATCTCCTTAAACACAGGATCCCCATTTTGCATCCGACCTTCCGAAAGACGGGCACAGCCCCAACCGAGATGCTCTCCCAGTTACTAAGTAATTGGACCCAGGACACTACCGACCGACCAAACATTTACTATAACACCAGGCAATGTCTTGTTCTCTCAACTTTTCAAACAATACCAAACTGCGTACCTGTCATAGTACTAGTACTGCGCGCCTACAGGAATCGGGAATACACGGCGTGGGCGCAGAGCAAGATCACGTATAGTAAAGAAAGAACAAATACATTTTCTTTACCTTTGAGATCGTAACGCCATACTCACGCCTTTATTAACAGTTGGAACCGCATGGATCATATCAATTTCTTCTAGCAAAAACGTCAAACTATGAAAGGCTGGTTTCGTCATGTTTGACTAGTTATAACTCCCACTGTAGCCATCTCATAGAACTCGCCGCCGCAAATTTCCCTTTCGTGAACGGTCGTTGCCTTTAAGAACGGTCGTTGCCTTTTCTCAGAACGGGCGTTGCCATTTTGAACGGTCGTTGCCAAATCCGAGCGACCGATCTTGAATTCGGAACGCTCGTGGCGTGTTCGGGAACTTCTCGTAGCTTCCCGGGTCATAGTAAGCATGTGACCTATTCTCAGACTGACCAACCACTGTTCTGAGTTCTAATTGCCCAGAGGATGTGGGACTCTCCCCATATGTTTTACTTGCCTTGTATGTGCTAGCGTTACAGCTGTTACTCGTTTGGCAACATGTCAAGCAAAAAGAAAGATTTCTGGTCTTTCAGGACAAAATAAAGTAACATTTGGTAGAGCTGATGAACTAGGGAAGCTTCGGGGAAGTATGCAATGGGGTAAGTTAGATAGTTGACGGTATAATGGCCTCGATATCTGGATATAACAGTAGTCCCACCACCTTTGGGTTTCTAGTATCCACTCGGGCTTCGCCCAGAGCCCTCGGGGAGACTAGAACCCCCTGGTGGGCGGGCGGCACTGCTGTTATACTAGTATCCAGTATCTTGGCCGCTCCCATCAGCTGTCTATTACAAAGTAAATCGAACAAAAAGGGCTGTTAACACCCCGGGAGAATATTAGGGTGAGAAATGAGGACCTCAGGGCAGGAATGCAAATTGTTCCTGTGTGAATTGGGGGGTGAATGAAAGTCACACCTCATCCCTGTCCTTGTCCTACTGTCCAAGGGTAAACAAGGTAGTAAAACTTGGTGAAAAATTATTTTGACACAAGGGACCAGAACAACATTGATTGCCATACACGCTACGTTTCAAGGTCAAATCAAGGATTGATAATCGACAATATATGTACCCTAGATTCATATTGTCTCTTCTGTAAATATTTAATTTTCTGGTGCATAATTTGGGGAAACAATTAAAAGTGAAACCCAGCAGCAAGTGACCACCCCGGGCGAAATAACAAACGTTAAAGGACTACAACAACAAAATGGCTTCTTGATGGATTTAGAAGGTCCTGGATGGGCTTCCGCAAGTTCTGGCGCGAGTGGCTCTTCTTCTGTCGCCACTAGTGTCATTACCCACAATTCTTAGAAATCCGGGAAGTTACGAGAAGTTCCCGGACACGCCACGAGCGTTCGGAATTTAAGATCGGTCGCTCGGATTTGGCAACGACCGTTCAAAATGGCAACGTCCGTTCTGAGAAATGGCATCGACCGTTCTCAAAGGCAACGACCGTTCACGAAAGGGAAATTTGCCTCGCGGCCGTCTCTGGAGAAATCACCCGCCTCTATTGTTCCGCTTTGACGTTATTGGAAGTCAGGCGGGTGTCGCACATCACTAGCTGATGGAATCCGGTACTTTATGCGTTTTAAGTGCAAACGAGTGCGTGTGTGCTTCGCAGGGGGGGGGGGGGGCTTACTTGACGCAGCACTTATCCAGAACGTAAGGTGCATACGGTAACGTTATAACGCCACAGCCTGCCATCGGATGCCGAGTCTCTTTCGTCCTCTTTGGGCAGCCTTGCATCAGAGTAACGGACACTCACGGTATAATGTATCTCTTTTGACACAACTATATGAACTTACATACGGGATATCAAACATATATACGTGAACACGATTAAACGGGTACGTTCACGGATACGGTATTACTTCACACCAACTAATGACAGATAAGTTGAAGTGGTGGCGCAGTTGTCTTAAGATGCAGTACTGTAAGTGCATCTAAGTTCGCGTGGTCTTTATTTCGCGCGAAGGCGGAAATGGGGTGTTCGCGTTGGTTTCAAGTTTGCGGCAGCGCTATAGTCACATACTAGTACTGCTACAGTATTGGACAAAAATGATCGCGGTGGTTTTAAGTTCGCCCAGTGAAAACCGCGAACCTAAAACCACCGCGAACATTTACAGTAAGCAGATAAATGAATGTAGATGTCTAAGTTGTCTTTCTTCTTTGTCGCTTCGTGTTAGACGACTAACTGTGTATACATGTACTAGTATTCCTCAGCCTGGTAACAATACCATCGTGAGCTCGCGCTATCTCTACCGTGCTAAAGCCCCCCTCACACTTGTGCGCACATGCAAGTCTGAATGAGTTGCGTATTAAAATTTTTTGTTTTGTTCAAGTAAAGTCTGCGGCCGAAAAAGTCATTTCTACACGGACATGATATACACACGAGCGTGATAGGGCCCTTACCTAAAGCAAAAAAAAAACAAGAGTCCTAGGACCCAAAATCTCCATGAAACTTTGTTTTTTTATTAAACCAGTTCCCCCCATTCTATATCGCTCAATGGTATGACCCACACTGGCCGGGCAAGGGGAGAAGTGGCTATAAATAGCTACTGACGTAGATAAGAGACCAACAGATGGTGCGACCTCAAAGCCCACAATAGAGTAGATATTTCTCATTACTTATGCAAATTCAGTATGAATTTGCATAATTAGCACTTCAGTTTGTACATCTCTGTCCAACCTACCTGCATATCAAATAACATGAAAATCTGTCGCTCCTTTCTTCAGTTATTCTCCTTGGAAAATATTTACAAACACGCCATTGCAGTTCCAGTGACACATACCAGGGGCCCCAAAATCGACCTTGACCTTTCTCCTCCCAGCACCTACCCACATACCAAATATCATTTCAATCCATCCACACGTTCTTCAGTTATGCTGATTTTAAGCGTCCGGTGACACATACATACACACACGGTGACACAAACATACACACACGCGCACACACACGCAAACACACTAACTTCGCATGATTTGCACTTCAGTTTGTACATCTCTGTCCAACCTACCTGCGTACCAAATAACATGAAAATCTGTTGTTCCTCTCTTGAGTTATACCCATTTAGAACATTTTTACAAATAGGCCATTGCAGTTCCAGGGACACAAACCAGGGGGCCCAAAATCGACCTTGACCATTCTCCTCCCAGTGCATACCCACATACCAAATATCATTACAATCCATCTACACGTTCTACAGTTATGCTGACTTTAAGCATCCGACGACACCCATGCAAACGATTTACCTCCTTACTTATGCAAATTCGGTCTCATTTGCATAGTTTGCACTTAAGTGTGTACAACTTGGTCTAACCTACCTGTGTACCAAAGAACATGACGGTCTGTCGATCCACTCTTCAGTTCTTCTACATTGAAGATTTTAACAAATAAGCCATTGCAGTTCCAGTCACACATGCCAGGGGCCCCAAAATCGACCTTGACCTTCCTTCTCCTAACACCCACCCACATACCAAAAATCATTACAATCCATGTACAGGTTCTACAGTTATGGTGACTTTAAGCGTCCGGTGACACATAAAAAGTTCATACGCAACTTATGGGCACATGAATATACGCACAAGTGTGAGGGGGCCCTAACTGATCTGTGCTGCGCGCCTGCCCTGTTCATTGGCGCACGCCGGGTTCATTTCAATTACATCGCTCACAGTACAGTAATGGAGAGGCTTGAACTGGAAATATAGGCTGTCAAAAAGGTCATTGCTTAGTACTTGGGCCGGTAAAACACCCCTGGGTCGGCCTGCTAACGCTATGTATTTAACTGTCTGTTTGATGGTGCTTTCCAGACATTCTCATGGAGGGATTTACTCACTTCCCACATCAATGAAGCAGGCAAATAACGTTAGTGACCACCATATTGATGTAACAGTTACTTCATTTGCACCGTAGCTCAAGAGCACACAGCGACAGATGTTTATGTATTTTTCTTTTATTTTATTCTGTGAGTTGTACATCTATACGCTTATTAGTTATCTATAAGTTATCTGAGAGGGCGAGCCAGGTCCCTGGATGTAAAACAAAATGCTTGAGCTACGATTCCCAGAGAAGCGCCCGCCTCCACGCTCCGTCTTGGTGTGCCCATGACATCACACGAAAAGGCTTTGTTGTGTCCGTGGGAATTCACTGAAAATGCCAGGGGTTTCAACTGACGCGGGATGACGTCATTCCCGGGCTAGCTAGACGTCAACAAATTTTAAAGGGCTCCGTGAACAATACTGAAGAGTGACACGGGAAAATTTTCTTTCTGAGCGTTAATAGGGCCTAATAGCATTGCTGACCGACTGCCAAAAAGAACGAAATTGTCCATTCATTTGTCCATAACCTTCAAAAGTTCTGATTCTGATCAAACGTTGTTTAATATCTCCGTGAAGAAGGTCAGTGACCTCCAACGGAGGTATTGTTTCTGTCTGTGTTTGTGTGATCGCACTTGTGATTCAATATCCTTTTGATGGATTTGTATGAATAATTGCTTTAGGTTTTGTAGGGACGTTATTTTGGTGATGCTTGTTCCAGATCTATAATGAGCAATAGTAGGTTTGTGAAACATATTTTCAATCTCTCCCTCTCCCATGGCACCATATTAAAGGAAGAAAACTTTATCTTGGCTATTAATTCAGATAATCTTCAACCAGATCTTTTGGCTGGCAAGACAGTATCAACGGGCCTAAACAATATCCAGGTTGGTCTTGGATACTGTTTAGGCCCATGGATACTGTCTTGCCACCCGGGCCGTATCTGCTTGGAGATTACAACAACAATCTTTATTGACAGAACAAAAGTACAGCGACTTTCGTAAGGTCCGTTCTAAAACTATACATGTAAATAAATAAGTGGATCATCTTCATCATCAAACCAGTGGATGCTAAGGGATTAACCTACACCCACGTACACGTGTATAAATAATTCAACATGTCGAGTTTAAACGTATCACTTACCGTAGTTCTAATGTCTAAACATGCTCTGATTTATTTACCTATTTGTAC
The DNA here is from genome assembly GCF_035083965.1 of Branchiostoma lanceolatum. NCBI lineage: Eukaryota > Metazoa > Chordata > Leptocardii > Amphioxiformes > Branchiostomatidae > Branchiostoma > Branchiostoma lanceolatum. The sequence goes on from NC_089729.1 coordinate 21,000,402, forward strand.
ACAGTAAGGGACATTTAGGGACTTCGCTAGTTCCTAAATCGACGTCCTAGGGGGCTGAGGCACAAATCCCTTTGGGGCATGTTAGACCTGGTGCCACTGGGCGCTGGTAACAGATTGGACTCCGGATTAGCTTCATTATCGCAGCAAAGAATTTGCCAGTATTGCTATTTGAATAAAATTGAGGGCAAATGTAATTTTGCTCTTGATGGCCCACTATACAACAATAAGAGAAATGTGATCTTTAATTGTATACTACATAAGTTTACTAGTTTTCAGAAAAAAATCGTATTCCTTATGAAACTAGACAAACCTTGTATTTTAGGCTCCATATGTTCATACATCTACAACTGAATTAAGAAGCGAGAAGGAATTGGACCTGTATATAACGGTATTAGTCTTCAGATGTAATAGAATTATCACGTTTTTAACATCACTGTAATTATACCATTTATGCTTTATCACCTTGACCTGTACTTAGCTTGTGAGAGCAGAAACGTACAATAAAGGTAATTCATTCATTCATCCATCCATTCATTCCGATTCATTCATTATTTTGATAGCTGTAGTATGTAGAATATGTGTACTAATACCAAGAAGTATCAATCGGAAAAGCCCATTGCTAAGTACTGAATGCTGGGGAACCCAAACATGCCCAGTTAACAAGCGGACACGTAGTATCTTGGCTTGAACTCCAAACGTTGTGCAGTCTATTCTCCAAACAGAGTTTGAACATCTAATATTCTTTTCTGTTATTAGTAGCTGTCAGAAACTGGGGTAATCGCAAGATACTAAAGATACTGCTACGATACCCCAAATCGCCATGCAGACCTCAATAACTACCAACGTGCCAAAATTAACACAAATCCATGAAATTGATCTTGGGTTATAGATGCAAACAAACAAACACAGAGAAAAACACAACTCCTGTCGAAGGTTACGGAGGTAACTAGCTATAGAGTAAGGTATTAAAGAACAATCTCCCCATCCAACCTCTGCCTGGAAAGTGGCGTTCATAGCGGCCTGAAGGAAATTGAAACTCTGCCAAAACTCATGATTCCCGGTCTTCAATCTCAGATCGTCCTGATTGATTTACAGAAAGACCAATTACTGAAACAGGCAGACATATCAGCGGGAGATAGAGATCGGTTGTGCGTTTATTCATTACGCTTCGCCCAGCGCGCGCATTAATTCAATTAAAGGAGATGCCATACAACCCGATCCGCATGCTGTTGTCAGTATTGTATTTCGTGACCGTTAAAATGTTTTCCATTAGTTGATTGTTGCAGAAGAATGGCATAGACACCACTACGCCCACTTCTAAATGTATGGATGACTTGAACTTCAATCTGAAATAGCTGGAATCCAGGCTTGTTAGCTTTGGTCAGCTCCCAACAGGACCAAAGCTAGTAAGACTGGACTCCGGGCTATTTCAGAATGTAGTGATCGGGTAATCCGTACATTTGTTGAGATGTATGGACACTGGTACTGAATGTCCCCAAAATCTTTGTGTCATAATTTTTTACATTGAATTCGTCCATATAGTTACCTTGAAGAGAAAAAGATCACGTGCCATTCTGAGTACATATCAACCCAAAAAAGGTCTTATTCTTATACCAGCAGCAGTTGAAAAAAGTCCTTGTCTTCCCATATCGAAGCCTATGACTATGTGTAGCTTCTACCAGACTCTATGGGCAGCTGGAATAGGCCAAATATGCGGACTAATTTGACAGAGGAGTTTGCCTGCCAGAGGGGTACGGTTTGCCGCTTGTATCCGGCCAATGTCTACCGATTCTACACAGTACAGTTAAACCATGGGGTCTATCACAGAATGCTGTATCTATTTTCATTTTCATGGCTCATTCGTTCGATTTTTTTAGAAAAAAGATTCAAGAATCAAGAAATCAATATGCTGTGGCCTAAGAAAGCCCGTCGGTTTCGGTTTCAACCTATTACTTTTACGTTGTATTGATATTGATTGAAACGGGACGCTGTACACATCGTAAGGCTACCTGCTACCCCAGGTAATTTATTTCTGCACACGGGCAGTTGTTTCTGACTCATGTCTCCGTGAAATGGGCCTGAGGCGGCACATTGACTCGGAGCTCGCACGACTCTATTTGCCTCCTTGGTAACGCAGCGCACAGGCCAAAGAACACTCATGTGATGAATTGCTTGAAATACTATTAGAACAAAGCAGATGCTGTTAGAAAAAAGCAACACACACCTCTGCCAAATGTGACCATTAACATTTGACACACTATACTAGTGATCACTTGTCTACAAAGACCAGATGTAATCGATCCCCTGAGTGGTCTTCTTGGGCAGCTTTGACTGTAACGTTTGTAAAAAGTAGCACATTCTATTTACTGAGTCACTTCTTTACTTTGAAACCCATGTAAAGTTTGCATAACAAGGTATTTGTAGTATTGATTATATACTTTCGTTTATATACGTTTATTGTAACATATGTACCAAACATGTCAAAAAATAAGAAAATGCAAACTGTGTAGACTAATTTCACTAATGATTGTTTTTATAAGGCAATAAAACAACAGCATTGCATATAACGTTACACAGACAAACTTGGAAACACATACACACACACACACACATACACACACACACACACACACACACACACACATTGTACACACATTGTACACACGCACGCTTCCCTTTGAGGTGAAATAATAAATTTCTTAAAACATGAAAAAGAGAGAAAGTTACAGGTGTACAAAGAAAGGCCACGCCCCTTATCTGTGCGCAAGCTTGGCGACCTTTGACATTTTAGCTTTTTTCAAAATGGCGGTGCGACTCAGTCGTGTGTGTTTGCGCTACCGCAGAATACTCTTTGTCGCGCTAGGAATTCTGCTTTTCCAGACTTTTATAGCGTGGAACTTTTACACCATCAGCCAGGAGGAAAACGAACGGATACAGGAACTGAAGGACAGGATCAAGCGCGAGTCGGAGAGCCGGCGGAAGAGATCTCCGGGTGCCGGCTCCGTCGACTTGCGGGAAGTTTTGAAGGTAAGGAAGCGTCAGGAAATATCCAAGCAGATACTGGGGTGCGAGATCGTAACGCCTTCTCTCTCACAGCCACTCACTCCACTTTTGAAAAGAATGTCCCTCCCCGTGCCCACTGTTTATTTGGTGATTTTCGGGAATGTCAGAGAAACTCGGTCGTCACGAAAAAAATTGTTTAATACGATTTCCTAACCCAACATCTGCTTGGAGATTAGGCAGCCACGTCGCCTGCAAAAAAATACCTTGTAATATTTCTTGACACCTATACCAGAACATAAGTCTAACGCATAATTCTGGTAAAATTTTACCCATTGAATTCAGGAATGCAACAGTTTAATATACAGTAGACTAGAATGTGACGACATCACAAGGTTTTGTTCACCACTCGTATTTCTTGGAAAAGTGTTGTATTTCTTGTGAGTTTCTGAAATATGTACGACACCATTTTTCTTGTAAACCTGTCATTACGTTAGAAATGATATGTAAGGACAAAATTATTGCTAGCTGAGAAGAAAAATATATATAAGAAAGTAAAAAGATGCGGACACCATCAAATGCCATGCGAGAAATTTCTAACTTAAAGTTTTCTCCCATGCCATTTGATGGCATCTTCATTTCCATTTTCTAAAATCCTTTTTGTTTGTTGCTCAGCTAACAATGATTTCTTAGCAGTTTGTGCTTTTCACTAAAGAACAAATAAAAAAGTCAACATTTATTGAAAACTCGCATAACTTGATTAGCAAACCACACAGTGACAAAGACTCTACAGGGCAATCTGAGATGGCAGACTTCACCCCAGTAGGGCAGAAACACACACATGCACAAGTACACACACACACACACACACACATACACACACATACACACACACACACACACACACACACAATGATAAGTCAAAACAATACTCCCACTCTTGTGATGAAGCATAACCTTTGAGCCATCTTGGTTGCGGTGTGAATGTGCACATGTGTTTCCCATATGGAACCTGGCACCAGCCCACCTGAAGATTTGTAGTAATTGTAACGTTACCACTAAATGTTACCTCTAGACTGGCATTTTCGACTTCAGTCTAACATTACTTAACTCATTAACACACCAGGTTATTAGAAAAGCAATGGTGAATTTAGATATATCTAGTAATGCAGCATTAGTGATTCCCAACTTATGCACACTTCAGATGTCCTGGTGTTCAAGACATTCTTGAGAAGGCCTTGATGATGATATTGTTGTTTTTAATGAAACAGTTTTAGGGTACCCGGTGCCACATGTACATGTTCACACAAACAGCACTGTTTAAGCATAACCTTCTTGGCAAAGGTAATTAGTACTGACCACAGAGCAGCCATTGTCCTTGTACCAGTGGTCGATTGTAAACCGTGTGTATGATGTTTGTTAGAAAGTGCTGAAAATTTGGCAGCAAACTGCAATCCCAGTATTGTTGTTCTATTGTTCACTGTAGTTTTATTCTGTAATAGAAGATAACAGTTTTCCCCCTTCATTCTTCTTAGTAACAGCAAGGATGTTCGTTGGTAACATTTGTAAGATAAATTGATCAAGACAAGTCTATTTTCTGATTGATAATATTTTGTAGTAAGACTAAGAGTCAATAATACAGAATATATCTGTTATATATGGTATTGTAATGTACATTTGTAAGGGCTATAATTTATAATGAAAGGGGAATACATGTACTAGTATACATGTACATAGTCAGGGCTACAGACTAACTTTTAGACCTAGGAGCACTGTGCTCCTAACTCAAAAAAGTTAGGAGCACCAGCAAAAATCTAGGAGCACCACTACAAAAAGTTGGAAGAACAAGCAAAAGTCTTGGCCATACCAGGTAATACTCCTATTAATAGTATTAATCAATGTTAACAACTGGGAATAACATATTTGAATAGATCATAAAAGATAAAAGCCTACATTTGGCAATTCAATCCATTCAATACGATTTTCGCGGTAGGGTTGGAATACCTATATATTTTCAGCTTACCGCTTAGTTCTGCAGCCATTATCCTGGCGCAGATCTGATTTTTTTATTGTCGCACCGTGCGACCGTGATTTTAAATCTAGTCGCATTCTCAAAAAACTGGTCGCATATGCGACTAATCCGGTCGCACTCACGAGCGCTGATAGTAGATGTATTTGATGGGGGTTCTACCGTTCTAGGCAGCTAGGTTACTGTTAATTCATTTAATTTGTGGCACCAAACTTTCAAAGCACAGTGAAAATCTTCTTTGAGCTTGAAACAGTATGATATGAACACAACGGAAATGCTGGCGCCTTTTTGTGAGTGAGATGAGTTTGCCCCAGAAATGTCAGCAACATTTCAAGATTAACAGTATATGGTATAGAATACAATACATATGGTCTGTCTCCTGTTCTAATTTCTGGATTCAGGTTATTTGATCTCAGCCTATCTAAAGATATCGCTGGTTTGTATGACAGTTTGAATAGTTGACCTGTCAGTCAAATGCAAGCCTTGCCTAATTGCTGAAGGTGATAAGAGTTAGTACTAGTAGTACTAGTAGTAGGCAGACTGCTCAGCGTGCCACAACCCTTCATGATATTTATCTTGGCAGACTTTACAGATGAAAGTGTGCCAAATGATCCCCCCAGCCCATTTTATCCCCTTGTTTGTGACCTGTCTGTCTGAGGGAGAGTTTTTTTCCAGCCCTTGGGTTTTATTCTATAATGCCTGCTTACCTCCCAGTGTGATTTGGCCTGATTCTAAGAAAGACATAAATGGCAGTTTTGTATGTCAAGATGATAGAATGCAGTGCTCAAAATGAGTCTTGCTGTATGTTTTTCTGTGGGCCAGTGAAAGCTCTGATTGGGGAAGCGGGTATCCTCCTGTACTTTCCCGTTTTGGCCAGTGTGATTTTTCTCCTTAATAATGCAAATTAGATATAATTTGCATAATTCACATCAATCAATGTTCCGCTTGTACCAAGTTACATATGTGATTCCTGTCCTTAAGCACAATTGAAATTTAACTTTTCCTCATAAATCATGCAGATCAGGTCCTAATTTACATACCATTACATTGGTCTTCAAGTTACCTATAGCCAGCATAGGTAAAAAATCATGAAAATTTGTTGATCCCTTCTCGACCCATCCTTCTTCAATGTCAGCAACTGAAACACTCTTAGGCCATGTTGATTTGATTATATGGATGACATCCTTGCGCATCAATTTTCGTCAGATTCCAAAAATGAAAAAAGTTTTCCACCATGCACTCAATACAGTTAATCATACAAAGTATCTGCAAGCTGATCAAATATACGCCGTAAATTGCAAAAGAAATATTGGAAAACATTGCTGATGTTGTAGAATGCCAAAATCATTTCCAAAGTCAAACAAAAGTTTTGAAAGAACAAAAAAGAAGAGCCTACATGTATATTTCGGTATACAGTACCATACTCTTTGGATTTAGTTATTTGTCCAGCCTACCTGACCACGTAGATTTTATAATGAAGGCAACTTTTTGTTTTCCTTACCTTTTTTTTTATTTGCACGTTAGCATCAGTTTTGGGGTTCCCAGAGGATGTCATCCATATTATCAAATCAGCATGGCCTTAAAGTTAAAAAAAAAGCTACTGGAGGGCCGCTGCTTGATGGATTGTCATGAAACTTGTTACGTGGTTAGGTCATTTCCTATCAAAGCTATGATTAGATTTTAGGCCCCCTAGCACTTTCCTTGATATTACAGCAGTATTTCCGGTTTTCATATTTCCTGTCCTGGGCAACCTATAGGTTACAAGTTTTGGGTGGTAGATAGCTCATAGTCTTATGCTCAGAAAGAAGTGACATGACAGGTTTGTTTTGAGCCTTAAAGTTAAACAATGTCAATAAAATATACCTACCAGGTGTCACACAAATATTTGTCTTTATTCAATGTATATTTTTAAACCGATGGGACCTAAATGTAAAGTAGAAGTTTGACGTGACAGTTTGATTATTTATCTGTACTTTTACTTTTTGACCCTGAAAAGAAAGTGTAACTTTAGTACAAAGACCGCACAGGAAGGTTCAGTGATTGTAAGAAAGGTAGTGTTAGTAGACCATAACCCATAAACACACCTGCAGACCTGCCGGGGACACCCTAGCCAGCATACACACCTGTGCACAGGTAGTGTTTTGTAAGGGGAGAGATCAGGTGCAGACAGCAAGACTGACCTTGTTGACCTACAGGTCATTCAGGTGTCGGTTTGCCTGTCAGTCACATGGTTACAGAAAGTTCTGGCAAAGAAATAATTTGAAAAAAAACCCACAGAAAACGTGTTCTTTTTTATACTTACTATAGATTTCTAGGGGACCGGCTTTTTAGCAAATGCCGACAAACGCCCACTCTGGTGAAGTCTGCGCTGCACGAATCTAGTTTTATTTTGCTCGGAATATGTTCAGGCTGTGTTCCCATTAATTAATCCTGAGTTTCAATTCAATCCATCGATCCAAAGTTAAATAAAGCGAACTTGACGATTCTTACCTGGCCAATGCCCAGCAAAAATGGCATTTTAGCGAATATATCAGCCAAAATATCAGCCATCGTGACGTGACACGGGCGCTAAATCTAACACCATAAACATGTTAAACATGTTGTCCCGTGTTAATGTGTACTCAGTTTCCGTGCTGTAAACATCTGTAAAGTTACCTTTTTTTTACAAAAGCGCAGGAATCCACGGCCCCGGACGTAAACATTCCTATATGGCGGACTCATTTGCACATTTGGGACAGCATACAAGCTGCCTCTACCCTGTATATGTATTGTATTTTGTAAAAAAAAAGTGACTTTACAGACGTTTACAGCACGGAAACTGAGTATGTCATTCATGCCATAGTTTATCTGCAAAAAATTTCCTGGGAACGTGAACAGAGCATGACTAAAAGCTGAAAACCTCAAAAGAATTTGTATCGAAGGACCAGCCATCGAACAGTCCCATTTCTACAGGGATATTAAAAAAGAGAAACTTGTGAAATGAAACACCACGGGCACCATGTTGAATACTCATGAATATATTGCCTCTCAGAATGCAGGAAATAGCGTTTAAGAGGGTTCAAAATATCAAAAGCCTAGAAAGCTTGTGCCTGATGGCGCGAGATGGTCGGGCCTTCAGCCCTCCTTAGACGGCCTGCGGCCGTTAGTCTGGCAGAAACACTGGTCAGGATCCTTTCCGTGCCAGGCTGGAGGCCTGCCCGCCTTAGCCTGGGACCTCAACTCCCCCTCTACTTTGCCTTTGATGGGCCATATTGGGGTAACAATGATAATGATAATACAATGGAAACACATATTCACAGTGTCATGATTTTGCAGTGGAATGGTCACTGAAAACCTAAAGAATAAAGCCTCTAGGAAAATGTTAAGATTTACAGTACTTTTGACCAAAAGCCTCAATCAGTGGTCATTATTGGTAATCCTCAGCCTTATTTGTAATCCTCATACCTGAAATGCATTATAAAAGCAACTTCCATGTCTTTATCCCTTGTACTAGTAAGCCTAGGAAAAAAATGTTGTGTTTCCAGTTATCCAACCGACACTGTTAAAAACCTGCTGACCCTAGCCTTATTTTTGGTTGAACGCTGGAAAGGGGGAAAGGGACATAAAAGTTTTACCTGACATCTGAATATCAAACCAGACTTCCTGAATATTTTACACTCTGTCAACAGATGAAGGTTTTGAACAGTTTATGTATGAATGTCAAGTAAATATTGTTGTTCTGTTTATCAAGGTATATTTGTTGGATCACCGGCAGAAATCTACAAAGAAAAAGAGATAATCCTGACCCTATAATGTTTTGGGACTGTAACCTGAAACACAAAATGTTTTTGCTAGGCCTTACCTGTCAGGGGAATCATACTTAGTACATGTCATTGTCTAATGGACCCTGTAATGGCATGGATTCTATCTTGGTAGCATGAAACAGGGCATGCTGAGCTGTTCTTATGGTAAAGGATTATGGGCTTTTACTGTACAGTATCAACCTAATATTGCAGAAGGCCATATGTGTGAGAATTTGGTAGCAAAACTGAAAATATTCCGGATAAGGAAGTCTGACTTCATGTTATTGTCATTTACAGGCTCAGTTTAGCACATTCGTGCAATAAGTATTGAATGAAACAAGAACAAATTGATATGTTTTGATCCTTGGGCCACACCAATTTGATTTTTTGGGTCATAAAAAGCAAATGGAATTATGCTTATTATAATAGATGGAGTAGCTATATGATTGAAACAGAGTCTGATAAAATAGTCAGTACCTAATGGTACACACAGATTCAAGTTTTCCTGCCAGCCCTCTGTATTCATCTTACTCTTTTCCTGAATTACTACCATATTTTTACCTTTGCCAAGAAGGTTATGATATGCATGGAGCATTCGTGTGTGTGTCCTTCTGTCAACATGATAATTCGAGAATGCCTGAATGGATTGTCTTTATACTTGATACATGGTTAGGTCTTGGTGAGACCTCAAAATGATTAGATTTTGGCCCCCTAGCAGCTTGCTATGGTACTGCAGCCAAACTTCTGGGTTTTATATTGCGTGTTCTGGACATGCTGTGGTCATGGTATTTGAGTGGTAAATAGCTCTTGGGAGGAAGAGTAAGTTGCGTAGGTTTGGGCCCCCTAGCGGATTTTCAGGAGCTGATTTTTACTTCAAACTTTGAAAGAGAATAACTGAAGGGGTTGACGGATTGTCATGACATTTCGTATGTAGATAGCTTAAATGATGATTGACAAAATCATACTTATTATGCAAGTCAGTGTCTAATTTGCATGATTGATGAGGAATGGAAAGTCTATTGTAGCATTTCCTTATAAATCATGCAAATGAGGGCCTTCTTTGCTAAGATAAACTTTCCTGCTTTGAACAACTTATGTTATTTGGGTAGAGAAGATGACATATTTCATGCAAATGAGGTCCTTATTTGCACAATAAATGGTAAGATATGCAATAGTCGGCGAAGGTACATGTATGGGGTCGTGGCACTCTAGTCTGTACTAATGAACTACACAGTCTTATATCTGTGTGGCATTATCAAAAACTGATTATTGTTATACAAGAAATTTCAGACCTTTTAAGGTACACTGTTGATTCCTTTTGTGCCAAACTGCCTCCCGAATAGCAGTAATCACCTCCCCCTTCCAATAGTTCCTCAAAATTGTCAAAGAGTTTGGCCTTTGACAATAAAGGTCGGCCATGAAATAGGCTGGATAAAAGAGTTTGAGTCCGTTAGATGTGGTTTATGAGGCCATCTGCAGTTATTTGGAATGCCGGTCCTAACTCAGCCAGGTTGGCTTGCAGACAACATCAGTGTGAGCTGGTGTCTTCTAATTAACATCACTCTCTGGTAGTATTTTCTGTTAGACCAGGGATGTCTCCAGCTTTCAATTAGAACTTGTCTGTCCCACTCAGTATTTTGATAAGTTTTTTTGGGTGAGGGGGGGGGGTGTAGCAAATAGATCAGCAAAGGTCAAAGGCATGTCACTGTGGAGAAAATACATTTTCCATGTCATGAAGTTCAGATTTTGGTCCCTCCACACTCAGACTGGGATGAATGGGGTGACATTTTTCTCTTCCCACAAGACAATTTCTGGATGGGTCCTGGAGACAGCCCTGTTTATTACAATACAAACCCAGATTGTATGGACCCAATCCAGCCAGAAGCGGGCATGCATGGCCTGTTGTAAAGTCATTAACAATATCAGAGTGCCATCTGCAAGTGCAGGTTCGTACTGGTTAGAACTGGAGCTGTAAATTGAAAGCGTGTGTTGACTTAATTCTGCTGTTGAAACAACCGTGATAATGGAATAGAAGACAGAACATATAGTTGTGGTGTGATAGTTTGGGGTGACTGAGAAGTGAAAACAAAACACTAAACCATTGGAATATTTCAGATTAACAATTATCGTTCCTCAGAGCCGGAAATACTTGGTGTTTGTGCACCCAAAATTGGAGCTGTGCGCCAACTTGTTGACTGTTATATAGATTTTTGTGGAGGGCACCATTGAACACTAGTAATGGTATACAGCCTCTTCTTGACATATGACTTGTATCTGTATCTGTATCTATATAGCCGGTATAACCGCCATTAGGCGTAACACACCAGCTTCGCAGGCACGCGGCGCGGCAGCAGCTGGTCATATTACACCGAACGGTCTGTTACACCGAGTCTAGACTTGGTGTGTGTTCTTCATGTATGGTTAGGTTATCTCTTCTTTTATCAGTACATGTATATATGACGTAGATGCATACAATATTTGTTCCTTTCCTTCCTGTTTGTCAGTCTCCCACAATGCTCAAATGACTATCTCATTATAAAACCTGCTTGCCACCATGAGTTTATCATGCCTGACCTTTGGCATGGCTAAGGTTTTATTTTGTTTGTTTGTATTGCATGGCATAACACACCAACTTTGTACTGATGAGTAAAAGCTGCATATTTGCACAGATTTATTTGATTCACTTACACCAGGATGGACCCCTACACTTACCCATAAGTACTCGAGGTTTGGCTGTTCTCAGACACAGGACCTCCATTTAACGTCTTATCCGAGGGATATCCGAAGCCGAAGCTAGGTACTCATTAAGTGTCGAGTGAGGAAAGTTTTGTATTTTTCTCAGACACAGTCACCCAACAAGCTGATTTGATTGTGGGTGCAAGTTTGCATCTTGAACTGTGCCTTAATGAAACACAACTGTTACAGCTTCTGAATCAGTATTGCATGGCTGGACAGTGGTTCAGATGTTAGAGTCACTCACTCACTCACTCACTATCCGGTTTGTCGTCTTCTTTTCCCCATCATCTGGGGGTTTGACGTGCTTGCATGCTGATGGGGGAGCTTGGTGGCCGCTCGCCAGGTGCCTCTGTCCTGTGGATTCACATCGTGTAGGTTGAGGTGGTGGAGGTCCTCCTTGATGTTATCAATCCACCTTTTCCTTGGTCGTCCTTGTGGATTTCGGCCCTCCACGGTCATGCCGATGATTTTCTTGGGCCACCTCTCCCTGTCCATTCTTTCAAGATGCCCATACCAACGTAGACGATTGGATCTTATCACATCCTGCACACTGTGTACACCTAATCTGGCTCTAAGTTGTTTTGTTGAGAGTGTTTCTGAGAGTTTCCTGGGACATAACCATCGGACCATGGCATTGTCGCTCCTGTCAAGCCTCTTGATGTCCTCTGTTGCCACAGCCCATGTCTCCGAGGCATAGAGTAGGACACTTCTGATGCAGGAGTTGAAGACATGTCCACGGTTTCTGAGAGGTATGTAGCTGTTTGTGAGTATGGGCAGGACCTCGTGGAAACTCTTCCAAGCAGACTTAATCCTTGCCGTCACCGCATCGGAGCAGCCTCCTGCCTGGCTGATCATGTCCCCCAAGTAACAGAAAGTTGGCACCAAGTCATTATTGCAAAGTTTGTTTAAATGCCATTTACTTTCTCATGATCAGTATGGGAGAGGAGGTGAAGTCTGCCCTCTCTGATGATCTTGTTTGAATATTTAAAAGATAAATGTTGAAAGAAGCCACGGTGCCCTGACCTTGTATTCAGTCCAACTTGACAAGCTGTTTCTACTTGGAGAGAAGACATTTAACATATCAAACTGCTGCCAAACTGAAGTCATAGATAATGTTGTAGTTGTCATGTCTGTTTGGTGTAGTGGTCTGCACACCCTGCTGCATTGCCACACCTGGTTCAAACTCTATGGCCCCAGTCCCCGGGTTGTGCACGACTCAAAAGAGTTGCATTGTCCCGTCAGAATGGGATGTAAAGACGGCAGCCCCATGTATGAGGGACCTTATGGTGTCAAACCAATGCACGTTAGAGCTGAGCCTCACTCTATTCGGGTGTAAATGAATACTTAGCATCGGCTAGGGACATCCCTTGGATTGAACATTAAAGGAAGGTGCGGTGTTTCATTAGAGCCACATCAATCATGTTAAAGAACCCACCACACTTACTGAAATGAGTAGGGATCCATACCAGTGCGAGTGCATCCAATAAATTAGCCGGGATAGGCAGCTTGCACAGTACAAACCTGGTATGTTATGCCATGAGATGTAGTTTATTAGTAGTTTAGTAGGTTATTGAGATACCCTTTAGCCTTCTAGGGGCTAATCACTTTTTGATTGTATGTCCCAAATATTTTGATTTACGTAATTCACTATACTCAATGCTATCGTTGGACTTACCAGGATTTATCTCAATGGACTTAAATAGCAAATTTAAGTACATAATGACATGTGACAACCCATGCATGGTATACATTGGGAAATATATCAAAGAATGTCTAGACGTAAGAAACTCCTCCAATAATTGTAAAATCCCATTGTCATCCCATACTACTACACCATATTGTATAAGATAGACTAGTACACCATATTGTATAAGATAGACGGATTAGCCTAGTAGAATGTTATCTATGTACCAGTGAATGCCATACTCTGTACCTTGTACAATTGTTGAGCAATAAAGTTATTATTATTATTATTACATTCATATTTACATATATCTTATAATCTTAGATACATACACAAACATAGATATAAACAATTCCAAGGTCAAAATACAGTACATACAAATAACACATCAACAGTCTAAAATCATTCGTCTTTCACAATATTGATAACCATAGTACCCACAAACTGTCTAACACTAGCATCAATTGATATTAGTCGGCAGATCGTTTCACAGTCTCACAGCTCTATATACGAACGTTTTCTTACCACTGTTACTGTTCAGTTTAGGCAAGAAGAAATTATCCATTGACTGTCTTGTTGAGCATGTATGGCGCTCATGAAAGTTTTTACCAATGTCCTTTGGCTCCCTTGTGTCAAAAATTCAAATGAATAGTTTTATAGTACTAACACTTAGTTGGTTTGTTGGGTATGCAATATTAACAAACAAACAAAGAACCCAACACACTTCTTGAGAAGAGTAGGGCGGACTCAAGGTGCTTGGGTTGATAAGCGAGCAATCTGCATTGCTCTATCACTAGCTTCTTTGAAAAGGACAATGCTTCACCTCAGCAGACTGTTTCACCTAACCCTAAATTAACTTTGTCTGGTTGTAAATAGAGAACTTCTCATACAGAAATGTAAAAAAAACATTTGACTGATGATTCAGCACCATGGACAGACAATGCACTGATTCGTTATCCACTTTTTACATACATCAGTTTTTATCGTTGAAAAAAAATCTTAGTTACTTGAATGCTATTTATACCATCCATATAATTTTTTGTACTCCACTCCCTTTTATCTTAAGAAAAGGCTGACTGGTATTTCTCCGCTTTTCCACTGCTCAAATGCACTGCTGGTCCTAGATCTATATGGATATTTGAACCTAATTGTTCAGATATAGTGATGACTTTCTCAAAGCTTACTTTACATGATATACTTGTTTGGTCTGTGAAAAACAGCTAAGTTGAGAATCCTGGTGGAATGGTTCCAATTCTACACTCTATTTGATAGAGATAACCATCTGGGAAATTGTTCTGAGTGCTTTGCACACTGGTCGATCAATTTAATCTTCTACGGGAGTCTGTGTAGTGAATGTTGGATGCGTAGTGTTATCTCTACTGGGAGATGGTCCAATAGAGACATGTCCGTTTTCATAACTGTCAATCAACCGCCAAGGACTAACATGATGCATATGGTTAAGATATGGTAAATCATGAAATATTCCTGTTAGCTTTATAGTACTTATCATATCCCTAACATTGTATTGCTACTTTGCTTCAACTGCAACTGAAAGCACTGCAAATGCCTCCTTTCCTCTCCTACTTAAAACCTTTAGCACAGTGAAGTGGCGATTTGGCACCCAATTCCCTATTAGTTACAGAGTTTGAAAAAAAACAGTAAAAGTCTATTTACGGTACATTGTTGTATTATTGTACTATCCCTGAATCCTGGGACCCTTCTAGTCCCACAGACAAAATAGCAACATTGAGAATATATGTTAATGTTGCATTGTATATATATATATATATATATATATTGGGAATCACAGAAATGCACAGATAGATCTACTTGTAGACAAGCCAAAATCAAAACTTCATTCCTCGGGGGAAATAAAAGGACTTAGACAAAGGAGACAAAATTTGCGCTGGAAGATGACAGAAATGTGACCACTGCCTCAGATATGACTGCAGTGTGTGGCTCTGATGTGCCTCATAACTAAATCTCGCATGGGGCAACCTATTAGTATTTCTAAACCAAGGTAGCACACTGCACTGCTCAGATTTTGCAGTAAGGATGCCCCTTTTCCACACGGAAATGTAATTGCCCATTGTTGATGTGGGCTGGGCTTTTCAATCAGTGGTGGTTTGATCCGTCTTCACATGAAGCTGACCTGTGATATGGGACTCAGACAATACCTCACCTCCATGGAATGAAGCTGACTGAACTATTACAAGACAGCCATTACTGTAAATGTTAGTATTTTCACGGTGGTTTCTCAGTTTTTGCTGTGATCTCTTCACAGTGAACTTAAAACCATCACAAAAATGCTTGTTCTGTCTTCTGCCCATCCACCCCTGGGCCAGTGTTTAAACTGCAAACTAAAAACCACCAGCAACAGTCCATTTTCTCCCTACCACTAGATTTAATTCCTGCAATCAGAGTATACTAGTGTGGAAGAGACGTTCTGTCGTTGACACGCATGACTGAAATGATGTAATGGAATGATGTAATGAAGTACGGAATTGTAGCTATGGACTATTAATTTTTTTCTCCTTAACGAGTCTATCAAAAAGTTAAATGAAATCCAAGCAAATCTATTTGTTACTGAGTGTATTAAGTAAAGTGAAGCCCCTATAGCTCAACTAGTAGCAGCCTCACAGTTGGTAACTGGGAGACCTCGGTTCAAATCCGGGGAAGGGCATCTTGTTTGGGGCTGCACCCGTTTTTCAGAAGGGATGTAAAATTGTGTTGGAGGAGGTGCCTTGAGCATGTTTAAGGGGAAGAGCTGCCAACCCATTCCTGGAATAATACACTCTGCTACTGAAACAGCAAGGAAACCTGCTGCCTTATGTGCCACTAGTCACTACTAGGGTCTGAACGAAGGAAGGAATGAATGAAAGAAAACCACATGCATCTAACTACTCCTTGAATTTTAGGCTTCTTTTTTATTGATATGAAATAAAAGACCCCATGTGACATTCTGGGCACATATTAACCCTAAAATGCCCCTATAGCTATTTTGGTACCAATATTTTAAGAGAGTCTTTTTGTTCGTAGTTCTTCATTGGACAAGCTTTATTGAAATGTCTTTTAAAAGTTACATGGTTCTATGCAGTATAGTAGAAGCATGCACAGTATAGAAGTACATGTAGCATGGGGTGTTTTTACAAAATGCCTGTTTTTATTGATTTGTCCACTTGCTCCAGTAATTTTCTGCAAATATATCACAATTGGCAAAAATACAACATACGAGATTAAAACATTCAGATTTCAAATTACAGATATGGCCTAACTGTTATTGACAGTTTTTAGCTGGATGTCTGAAACTCAAGTACTATAAATTCATTTTCATGGAGACTTAATCTTGTGGTAGATTAAGGGAAAGGAGTTTTTCGCAGTGTTTAAGTTCATGGTTGAAAGAATCTGCAGGACAATACCACAATGGAAACATATTTGTAGTAGAAAAGTCACTAAAAAAAGACATTTCAGGATTTATAACATAGCAGAAAAGACATTTCCCTCCCTCTGCCTATCCGGCAGCTTTCCAGGCCGATCAAATGAAGCCCCATTTTCCACTCTGCTGCACATATGGATGTCACGGTGCTACAATGTACACATCCTGATTTTTCTATCACATCTATCAGGCTACGGCCTGAGCTGAACATTGATTTTCTCCCACCCCTGTAATCTTGTCGTCTGTAGAAATGGTTGGTTGGATGGATGGAGTGTTCTATCAGGTGTGCACCATCATCGTTTGTCACCTTCAGGAACTAGAGTCAAGGGGAGGTCAGCAAGGAAAGGAGAACAGCAAACATCTCAGGGCCATGATCGTGTACGGGGAGGCTTGTGTTGGGAAAATGGAACTAGAACATAAGATGGGTTTATCCTGCATACGGATTTTTTCTGTTGCCAGGAAGGTTACATAATTGTATGTATTTTTATGGCATTTGTGGTTTTGTTTATGAGAGCAATGATTAACTCAAGAAACTATAGATGGATTGTGTGCTTCCATCATGATGCAAACTTTGCACCTGTCTCAAACCTTCATGTAGCCTGAGTACCAGCCTCCGAAGTGACCGCTGGCTCAAAAAAATTTGCTTGCTAACCAATTTTTTTGAGCCAGCGGTCACTTTGGAGGCTGGTGCTCAGGCTAACCTTCATGATGGTTGATGATATGAATTGTGTGTATTCCTGATCTGAACGTTGTTTTAGTTTTCTTTGTAAAATTGCAGCAATCTAGTAATAAGTTATATTGACATGGTGGCATTTTCTTTATTTGATTAGTCACCATAGAATGTTTACATCTAACATAAACTCTCATAATTCTGCTGGGTACCCTCCAACTAGTCCAAGACTGCCACTTCAAACAAATGAGTTATTAACACCTAATCTAATTCTAAAGAATATCTTGAACTCCGGGATATCTGAAGTCTGCATATCTCTGAGATTGCTGATGCTGCATTAGTAGATTTCTTTAAATTTACTGTACACATCTTTTAATGTGTCAATCTTTGCATACCTGGCAGAATTAGTTTATGTTCCATATTCCTTTTTGTAGTCTTTGTAGCATCATCATCATCATCATCATCATCATATTTCTTACTTAAAGAGTTGAATCATACACAAAGTTCAGCCTCCAGTATTCTCCATCATACATCTTGTCAGTCAGCTCTTTTCCACAATAAGTTTCAGGCCTCTGTTCCTTTTGGCCTCTGGTCCAGGAGCAGTTTACCAGCTGGCAAGTAACGAGGCCAGGGAGACTTAACCAATGATGCTTGACTTCTGTAGAGATGGGTGGAAGGGTTTATTATTACCTTTGCCAAGAAGGTTATGTTTTCGGTAGCGTTTGTAAGTCAGTATGTATGTAGAAGACTGAAGGTACTGCAATGGAACTTCCTGTTTTGCTATCTCATGTTCTGGACATGCTTTGGTCGTGATTCTTTGGAGGAAGATTAAGTCGTGTAGGTTTGGGCCCCTTAGCAGCCTTTTTTGAAGCTCAGGAGCAGGTTTTGCTTCAGACTTTGAAAGAGAATAACTCAAGAAGGGGTTGATGGGTGGTCATCATTTTTATATAGTATGGTAGCTTGAGTGTTGATTTACTTAATTAGATACTTTTTAAGCAAATCAGTATCTAATTGTCACTATTAACGAGGAAAGTTTATTCATCTGCTGCATTTCATAGGACTCTCAAACATGTGACCAGGGGTGGATACCGGTTCGCTGGACCTGATTCGGACCTTTATAACATCCAAGAACCGAGTCCAAAAAACCTGAAAGCCAAAACCCGAGTCCAAAAAACCTAAACAGTACAAATATATTTTTCTATTTTGTTTGATAAAAAGTGGTTTGAGTCTCCCCTCTGACAAAAAAGGCATTTAAAATAAGTGCAACATTCAAATATCAAACACTGGTTTATCTTAAAAGTCTTCTCACCAAGAAACTTTTATAGTCGTGTGTGTCAGTATTAATTCTCTATGCTTAATATTGGTCTAATAAAACAAAACATCAACAAGACAGGATCAGGTCCAGGTTCAGGTCCGGACCTGAACCTATATCTCTGGACCTAAACTTGGACTTGGACCTTATTGAGCCGAACCGGTATCCACCCCTACATGTGACACATAAAACTGAGGAAGAGAAAAATATTGATAAATATCAACTATGTAAATGAAGACCTTGTTTACATAATTAATGAGTGAGAAAATAGTATTACTCAAGATGGGCTAAGGCCACACCAATTTCATTTCTTGGTTAACGGATTTTTATTTTCCAAAAAAAGCCTTCTGTTTTCATGATTTTTTTGTTTCAAAAATTTTTTTTTTTTTTTGAAAATAAAAATCCGTTAACCAAGACATTAAATTGGTGTGGCCTAACGGATTATCAAGATTTTTGATATGTAGGTAGCTTAAGTGATGAGTAGATGATAATCATGCAAATCAGATACTAATTTGCATAATTAATGAGGCAATTTCAAAAACGCTGCATTCCATGATAGGACTTTTCAAATATGACATTTGTAACTGAGGAAGTGAGGACTGTTGATAAAAAATATACAAGTGAAGACCTTATTTGCATAATACTGTAAATGAGAAACTACCATAATTCCGTACTTGTAAATGACAGCAATTTCATACTTGTGGCATTTGGAAGTTACGTGAATGTGAACATTATTAAATATAAATTATGCTAATGAGGACCTCATTTGCATAATTCATGATACATGCTAGAATAGCCTTTGTTTTAAGATCATACTTGGGACAACTTCTGTTATTTGGATGAAGAAGATGCACACCTAATATGATTTATAACAAGAGTTCTACGACCTCATACCTTCGCCAAATGGTTTTGACCTTTATGACTGACGTATTAGGAGTGTTTTTCATCAATCAAAAATCATACCAGTTGATCCTCCTCACCCAAATAATATAAGTTGTCCAAACCTCCTTGTTATGATTATGAGCTTAACAAAGAAGGTTATGCTAACATTTTTCATCAATAATGCAAATAAGCTCCTTATTAGCATAATTTGATTCAATGGTGTTCACATTCACACAACTTCTAAATGCAACAAGTATGAAATTGCCGTTATTTACTAGTATGGAATGATAGTAGTTTCTCATGAATTATGCAAATTAGGCCTACATTTGCATAATTTCTATCTATTGACATTCCTCTCTTCCTCAGTTACAAATGTCACATATTTGAATAGTCATATCATGGAACACAGCAGGTTTTTAAAATTGCCTCATTAATTATAATCTGATTTGCATAATTATCATCCAATCATACAAAGCATCACATAAGCTATCTACATACCAAAAATCATGACCATCCATCAAGCCCATCTCGAGTTATATTATTTTCTCATTAATTATGTAAATGAGGTTCTCATTTGCATAGCTGATATCTATTAATATTTCTCTCTTCCTCAGTTACATATGTCACATGTTTGCGAGTCCTATCATGGAAATTGATGAATGTATAAACTTTCCTCATTAATTATGCAAATTAGTTACTGATTTGCATAATAAGTATCCAATCATGTACATCATCGCTCAAGCTATGTACATGCAAAAAATCATGACCTTCCATCAAGCCCTTCTTGAGTTATTCCCTTTCAAAGTCTGAAGCAAAACCTACCCCTGCAGTTCCAAAAAAGTTGCTAGGGGGCCCAAACCTATACCACTTACTCTCTGCCCAACGAGCTATCTACCACTCAAAAATCAGTTCCATAGCATGTCCACAACACGAGATATCATAACAGGAAGTTCCGCTGCAGTACCGTAACAAGCCGATAGGGGGCCCAAAATCTAATCATTTTCAGGTTTCATCGAGACCTACCAACATACCAAATACCAAGACAATCCTTCCAAGAATTCTCGACTTATCGTGTTCACTAACAGACACACAGACATGCTCGGTATTCCCATGCTGTGGCACTGCATTAATGACTGTTCTTACTCATATAAGGCCGTGTATATCCAACTTTGGTCAAAATTTGTATGTTTCAGTCTTTTAATTGGTGTAAGGAGATATCTTTGTGGTTTGGTTTCACATGCTCCCAGTGGACTCTTCCAGGCTGGGAGTAGGTCAAAGTTGACGTTTGTTTTCGTCTGTCAGCTGTGACGAGAGAACGAGCTGGTCAACTGTCTATTTTCTTTGCATGATTCTAAAGTAGACAGATGTGGCTTTCTGGTGCATAAGAATTTTGGGGGCTTGCAATTAAGGTGAATCCTTTTCTGAGCCCTTCTTTTAGTGCTTTAAAGCATTACTGCCTATATGGGCAAGTCTATCTCTTGTATCTGCCCTACAGCTGGCTGATAGCCAATTTGTCCCTGGCAGTAACTGACGTTTCCTGCCTGCCTCATGACCCCTCATGACCAACTTTGCACCCATTTACCCGTGTCAATATCCCCTGAAACAATACAGCCCACACGTCGCAACCAGAAAGCATAGTATGAGCATACAATCTAACACATTTTTACACTTTTCTCGTTAATTATGCAAAACACTTCGCCCAAAATCTAATCATCTTGAGATTTCCCACATACACACCGACACACCAAATACGACAACAAACCATCCAGGCGTTCTCGACTTATTCTGTTCACTAACAGACACACAGACAAGCATCATCGAATAACCTACTCGACGAAACCATTGGTCGCGAAGGTAACAATGAGAAACACTTTATAATACATCAGTTATAAAGGTTAAGATCATTTGGCAAAGGTATGAGGTCGTGGAACTCTAGATGTGTATGAAATATACATAATGTATATTGTTGTAGCAAATGAAAGAAATATATGTATCTTGATTTTGTCTTTTTTGTCCCTTCAGGGTGAGGAGACATCCACAGAACTGAAAAAGAGGATACGTGGGAATTCTGGCACAAGGGAAAGTAAATTTAACGACCCTCCTGACAGAAAGTCTGGATCCAACAGTGACTTTATACACCGTAACCCCGCCCTGGAAAACTCTGTACAGAAATATGATGCAGATTCTGAAAAGAAAGCTTCCCTCTGGAGGAACCCTTCCGGACATAGCAATAAAAGCAGGGACTTCTCCTACGTTCCCAAGTGTGAGATCAAAGGGAAGGACGCCGTGTCAGCCTTGTCCAGAGCAAAGACAGCGCAGTGCAAACAGCAGCTGGCAGATACAGCATGTCTGATGCAGGAAGGGAAGCTGTTCCCTGAGTTCATCCCCAGATACTGTCCTGTAGATGGTAAGCTTAGAATAGCAGGGGATACAGTATGTGTATAGGTGGGTGTATTGAGGGTGTGTGGGTGGAGTGATTGGGTTGGGTTGGTGGTTTGGGTTGGTGGTTTGGGTGGGTGGTTTGGGTGGGTGGTTTGGGTGAGTGGGTGTGGGGTTGGATGGATGGATGGATGGATGGATGGTTGGTTGGTTGGTTGGTTGGTTGGTTGGTTGGTTGGTTGGTTGGTTGGTTGGTTGGTTGGTTGGTTGGTTGGTTGGTTGGTTGGTTTATTGGGATGCCCTTTAGGCCCTAGATGCATGCATGGATGGAGGATATTGAAAAATAATGAAAACTTTAGTTTTTATCTTAGAGTCTTTCAGCTTACATTCCCTGCCTATTACTGTAACACTGAACTACAGTTGTATTGTCCAATGGTAGGATGAAAGTAAATGTATGAGATTTTACTTTATCACAAGCACCATTCCTGATATTTTACCAGGAATAACCCAGACTGGTACAGATACTCTGTATTACACAGTGCCCTGTCCCATTGGGCTAAACCTACATGTAGCTACAGTTGGTCAATGTTGCCATCTAGTGGAGTGTTTGCAAAGTGCACAATGCAGTTAAACAAACTGTAGAGCAAGGATCAGTATTTAGTCTGCCCTAATAGTATCTATTCAGCAGGTCTGTCTAATAGAACATCCCTACTCTGTCTTGGGAATTCTATGGTAGAAGTAGGATAAACAACTGTTCAAGACATACATTTGTACATGTACATGTACTTACCAGTATTTCAAAACTACATGTACATGTATAGAAAACTGGTTTCTGATCTGTATCTGGTGCTGGGTGTGTTCATTTTTTGTTGGCATTAGGCCATGTTGATTTGATACCATATATGGATGACATCCTCTGGGAATCCCAAAACTGCTGCGAAGAAAAAAAAATTGTCCAAAAAGAAAATTTGCCTTCATTCTGAAATCTAAGTGGTTAGGAAGGTTGAACAATTGAATAAACACACAATGTATGGTATACCGAACAATACATTCTTCTTTGACTTTAGAATTTGCTTTGGCATACTACGACATTACTATCCGTTTCGCGAAATATTTTTTTGGCAATTCATGGCATATTAGTTAACCACTACTGCTGCTTCGTACGGTTTACAGTATGGTCAAAAACTTTAAATTAAATTTTTTGGAAAACCGACAAATATTGATGCGTGGACAGATGTCATCCATATAATCAAATCAACATGGCCATACTGAATTGAAAATGCATTTAGTATGTTGGCTTTACAGTTATATAATTGTATCCGGGTGGTGCTGTGGAAAGGTTGAACTGTTCTCCAACTCAGCAAATTGGACTGAATCACTGGTCCCGAAATTTTCCCCATAGACGCAAGCATGAAGCTGCCTGCCCAAGGCAACCACCTGTCTAACGCGGCCAAGATCGGCTCAAATTGGGACCGCTCAGGGCTTTATCCCTGCCCATGGCGACCACCTCATTTTCAAGTATGTGACAACATCAGATTTTGCTGCCTATGACAGTCACTGAAAAGTTTTTAAGACCTTGATGGAAAAAATCTATGGAATGACATTGATTCATCCATAGAGAGTTTTTAAAAAAGATTTGTGAATCATGCTAGATAGAACCAAATAGGTTAAAACATTGTAACTTCCTTGATAGAACAAAATACATGTATTTTCAAGATTTCAAAATGATTACGTGGTATGTGGCGTTAAAAAGTCAGATCTCACAGAAGTCACCATCCATTTCTTGTATTTCTTATCAGAAATTTGTCTGTGTCTTACTAAATACCGCCGCAGTGACTTTGCAACAAGCAAAACATATCGGCAGTAAAGGCATGTTGTTGTTGGGGGGGGGGGGGATGGTGACGCTATCTCGGTGTACCGCTGGCGTTTCTAAAACACAACGCTACTCGATATGAACATTTAGAATACTCCTGTAATCATTAAAAATTCAGATTTGTATTTTCTGTTTACTTCCTTGAATCTCAAACCTTTATTGTATGCTGCTTGCTTGTGATTGCCGACGCTGTATGTTCTGCTGGAGTCTTACCTCTCCATGCGGTCGTGAGCTCAGCGAGGCAATATTACAATGTGACGTTTTCACCATTCTGTTGTCAGATCGAAAAATTTTTGCCCCTTTTATCCAGCAGTCGGAGCCCCAAAATCCTGGGGTCGGCAGGTTTTAGTAAGGGCTTTCCTAGGCCTTACTTACATTTAGATGTTATAAGTGTATGCGTTCATGTACTATTTAACGTAAAAGGCAGGTCAGAATTTAGGATTTGAACTTGATTTACTTAGTTACTTAGCTCGGTATATTCTACTATAAGTAGGCCAAACCTATTAAACACACACAGAACAATACACTTGATCAGTCATACATTGTACATAGCTGTTATCTTTTCTGATCTTAGACACCAAAAGTAAATAGATGAAAAAAGACTCCCAAGTAAAAGTTGTGGAAACATCCACGTACATGTATATTGATTTATATATACAGGTACATTATTTCAATAATGTTATTCTTCGAATAATGTTATTTTCTTTCTTTTATTGTAAGTCTCTTGAAAGACTAAAAAATTTCCATAGATGTTATGTTTATTACACTGTCACATACACAAACAAACACACACACACACACACACCACATCATGCATAACGCACCAGGTTTGATTGTACTGAACAGGACAAGCTGCATATCCGGACAGATTTATTTGACCCCCACACTTTTAGATAAGTGTGGTGGGTTCTTTTGTATGCTTGAGCTGTACCTCTCCTCAAACACGGGCCTCCATTTAACGTCCTATCCAAGGGACATCCCTAACCTAAACTAGGTACTCATTTTCACCTGAGCAAAGTGAGGAAATTCGTGTAAAGTGCCTTTCCCAAGGGTGCAATGTCAACGTGGTTTGTCAGGGGATTTGAACCCGGAACATGGGTTCTGGGTTTAACACCCTGCAAAGATGCCACCATGACGCTATGTAGTTTACCTGTAGTCATACAACACAGTTCTGTACAGGTGTTCACAGAGATAATTACTGGCACCAGGATGTGTGCCATTCAGCCAATCCTTCCATGCACACTTCTTATTACTGTAATACACACGTGGGATGGCTGCTATGTATCTCAATGTTCCAATATCAAAACTAGGATATTCACAGTTTGTGAAGTAGATCCAGTTGGCTTCAGTGCTGCGATGGATGAAGTGAAGCATCCCGTCGCTCCTCGAGACGGAACTGTCGGACCTGTTTTGCGTCTCTACATTCTCGTGGTCAAAGTTCTTCAACACCCCAGCTGTGACTTGTCTGCTCTTACATGTGTTGTTAACAAACGTACAGTTCACTATTGACATGTCCAAATCACCCGTCTCAATCAGAAGGGGGCCGTCATTCCCCGCAAAGATGGAGTCGCTGATCTCCAGGTGATTGCCATGGTAATATATAGCCCCTGCCAGGTATCTGTCCTGCACCTTGTTTCCGAGAAACGCACAGTTTGTGATGACAAGGCGACAGTCGCGTGCTGTGATGGCTGTACCTGTTGTCCCCTTGCTCTGGGTGATGTTCTTGAAGACAAAGCCATGGAAGGTAACATTTATATCTGTCCCATTCCCGTCAATGAGGAAAACAGGTGCAACAGCTCCGCAGTCCATAACTACCCTGGGATCAAGAGCTATGATTGACAGGCTGTGTCGGAGGACAATGGTTGCCTGGGTAAAGTTGTTGCCGACATCGCTACAACCAAATGTGGAATCTGTGTTGTTGAGAGAGGTGTAGGACATGGCGTTGATGTACACAATGTCATTTGGACGGGTGAGAGAGACGGCATGGCGTATAGAGTAACAAGAGTTACTGGGATTGGTGCCGCAGGTTGGGGTGTCGGCTCCGGAAAGGGCCACGTACAGGTCTGTACTTGTACAACCTGTGGAAGGGATGTTTCATTATTAGTAATTGAAAGCCAACATACATGTATGTACACACACAAATGGTCGGTAAAGAAAACAAGATGGTATTGCAGCCAGTTATTCCTGTATTCAAGAAGTGCACAAAGTGACATCAGTGTGGTAGAGCACTGGTATCACTTATCAACTTGGCAACTACACTTATGGCTTCCAGATTGGTGCCACTATTACAACCATCAAACTAATTTCACTTCTACAACTACAGCCATGGCTACCTAACTAGTGTTCAATCAAGGCTATAACACGACATTTTTTGCCATTTTTGTACTTTCTTGTCATGTTGACGATGTTCAGAGGGGAAAATTAATGAGAGCACTGATGTAATGCATAGAATTTACTTGCTGTGGCCTTATTGATAGTGGACGACATTGGATAGTGCAGGGGTTATAGTCGTGCTAAGTTACAAAAAAACTATAGTTAAAATAATTTTCCAGCCACATACATTTTGTACTTATAACCTTTGCACTCAATTAGCCTATGGCACTTGACAAGCCTCATACTAATAGTCTTCCACTGCTTCCAAAAAAGAAGTCAAACCCAGCTAATTTAGATATAGCCAACAATTGTATATAGTACCAGTAACCTATTGTTACAGCAAAGTCAGACACAGTTTACTGACGCATGTATGTTTTTCCTATGTTTTTATCATGTATTTGCAATTAGCCCACGGGCATGAACTTGCAATAAACTTCTAAACTTCTATTTAATCAATAAATCTGAGCATACAAGTATTAATCATCCATTCATGAAACTAAGATAAGAGTCCTTTTAAATGCTTGACAGCTCCAGGGTACAAAGTCAGTACAAACACATGATAGTCCAGGTTCCCCAAGGTTGTGTATGTATGAGTAGTATTAGATTACAATAGGTTGATTGATGCATGTACATGTAAGAACCACCATATATATTATAAGCCAAAACTTGAGTTCCCAAATACTGACTTTCCACTACTACAACATGTTTAATGTTGCCCTGTCCTGGTGTTTAGGAAAATCAATACTGGAAGAAAACAACAACAACAACAGTCCATATGACATAAACCTCCAAGAATCAATATGGTGTTTGGGGCATGGTCCTCTTTACCAGGAATAACAATTTCTTGAAAACCTGTTTCCAAATTTTATACCCACGTATCTGTTTATCGTAACACTAGCAAGCCGGAGCCTAAGCTCTGCTTGGAGAGTAGCTGTTTTGCCCCGGCTTGTACAACACTGGCTACCATTAGGCAATCAACATCAGATTTAATGGTTAGACTGTACTACGCTATCTTCAAGATGGGGCTGTCGATGTATGATTCTCCAAAACCTGAAAATACTGCAGCTATGGTCTCCAAATTCCCTACGTTGCACCGGGACCTCAATACCTACCTATATGCCAAAATTCTAACAAATCCATCGAAAGGATCTTGAGTTATAGCTGCAAACACACAAACACAGATAGAAACAGTACCCCTAGCCTGTTGGAGGTCACTGACAGGGAGGTAACAAAAAAGAACACAGCCTATGGTTAATCTCTCCTTGAACCTTGATAAGCACTTAGTACACGTCCTGTGATGGACAAATGCTACCGCAGGAGCCACAAAGTCAAAACACCAGGCTGGTTGATGTTGCAAAGTTAACAAATTGAATGCATTTTTAACTTTCAGCCCACCAGTCATAAAGGTGCACATTATGCAGCATTGCCACGACAAATGGATGCTTTACTGAGGTTGGCAATGTTTGTATCCCACAGACTTCTGGAGGACGTCTCGCGAAACTTGATGTATATTTCGTGGCCTGTGTATAACGTCGGATTATTGATAGTTTTTCTGACTGTCTGCGTTGCAATTATACATGGACATACATGAAACTATCAGACCTGCAGTCGTATTTGTGTGATGAGTAGCTGTTTGAAATCACAAGGCGGCACCAACTGTCCATGGCCCGGTAAGAATTTGCAGTATTCTGTAGAGGGAATTGCTTTGAAGAATTGATAGTAGGAGGAGGAGGAGAAAGAAACATGAGCAACAAGATTGGCAACATAAAAAGATGTTGCCATGGCGACGGTGGTCTCTGTTAACGTTTTCATTTTTAGCCCACATGCAAATAAGGACCTCGCATAAATCATATCGGTCGATCACCTTCTCTACCAAAATAGCACAAGTTGTCCAATGTATGAAAATCTTGTTTTCACAAAAAAAGATATCGTACCATTTCCTCAAAAATTATGTAAATGAGGCCCTCTATGCAAGATTTGTGTCTAATAGTGGCCACATTTACTTAACTTCCAAATGGTGCAAAAATGAAATCCCCATCATTTACCACTATGGATTTAAAGCATTTTGTCATTAATTATGCAAACTAAGTATCAATTTGCATAATTGATATCTATCGATATTCATCTTTCTCAGTTGAATATGTCATGTGTTTGAGAGTCCTATAATATTATAGAATGCAGCTGATTTATTAAATGTCCTCATTAATTATGCAAATCAGATATTGATTTGCATAATTAGTATATGATTATGTAAATCATCACTTAAGCTATGTACACACGAAAAATTATGATGATCCGTCATCCCCTTCTTGCGTTATTCTCTTTCAAAGTTTGAGTCAAAATCAGCTCCTGCAGTTCCAAAAAAAGCCGCTAGGGGGTCCAAATCTACAGGACATATTTTCCTAACAAAGAGCTATCCACCGCTAAAAAATCATGACTATAGCATGTTCAGAAGACGAGATTTAAAAAGTGAAAGTTCCCCTGAAGTACCATAGAAAGTCGCTAGGGGGCCCAAAATCCAATCATTACAAGGTCTCTCACAGACCTACCCACCTACAAAATATGAAGACAATACATCCAGGCATTCTTGAGTTATCGTCCCATGGACTTTCACATTCCTGTACAATTCCTAGAATTCTTGCAACCTGCACACAATATAGTAAAAATTTGGCTCGCCCCTGAGGCGTCGCCAAAAACAATACATGTAGTATGGGTGAAATATAAAATGTATGGCAAACTAGAAGTAATAACAAGTCTTAGAGTTCGTAGACCTCAAATCTCCATGAAATATATATTATGCAAATTAGGCCTACATTTGCATGATACAAAACGTTACGGCCTGTCACACATGCCTGTCAAGATATGTGGAGGTGCTTTTGAAATATTACACTAACGATAAAAGCACATACGGTGTAAAGAAGGTAATGTGCATCATCATGTGCAACCTTGCAGACGATATGCCAAGTTACATACATTTGTACATGTACCAATGCAGCAACGGGATCGTGAGTTGTAGCTACAAACATGCGCACAACTCTTTTCCTAATACTGCTTCAGGTGACCTTCCTTCTCAGAGTAAAAACGGTGTTGCCTAAGTATACTTTGATAAATTCCAAGTAGAAACTATACTTTACCTGAAAGAAGGGCTAGGAGAAGTAGACCTAGATGTGTAGCCACTTGTTGCCCCATTGGTTGTATTATGGCCTCTAGGATGCCTGCTTAACCAACGTTCTTTCCCATCGCAGTATGTCTTCGAGGCTGTCAACAGTCTAGGTAGAAAGTACATTGATGAAAATTAGACATTTTGAAACCAACATGCCAAACAAATTTTCAAAACTTTATCTAGTTCCTTGTGTACCTGTTTTTGTTGAGTCTATGTAGAAGCCTTCATCGCATTCTAGGAAATAAACAATGCTACATAGTTGAGAGCAAAGAGTAAAAAAAATCAACCATGATTCATAGTATATCATTTTTGACAATACCGGTATACATGTACCTTTCCTACTAGTGTATTCTCGCTGTCTCCGTCAGCTCTAATGGTTATCATGGCACCAATCATTGTCTGTTAGTTATGGTCGTTATCAATGGTAGGTCCAAACAACAATGCTGATTACTGAGATACCGAATCACTCGACCGGTGGTGAACATTACGTACTAGTCTTTCTTCTTCAGTGAAGCGTCAATCCCCGTGTTTGTTGTAGGTTTAAAGCGTAAGATAATATTACTCTTACTCCTGTACATGCATGTGAGGGATGTCCCTATAGCTCAACTGGTAGCAGCCTCACAGATGAGCTCCTGGTTCCAATAAGTTGCCAACTGCAAGACCCTGGTTCAATCCTGGTTCAGGACATCTCAGTTGGGGCTGCTCTTATCTTTTGGAAGGGACGTAAAATGGAGGTCCAGTTTTCAAGGAGGTGCCTCGAGCACATTAAAGGGGAAGGGTTAGCAACACCTCTCTGTAAATATACCCTGCTACTGAAACAGCTGCCCTATTTGCCACCAGGCACTACAACTCACAAGGGTAATGAATGTATGTGACAGGTAAAAGTGATCGCCCCCCGGGGCACATCTACAAGATAAGGGCTCAGCAGGGGACCTGGACTTGTCAGTTTGTGTTTGTAAGTTTAATCAGGTGGAAATAAACATGGGGAAAGGCGAGCATGGCAATAGGTAGGGGGTAAAATAGTATAATTGTTCAAACTGGATAGAAATTGTCATAAAAAAATTATTCAGACCCTTGTAGTTCCTGGTGGCAAATACGGCAGCAAGTTTCCTTGCTGTTTCAGTTTACAGGGAGGGGTTGCTAGCCCTTCTCCTTTAACATGCTTGAAGCACTAAGTCTTCCTCGAACATGGGACCTCCATATATATTTCGTGCATGTACAGTATGTGTGAAATTATATTTTGTTTGAATGGACACATGCAAATGATTGTAAAGCAATTACCCTTGGCATAGTATGAAAGAATCCTTGGGTTAACCATTTAATACTAGAATATGGTTTTGATAATCTTTTGGTTTTTTATGCACCCTCCAAAAGGATGGTGTTTTTTTCAGGCTGATCTGATTTACAAAAGAACCCATCAACACAATGTCAGTTTGAGTGCAAGCAGAGTCACTGCATGCATGTACATGTATTTCTCCTTGTGTACTTGGGCTCAGGTAACAATCATCAAAGCTTTAAGCTCACTTCACGATCCCTCACACCTGTTTGTAAACTACAGTGTAACCCAACTGAGCTGAAAATTCGGACAACTAATGGCACGGCCACATTCGTCATTCGTTGTACGATTTTTTATGTAGAATTTTCGAGAAGACTTTGATCAACCACAGACAAGAATTTAAACATAAAATGGCATTTTCTGTAACAAGACAGCTGACATTTGATTTTGATTTAGCTATCTTTATTTTAGCTGACTTTTGTATGACACAAACACAACTGTCCCTAAAATACCCTCAGTTTGTGATCATACAACAATTGTATGACATTGGTAGGACGAATGTGACTGGGCGGTAACTAACTGCATTAGAAAGTGCTAATCAGAATCATACTGTGCTGGAATCGCACCTGCACAAGATAGGAAGGACTGTAGTTAAAGGTCTCAGTAAATCTAACGTCAACTCTCACAATTCTGCTGGGGGCCCGGAGAATCTAAGAAGGTACCTTAAGACCACCATATTTTAAAACTGGTGAATTTAAAGAGATCTACTAAAATGCATCATTGGTAATCAATGAGATATTATGTACAATGTACAGTTCAGAATCAGATATCCAGGTGTTTAAGACATTCTTGAGAAGGCCTTGGATACAAGTTTGTTTTGAAATGTGTCAGTCATAGGGTGCCTGGGGAATTATAAGAATTGATGGAAACAAGACCTCTCGATCTCGCATCTGCTAGCATAGCCACTTGGCCATTTGATGCCACATATATACAGCTGCCATCTTCGTGGAGGTGAGGTGATCTTTGTGGTTACAATATGTCCACATAAGCACCATTAATACAACATGTGGTAAATCCTCAATGTCATAAAGGAAGAAGAAAAAGAAAAGAAGAAATCTCAACTGCTACATAGATTCTATACATCTCTGAAAATTAGACAACAAAAACCTATACTTTTGTTTTAAGTTGATACTTAGCAACACCTGCAAAAAGTATTACAGGTAGCATGGTAAATCAGGCATTTCTTGCTCTTGCAAATGTACAATAAACATGAACAAGTGGAAAGTTTTTCTGATCAGGATTGTTTGCTCAAATTAGACATGATTTATAATTAAGCAACACTCTACATTTGAAATCACAAGAGATAGAAAAATTTAATGCTTTTTCTGCACTTACTTGAAGTTAGTGTGCCAGTACTTCCTCCACCGTGCAGAAGTCGTGTCTAATGTTCCCCAGCTCGACAGCTGTCCGCACTGATCAATACATGGTAAACTGTTCCTCCCCATACCTCCACACTGTGCAAACACACTCGCTGGCTCCACGTCTCTTCTCTTAAAGCATGCGGCTCTCCTTACCTTTTTACTGGTGGTTAAGGGCTAGATAAGGGGCTGTAGTGCTTGCACAATGCCAGGTCAGCCCTGCTGACAGTGGCAGTCATGACAACGTGTTTGCGTCCTTTACTGATTTCTCTGGTATGAGTAGAGTTCTTTTTTCTCTAGCCACGGAAGGAATGGTATTTATAGATGCAGTGTGCCAGGTGTGTGTATGTACTGTAACATCTGGTTCTCTAGACAATGGTCAACCTGATTTAAATGTCCTTACAATGTTTGGTTTTGTTCTCATGGCTCGTTTGAACCCTAATGCTTTTACCAAATTATTCTTTAAGACTGTTTGAGATACATTTGTTATTGTTGTATTGTGCTTCAAATGTTCTAAACCGAAAGCACCAAGAAAGACTTGTAATAGTTGTATCTGATTTGTTACCTCCATGAAAAGTGGACTGTACTTGTAGTTTTGGGGCTCTGCTTGTCTGTGTGTATATGTTTCCATAGCAATAACTTAAGAACCTCCGGATGGATTGTGATGATATTTGATGTGTGTATCTGTTGTTGACACAAAGGTCAAGTGTGGGCCACCTGGTGGCTAACCCTGGTACTAAAGTACAACTTCCATTGTTTGTATACCCTTTTTCCTGGACATGTTGTAGTCTTGTTTTTCCACAAGTTGAGATGTTTCTATCACCTTATATTACTTCCCTAATGTTACTTGAACAAGTGAGAAAGAGAGACTCTTTCAGCAATTAGAGTTAGCAATCAGCTTGTAGTTATCAGAGTACCCAAACTTGGCCTACATGTAAATGTGTGGTGTCGTGTGGCGTAATGGATAGAACATTTGACTGTCAAACAAGGGGACTCGGGTTTGATCCCGAGCTGCCCCCGGACATGTCTGGACATACGCCCCGACCTTGTTCCCTTTAGAAAGGCATTTAACACAACTTTCCTCACTTCACTCAGGTGTAAATGAGTACCTAGCTCATCTAGGGTTAGGGACATCCCTCGGTTAGGACGTTAAATGGAGGTCCCGTGTTTGCACGTAAAAGAACCCACCACACCTTTCGAAAAAGAGTAGGGGCATCCCCCAGTGTGTGATGGTCCAAATCCTTCTGTCTGGAGTTGGTGATTCACTACAAATCACCAGATGGAGGCCTGGTGAACCTCCGTCTTGTATCAGCCATACGGTGATTTACACCATTCACCCGGAAGGGAGAACTGGCGCATCCCGGTCTTGTATGACAGCCAACGAAAGGGTATGTCACCCCGTAAAAAGGGCGGTATAACCCTGTCGTAGCGAAAGCACGTCAACTGATGATGATAATGTACATGTGTGGATTGTGGTTGTGGTGTTCTGCTGTGTGAAAGGATATGTTCAACTTTTCCACTCTTCTTGATGTCCAAACAAATATGATGTGACAAATGGTTAACTTGATATTACCATAATGTAAAGTCTAATGCCCTTGATCTAACACCAAAAAGTTCACTTGTCATACATGATACAAATTGTGGACCATCTTCTATAGTCATCATGATTGTCTATCTGTAATATCAGGTCATCAACCCTCTGGGAACTGGGACGGCAGCAGATATAGACTTCCAGTCACCTTTGACCCACTTTGATGTCACACATATGGAAAGTTTAGCATGTTGGGATTAGAGATACCCAGAAAAGACTGTAGAAGAATTTGTACTTCAACTTTTTTTGTGTGTTGTATCATCCGTATAAACAATAAACCTTTGACTGATAATAATGTGTTTTACAAAATACAGAAGACCTTCGATTAAAGTGTTAATGTGATATTGTTGTAAACATGCATTGTTCTGATGCCCACCCAGGTAAACCTGCACACAAGGTGCCCATGGAGGAAGATTACTTCCTACATGGTCGAACTCCTGTCAGAATCGCCTTTGTCATGGTGGTACATGGGAGGGCTATCAGGCAGGTCAAGAGGCTACTCAAGGCCATCTACCACCAGGACCACTACTATCTCATCCATGTAGACAAGGTTAGTATGTACCACCAGGACCACTACTATCTCATCCATGTAGACAAGGTTAGTATGTACCACCAGGACCACTACTATCTCATCCATGTAGACAAGGTTAGTATGTACCACCAGGACCACTACTATCTCATCCATGTAGACAAGGTTAGTATGTACCACCAGGACCACTACTATCTCATCCATGCAGACAAGGTTAGTATGTACCACCAGGACCACTACTATCTCATTCATGTAGACAAGGTTAGTATGTACCACCAGGACCACTACTATCTCATCCATGTAGACAAGGTCAGTATGTACCACCAGGACCACTACTATCTCATCCATGTAGACAAGGTCAGTATGTACCACCAGGACCACTACTATCTCATCCATGTAGACAAGGTCAGTATGTACCACCAGGACCACTACTATCTCATCCATGTAGACAAGGTCAGTATGTACCACCAGGACCACTACTATCTCATCCTTGTAGACAAGGTTAGTATGTACCACCAGGACCACTACTATCTCATCCATGTAGACAAGGTTAGTATGTACCACCAGTACCACTACTATCTCATCCATGTAGACAAGGTTCGTATGTACCACCAGGACCACTACTATCTCATCCTTGTAGACAAGGTTAGTATGTACCACCAGGACCAATACTATCTCATCCATGTAGACAAGGTCAGTATGTACCACCAGGACCACTACTATCTCATCCTTGTAGACAAGGTTAGTATGTACCACCAGGACCACTACTATCTCATCCATGCAGACAAGGTTAGTATGTACCACCAGGACCACTACTATCTCATCCATGTAGACAAGGTCAGTATGTACCACCAGGACCACTACTATCTCATCCTTGTAGACAAGGTTAGTATGTACCACCAGGACCACTACTATCTCATCCATGCAGACAAGGTTAGTATGTACCACCAGGACCACTACTATCTCATCCACGTAGACAAGGTTCGTATGTACCACCAGGACCACTACTATCTCATCCATGTAGACAAGGTCAGTATGTACCACCAGGACCACTACTATCTCATCCTTGTAGACAAGGTTAGTATGTACCACCAGGACCACTACTATCTCATCCATGTAGACAAGGTTAGTATGTACCACCAGGACCACTACTATCTCATCCATGTAGACAAGGTCAGTATGTACCACCAGGACCACTACTATCTCATCCTTGTAGACAAGGTTAGTATGTACCACCAGGACCACTACTATCTCATCCATGCAGACAAGGTTAGTATGTACCACCAGGACCACTACTATCTCATCCACGTAGACAAGGTTCGTATGTACCACCAGGACCACTACTATCTCATCCTTGTAGACAAGGTTAGTATGTACCACCAGGACCAATACTATCTCATCCATGTAGACAAGGTTCGTATGTACCACCAGGACCACTACTATCTCATCCATGCAGACAAGGTTAGTATGTACCACCAGGACCACTACTATCTCATCCTTGTAGACAAGGTTAGTATGTACCACCAGGACCACTACTATCTCATCCATGTAGACAAGGTTAGTATGTACCACCAGGACCACTACTATCTCATCCATGCAGACAAGGTTAGTATGTACCACCAGGACCACTACTATCTCATCCACGTAGACAAGGTTCGTATGTACCACCAGGACCACTACTATCTCATCCTTGTAGACAAGGTTAGTATGTACCACCAGGACCACTACTATCTCATCCTTGTAGACAAGGTTCGTATGTACCACCAGGACCACTACTATCTCATCCTTGTAGACAAGGTTAGTATGTACCTTCATGACGTATTCTGCTCTCTATGGTCATTTCTAACATAAATGCGGGTCCTGACATTGTTGTTTATACTTCCAGCGGTCCCACTACCTGCACAGAGAACTGCAGGAGGACTTCAAACCGTACCACAACATCCGGTTCACGACCTGGCGCATGTCCACCATCTGGGGCGGGGCCAGCCTGCTGCAGATGCTGCTGCGCTGTATGGACGACCTGCGCGCCATGTACGACTGGAAATGGGACTTCTTCATCAACCTGAGTGGGACAGACTACCCCACCAAGTAAGGCGCCTACAGATTGGTTACTGTTACTGTGGTAAATGGTTGTTATGTCTCAAGATTGGAAAGATAGCATGTCATGAGACAATGAAGTCAGCATGTTTCATGATTAGTCAAATCAAAATGACCTGGCATGTTCAGTTGTCAATCTGAATTTTCCACTTTGGGCTTCCACTAACCCAGGAAGATATATATATACACGAATGTGTACCTGGCAAGAAGATGATAAATGTGATAGATTTACCATAGAATACTGCTCATCTCTTGTATTTTTCCTCTTTTCTTCAGACCTATTGACCAGCTGACAGCCTTCCTGACTCTCCACCGTGAGGAAAACTTCCTCAAGTCCCATGGCAGGGATGACAATAGGTCTTTACTTCAACTTCTTATTTCTTGGACATTTTCCCTGCAGTATCATCCAAACATCTGTTCCGAAATTTTTGTATATCAAAGTATGTATTATATATTTGTATGCGTTATTGAATCGAGTGAGATACCCCCTTTACTTTACATCCTACACCCTTTAAACAGATTCGAAACAACTGGAAATCCGGACTCATCTGTCGTTGATGTGAACTATGTCAGGTTTGGTGAGTTAAATATAACGTCACCCCTATTCTGAAAATGGTCACATCCCAATACAAAGCAGGACAGATCTCGACGACCATACCAACAGCACTCATGTGGGGACGTACTTTGGGGAACCTGTAGTCTTATGTGCAAGGAGCCATTTTTTACAAAACAGAATTTTTACTGTCATTGGTATGCCAAACAACGGATCAAACATTTAAAAGAACGCCATAACCGTTTAGTGGACTGTGGAACTTGCCGATGTTTGATGTGTTTTAGGGAGATGTTTGGATCGCTGCAATCAGTTTACCGGCATGCTGATCATGACTGTTGTTGCCGGTGATAATCTTGTGTTGAAGTGCCTATATACTAATTGATACGGAGCTGTTGTCGTGAATATGAAAACCATTGATAAACAGCCTTGCTGTATCATTGTGACAGATCAAGGTTCCGCTCGGAGTAGAATCCCAAAGGACATGCCATTAGTTGCACTCCCTTTGAGGTGTTATTTTCTCACTATAGGACAGAAAGTTGACGACCAAAACATGCGTAGTAATGACGGGGAAAATAGTGTAAACAACACACACAACATTTCTCGGAGTGCTCAAAAGCCTGCTTGTTTATTCATGATTCTGTGCTGCTTATGCTGGAATGTTACGGATAAAGGTTAACAGACATTGGAATTATAAGATGAAATAGAAAGGCTACATGTGCAAGTGGATACAGCATACCTACCAGGGGTGATCAATAAGCCCTCGGCCTCACCCAGAAATAAGGTGCACAACTTAGATATCGGGGTATAATCTTAAGCTATAAAGGCTTTTATGAATGTCTGCTAAAATTGAAACCATTGCGATCATTACTTTGCAGGCGACACCCAGTAACATTAGGTGAGGTAGAAGGATAAAAACATGGACAATTGAGCTGGGACTTGAGGTGTGCTGGCCAACTTGCTTTCCTGAAAGTCAGATACCCACTTCTTTTTAGTTGAAATAAGAAGGCTGGGAATGATCAGGAATCATTTTGACAATGTCTTCAAAGATTGTATGCCGATTCATGGCAACAGGATTTCAACTCACTCAGCTCTGATCACAGTTCAACCTGGGTTTTTTCGCCACTTATATACATGTACCTACTGATTTTTAAATGGACGTCGACTGGAAAGCAATGACCACAATAATCTGAAATTTGGTGGATATTGCTAAAAGACGTCATACTACATAGTCATGTCACGAAATGTGAATTGTGCACCTTATTTCTGGGTGAGGCCGAGAACTTATTGATCACCCCTCGTATTACCCTCATGAATAGTTTCATCAGGTTGGCAAGTCAGTGGATAGCAAAGTTCTTGGACACAACCAAGTGATTTATTCAAGCCAACGTTTCGGTGACCGTCTGTCACATTCCATGTCACAATGTATACATGTGCAAATATATATACATGTACTTTGTGTTTTCTTAAATGATCTATTTGCATTTTCCGGAAAAAAATTTTATTTTCAAAACATTTTTAATTTCAGGCAACAGGTTGGCAACAGTTTGCACCACTTTGCAAATACCTTTGGCAATTTGGTGCAGTTTAGTGAAATACCCACTTTAACGTTTTCATACATGTGGGTTACTTGTAACTAGTTTCTTCTCTAACACAGAGATGTTAATTTTGTCCACCTGTAGTGCTAAAGCAACAACATCAGGAAGTCAAAGTGAACCATACCGTAATCACAGGTGACAAACAGAAACTTCTCCTGGAACCTGGGTGTGGGAAAGCTCTTGGTGGAGGGCATTGCTTTAGTTGGAAACGGTATCAAGGGAAAGATTCTGTCTGTCTGCAGAGGTGAAGAGAACTTTGGTGATGCTTGTGAGATGGTGGTTGGAGGGTGTAGCAGTGGTAAGGTGGTTGTTAGTTGTACATGTAGCCAGGAATACATCCTGTTCCATCTACTCCAGTCCTAACGTTTGCTCTGCAAGATAGTCTGGTACCGGTTCCTATTAACACTGGTCAGTTCAAATTGGGAAATCCAGAAGCAATTTGGAATCTTCAGCAATATCAGATTTGTGCCTATAAGTGTGGTATGAGCTGAAAGCTCTATTCATCATGAATGTAGTCATGTAAAAGTTATTAGTCAGTGATGTTCACAGCTTTAGATATGATTGATTGAAAATGCATGTGAACGATGTACTCCTAGGTCAGTACATATCCAGCTGTATTGAGTTCACCTGGGTTTTTACAAACAATTGTGGGCTAATTGTTCCTATCACAGTGGGCAATGACACCTCTAATCACTGAGCCCATTGAACCCAAGCCCGCCCATTGTACTGGAAATCTGGTGATTCTGCAAGTGTATTCAACTGAGTGGAAGGACCCATTTTCTACTCATTTGCATAGCATTCATTAGGATGGATCATTGTCTGTCCACTATCAGGCCAGTATGGGCCAAGTCTAACCAGGTCTGGGGTGGTATTGTGTCACCAGGTCCAACTAATGATGGTATGGGTTGGGCAACTTTCTAAAAGAAATATCTTCATAGCTTTCCATGTTAGGACCAAATCAAAGGCACCATAATGTATGGGACATCATGCTCTTTCAAAATATATGAAATTAAACTGTAAACTTAGTAAAAAAAAAGTTGGAAAATTGGAATTCCAAGATGGCTGCCTTGAAATCAGGAAAGTGAACTCCCCAATTTGAACTGACCAGTGTTTATTAAAACTTTGGTTCTTAATTTCACAATTAGATCAAGTATCTAATGTTCCTAGAAGCAGTGTTACAGGGATTTGAAATTTTCGGATGCATATTTGATCCTTTTTACAATACTGTGACTGGAGTCAATCAGAGCTCTTGCTTATATTTCAGGCTACTATTCAAATGTCAAACAATAACCGGTAACAGACTTATTGATTGGTGAACTGATCAGAAGTGTGGATAGGAGCTAGAATAGGATGGATTGCAGGCTGGAGGTACATGTAGCTCCAGGAGTCCTTTTAAGGAATAGAGGGTCAACAGGCATCAGTTACCTACATGTAGAACATTGTCCTGACATCTTCATGCTTTGTCTGCAGGTTCATCAAGAAGCAGGGATTGGATCGGGTGTTTTTCGAGTGCGACACGCACATGTGGCGACTCGGGGACCGCAAGATTCCCGAGGGAATCCTCATCGACGGCGGCAGTGACTGGGTGGCGCTGAACCGCGCCTTCTGCGACTATGTCACGTCGTCCGATGACGAACTGGTCACAAGTTTGAAACACTTCTACAAGTACACACTTCTTCCTGCAGAGGTGCAGTCTGCTTCCTATACTCTCATGGCATTGTCTTCTATTCACCTTGGAGCCATTCTAGTCAGGCCACACTGATTTGATTATATGGATGACATCTGCGGGTCCATCAATTCGTCCGTTTGAAAAGAAGAAGTTTACCATACTGTAAGTCGTACAAGGAAGCTGAAAATGAGCATATATATGCCGTAAATTGCAAAAAAATAGAAAACGGATACTGATATTATAGAATGATTGAAGTCAATCCCAAAGTCAAAGAAGAAGATGTGAAAGTCTTAGAACAAAAACTATGTTCTGTGTTCAGTCCTTTGTTCAACCTTCCTTTTTAGCACTTTCATGATGAAAGCAACATTACTCCTTTTTTCCCCCAATATTTTTTCTTCACACGCTTGCATCAGATTTGTTGTTGTCATCCATGATTATATTCAAATTGGTATGGCTTTATAGTTAATATCCTGACTAATCACAGATGAACATAAAATGAACCAAAATGCAGTAAGTGAGTAGTGTCCCTCCATGCAGACTCATTTAAGTGTGGTGCATGATGGGAATCATGCCTTAAGCATTGGTTCCTTTGGGATAATTGCTAAAGATCCAGGTCAATTTTTGGGTCAATGCAAATTAAGAATTAAGTTGAAAATTGTAGAACAGATATTCACCCTACAAACATTGGGATGGTTGCCAGAAATTGTCAATTTTGGTTACTTGGGGGTGGGTGGGGGATTATCAGAATATTGATGCTGTATAATGCAACTTTTGCCAAGTCCAAATTCAATGTCATATTGTCTACAATTATCTTTTTGGATTCAGAAAAGTATTTCCTACAGAATCATTCTGAGAACACTTCTCTGCTGTTGAATCCCCCTGTAACTCCTGGTGGATAACCAGGCTGTATTTAGAACCAGTCAGGTGAATGGTACTTACCCCCCTCCCCCTACCTTCCAGTCGTTCTTCCACACAGTGTTGGAGAATAGTGCCATGTGCCTGTCCATGGTGGACAACAACCTGCGCATCACCAACTGGAACCGTAAGCTTGGCTGTAAGTGTCAGTACAAACACATCGTGGACTGGTGTGGCTGTTCTCCCAACGACTTCAAACCTGACGACTTCCACAAGCTACAGGTACGTCAGCGTTGGCAGTCATTTTTGAGGTGTTGGAGACGTGACATTATTCCAAGCATATCATATATAGATTACTCACTGTGGCAAAAAAGGCCATAAGGCTGAGGGAAAAATATTTCCGGTTACCCTAGCAAAAACTCCCAATCCTAGCCTATTTTTGGTCAACTGCTATAACAAGGTACATATTAAGATTTTGATCAGACATCTCAGTGATGAGAATTACAGAATCCATCATGCAGGTCTTGCACATTTTTTTGTAGACTTACTGTATTTCACACTCTCTTAAGAGATTAAGGCTTTGAACAGTTGATGTACACTGTAGAAATGTGTAGTAAACATTGTACTTCTTTGTTTGGTTTATCAAAGTGAATATACTTGTGCTTGTACAATGTATATTCTGTATAGATACAATATGATGTTAAAATTCCCAGTGTCCTGATGCATTCCAGTTTTGCAATGTAAACTGTATTTGTTGGATCACTTCGGATGA
The DNA here is from genome assembly GCF_035083965.1 of Branchiostoma lanceolatum. Taxonomy (NCBI): domain Eukaryota; kingdom Metazoa; phylum Chordata; class Leptocardii; order Amphioxiformes; family Branchiostomatidae; genus Branchiostoma; species Branchiostoma lanceolatum. The sequence goes on from NC_089729.1 coordinate 21,042,076, forward strand.
AATGAAAAACAGAAAAAGAATTCCTACTTCAGTACCGTAACAGGAAACATAACATTTTTTCTTTTTCTTAGTCCTAAGGGCCCCTTTCACATTCGTTATTGGGGACATTCTTGGGTACTTGTGTGGTGCATAAAACAATGAAGGACACAGTATCAAGTAATGAAATGAAATGAAATAATACTGCAATGATCAACCTAAATCCAATAATGCTGATTATGAAGCAGAAATTCTACATAATATTAAGGTGTACGTGGGAGACAGGCATGCTGCAGCACTTCTGGTATGTTGTATACATGTAGTGTTATGTATGGCTCTTGATTTTTTTTCTCCAAGAACCTTTGTACAAGACGATAATTTAACATGCTGTACGGGTAGTATTGGTGAAATCGGCATTTACTGATCGTATAAAGACCCCAAATCGCCATTATTTGCCTTTTTTCCAATCACCCGAACACTTCCAGAGACATAGAATGGTGGCTTTTGGTTGACGGAGAGATTGACAAACAGCTTTAATTGTATAGAGCAAAATCAAGGATAAACAAATATACTATTGTATTGTGTCGGATTAATCTTCTATTTGGAACATAATTCCCAAGGGACTTCGTTATGAGGGACGCTATTTTCAAGCCTTGTTTTCCAGCCACAGCCCGATAATCGGAAAACTTAATATACATTTGTGCAGTAATGCACATAATGCACCCAACACTGAGATACATGTACTTACAAGGTCGCTTGTTGATTCATGATTCTGTGCTGCATTCTATCAAAAGTGTCGGATTAAGGTTCAGGTCCGTTATATATCTAACAAATCAAAAATTATTTTTTCTAGAATTTTTTGTTGAAATATTGCTGCCGCATGCCTGTCTCCCACCCTTATGTTAAGTTTTGAATAATTTTTTATTTCAAATATTCTTCCCCAAAGTGGAATATTCTATTCCGGCCAGGAGGGGAAAGCTGGAGAGGCATTGGGGTAATTAGGGAAAATTATGATCATGTTTGATGAATATTCTATCTTGCGCATTATATAAAAAGCAAAAAAATTAATCATTCTGGTAATTGGTGTTGTCAGTTGTCATCACTAAAAGGTGAATTACAAACATTACAAAATCATTTATTTTCCATTGATGTTAATTCTGTAACTACTCGCTAATTTATTTGTACTTCATTTGTCAGTAGTTTTATTTGTGGAATGGACCACTGCTGAGAAATAAAAGCACATATTAATGGAGTTTAATGTACCAGTAAACGTTATACAAAGTGATATCTAGCTGCCACAGTTTAAAGATTGAGTCCACTGTAGTTGGGGCTTCTGGGAAACTTTTCATTACATTGGGAAGGACGGGTATTTTAATCCAAATTCTAGTTTCTTTTCCAAAAGTTACAAACAAGTTTAAAGCAGTAATTAAATTACAATCTTAACCAATTCCCAGTTAGGATTATGAATAGATAATTGTTTACTACTTTAGAACATGCTTTATGTTTTGTAAGCAGTGAAAAGAAAGAATTTGGTTTCTTTGGACTACAGTGCATTTTCTTGTTTCTCCCCAGTCTTTCTTCCAAACAGTGCTACAGGTAGGAAGACCTGCCCCTGTTTCCAGTCTGTTGCTTTCAGGATGTTTTTCAATAATGTAGGACCTACTGTAGGTTCCACTGTGTTTGGTATAATGTAGGACCTACTGTAGGCTCCACTGTGTTTGGTATAATGTAGGACCTACTGTACTGTAGGCTCCACTGTATTTGGTATAATGTTGGACCTACTGTGGGTTCCACCTTATTTGGTATAATGTTGGACCTACTGTGGGTTCCACCTTATTTGGTATAATCAATACTGTAGATTCACACCCTCTGTTCACTGTGCAACAGTCATCATTCTGTAAACAAGCAGCTCAATTGTTCAAAGTTTAAACTTAAACTTCAATTGGTCCAATAGTCAATGGTATACAACTGAGCAAGTAGAATTATAGAAGAGCCTATTAAAACATATTTGAAGGATTCTGTTACAGATTTCAGCATAAAATGAACTTTGATCGTTTTTATACTATTTAGCAAATGTTACTTGAATGTGAATAACAAAGTGTTGTGACATAATAGTGTCTGTCCTTCATCCAGCAATGCCAAACCATTCCAGGTTTAGCAGGGGGACCTTTGTTTTCTGTTTTATCTTTGATTTAGCTCTATTGTACGTGTTTATAGGGATGTCACTGTAGCTCAACTGATAACAGCCACACAGTTGAGCTCCTGGTTCCAATTAGTTGCTAACTGGGAGATCCTGGTTCAATCCTGGGTTGGGGACATCTGGGTTGGGGCTTTCGGAATGGCTGTAAAATGGGGTCCCCTGCTCAAGGAAGTGTCTTAATCACGTTAAATGGAAGGGGCTAGCAACCCCTCCTTGTAAAGATATACCCTACTGAAACAACAAGGAAACATGCTGCCCTATGTGCCACTAGGCACTACACCGTTCTGAACAAACAAACTTGTGTATTTGTCAGTATGAATATAACGTTACATGTAAAATGTATATGTCAGATGGCAGCGGCCTTACTGATCGAGATCTGTAGATTTAGAGATCTTGATCAGTCTCAGAAATTCTGACCAAGATGCCGGGAATACGTTAGAGTGGTCTCCTATTCATAAATATTAGATTTCAACTTATTGATCTAAAATGACATGATTCAAGTTTAAAAAGTGCCATAGTTCACTTCATATCACAGTGTGGGAGGGAACTATAATTGTTTTTCCAGATGTTTTTTCTTATTCTCCTTATTCCTCTCCTGCCATTTGGTTAAATGGATTCAACTTTTGAGCCAAAGGACCTTAAAGCTGGCATGAAGTTTGACTAAGGAAATAACCAAGAGGTTTTTTCATTCTTTGAATATCGGCCTTTCAAACTGTTTAAATTTTTGGCCATTTTAATATTGAAAATGTATATATTGGCCTTCTGTGCCCTGACATTAAAACCAATTGACCTGACAGATGGTATAGGTATGTGGAGGACATACCACGTATGCCCACAAGACTTCATTCACACTTTTGGCATGGCCTTGCACTGGTCACTTTTGGCATGCACCACAATTGTTTTCTTTTTTTTGGGGGGGGGGGTGATATTTTCCTTTGGGCTCCTTTGCGCTGGTATTAAAATCAAATGACCTGAATTTTCGTCTGGGGTCTGCAAAGGTCCTTTTGCATCAGTTATAAATTATTCATTTTTGCATTGTGGCTATTTCCAGACCAAAAATGTCTATTATGGGCTCCTGTGTTACTGTATTACATGTAAGTGACATGACTAGAAATTTTGCTTGTGGGTGCTTTCACATTAGAGATGGAAGAGTCTATTTTACATTGGGATATTTTGGAAAGAGTTCGTTGTTGCATGGGGGGGGGGGGCAAATTCCATATTGGAGTGGGGTGCTGTTGGAATAGTTCATGTATGGGCGGCAAATACGGTAACATTGGGTTGGTCCATTTCTGCCAGAGGTTGAATGGAACCATCCATTTTTGTATTGGGAAGGAGAGGGAGTTGTCCATTGGCTGATAATGCTTTGCTGGAGTAGCCCTGCAGTTGGTGTGCCCTATGTTTTTTGTTTGGCTAGATGTTGAATTGAAAAACAAGTGTTTGGAATGAAATGAAATATTTGATTATGCATATGACTTAGACATCTGCATATTCTATGCTTGGTCATGTACACCTTTAATTAACTTAATCCATCCAGAGGTTCTTGAGTTATGCTGACTACAAAAGTCTGGAAACACAAAGACACAGACACGCCAAAAACTATATCTCCATTTTTTATGGAAAAGAACAAAAACAATTGTCATGATGATACACTAACAGTGTATTATGTGTTTTTTTCCAAAGACCAACAGGCCGACATTCTTTGCTCGGAAGTTTGAGGCCGTGGTCAACCAGGACGTCATCAACCAGCTAGACTTCTTCTTGTACAACGATTTGACGGCGTCCTCGCCTGGAATCAACAGTTACTGGGAGAGTTTCTTCCATCACAAGGATCCACATGACAAACACACCGACACCTACAGAACACATCTGGAAGCGTTCGCTCGCATGGCCCAGCTGTCGCTGCAGAGCGCCGTGTCGCACTACGGCAAAAGGATGGACCGAAGATGTCTGTACACAGTCATCAGCCCTCCGCGGGAGGGGAGTATCTACATGCGCGGGGACCAGCTGCGAGGGGTGATCGTTACGTTTGACGTGGAGAGCGACGGAGGGGAGGAGACGTTAGAAGTATGGGTGGTGCCGAGGAAGATGTACAAAATGGTCAACCCGACTGGACCAATAGCCAGGCTTCTAAGTCTAGAGGTACTGTAGGCAATCAATGTTTGTGGGGTATTCTGCAGGCAGGAAGCACTGCAATCACCCGGAGAAAGATACTGTGAGCTCCCGATGGTCTGGTTATCAGACCAGTATATTCATTTGATTCGAGCCTGTGAAATAATACCACCATGATATTAAGATCGGCTGCAACTTTTACTGCTGGATTATGGCTGCTATTATTATTGTGCCAAATGTATCAGCTGGCAGCACACTTGTTCAGAAATAACCCTGTATGTTCCCAAGTTACTGATATGCCCGAATCAGAGTTTCAACATCTCTCTTCTCTTTTTCTCCAGGTTGGCTCAGATTGGGACCTGAAAGAGCGCATCTTCCGCAACATGGGACATCTGCTTGGCCCTTACGACAGCCCTACCGTCATCCAGAGGTGGAGCAAGTCTGACGGCGCAAACTTCATTGTCTCCATCGTTTGGGTGGATCCCGCCAACACCATTGCCGCGTCGTACGACCTAACCGTAGAACCAGATGCGGAATTTTCCTACCACACCCCACCCTTCCAGAAACCGTTAAAACCGGGGGCGTGGCATGTTTACCTGTTACATCATTGGAAGGTTGTGGCTGAGACTGCGTTTCTGGTCGCACCAAAGGCTTACAAAAATAACAGGCCCATCACCGCAGCCGAAGCTGCTACCACTCATGCAGGGCCCTCCAACGGGACGTACATTGACAGAGACTTCATCAGCCTTAACAGCTTCCTAAAACTCAAAGACATGGAAAAGTTAGCGGCAGCCGCGAAGCTGAACAGTTGGAAAACGGGGCGGGAGTTGGAAAGTTGGATCGACCAGCTCGTGTTGGAGTTCTGGTCGGTGGCGGACGTCTGTTCCGTGGCGCCCTTCCCAACATGCAATATGGTCAAACAGTGCCAAGTGACGACGTGGAGTAGTTTCTCCCCGGACACCAAGTCTCACCTGGGGCCGGTCATGCCAGACGGCAGGATTAGGTGACACACACGGTCATTTAGTCCTGCCCAATCAAACGATAGTACAGGAAATGTCATTTAGTCCTGCCCAATCAAGTAATAGTACAGAAAATATCATTTAGTCCTGCCCAATCAAACAATAGTACAGAAAATTTCATTTAGTCCTGCCCAATCAAACAGTAGTACAGAAAATGTCATTTAGTCCTGCCCAATCAAACAATAATACAGAAAACGTCTTTCACTCCCGCCTAATCAAACAATGGTACAGAAAATGTCATTTAGTCCTGCCCAATCAAACAATAGTACAGAAAACGTCTTTCACTCCCGCCTAATCAAACAATGGTACAGAAGATGTCATTTAGTCCTGCCCAATCAATCAGTAGTACAGAAAACGTCTTTTACTACTGCAAAACAATAGTACAGAAAATGTCATTTAGTCCTGCCCAATCAAACAATAGTACAGAAAACGTCTTTCACTCCCACCTAATCAAACAATGGTACAGAAGATGTCATTTAGTCCTGCCCAATCAATCAGTAGTACAGAAAACGTCTTTTACTACTGCAAAACAATAGTACAGAAAATGTCATTTAGTCCTGCCCAATCAAACAATAGTACAGAAAATGTCTTTCACTCCCGCCTAATCAAACAATAGTACAGAAAATGTCATTTAGTCCTGCCCAATCAATCAATAGTGCAGAAAATTTTATTTAGTCCTGTCCAATCAAACAATAGTACAGAAAATGTAATTTAGTCCTGCCCAATTAAACAATAGTACAGAAAACGTCTTTCACTCCCACCTAATCAAACAATAGTACAGAAAATGTCATTTAGTCCTGCCCAGTCAATCAATAGTACAGAAAATTTTATTTAGTCCTGTCCAATCAAACAATATTACAGAATATGTCATTTAGTCCTGCCCAATCAATCAATAGTTAGTACAGAAAATTTTATCTAGTCCTGTCCAATCAAACAATAGTACAGAAAATGTAATTTAGTCCTGCCCAATCAAACAATAGTACAGAATATGTCATTTAGTCCTGCCCAATCAATCAATAGTTACTGTACAGAAAATGTCATTTTGTATCCATGATGTGAACATGCTTCAATTCTAGTTTGCTTCATCGGTAAATTAAACTGAACACCGCAAATTGAAAGACGAGTGTTATGGAATTATATATCTTTATCTACAAGTTTTGGGTATCAACCACATTTTCACTTCTAAAAATGATGACTATTTGAATAGCGATCTGTGTAAAATGTGAGTGAAAAACTCCCATCACACATCATAATGTAATTAGGTTCACAAGATTTACAAAACTTAATTGGATAATCTATTTTCATTTTTTTGTCATTCAGATACAGTATATTACAATCTACCTGCTAAACATTTGCTTTTATGAACAAGAAATAGGTTTAACCTGTTCAGATTTTACTTTTCTATAATTGATTTGGATTTATTTTTGCAACATGCATTTCCCTCCGATAATATGTACAATGATATTGATCATTCTACTGTTACTGTGTAATATGGATGTCAAATTGCCACTGCAGTTATATTGTTTTTATAAAGTATTTATGTTTAGCCTTTCTACATTCAATGGGGTCTGGGCATTTTTCGAAGGCTTAAGATGCAACAGCCTTGACTTGGGGTACTTAAGTCTTGATTTAAAGGGGTACTCAACAGCAAGTCTTCTGGCTCTGGAGATAATATTTTTCTGAATCTCCCAAAAAATTATTGTATTGGTAACGTTAACTTGACATTGAATTTGAACAAGGCAGCAGTTGCAGTATACCGGTACATCAACAATATTCAGAGTACCCCCAGATAAATTACAGGTGAAACATATTTTATCGCAAAACAAATGTTTGTCAGACTTCAGACTTTTTCCACTAGGCATTTCTGTATACTTGTATGAATTTTGTAGCCTAAGCAGCTGCATTTTTAACTTGCTTTGGGCCAAAAATTTACTTTGATCTCTGGCAATCATCCCATTGAAACCCATACTTATAAGATTTAAAAAACAGTGCCCTCAGAAAGAGTGGGTGATCTTAAGAAATCTAGGGCTGATCTTGAAAAAAATGGTTGTAGGGTTTGTGTGTGAATAGTTGTTTAGCAATTTTCAGCCTTAGCAACATAATTTTTCTGTTGGTTTAACCCAACAAATTAGCCGCAAGATGATAATGTTTCCAGTATCAAATGTGTTCTCTAGACATTTAGTTAAAGTTAAAGTCCTCCCACACCATAAGGTGTATAAGGCGGTGTCCTTCCCCGTTTCATAGCCCTGGGCCACACTGTGGTGCAATCACTGCAGCAGGGGGCTAGTCCACTGGCAGTGGAGTGTGTTTGACTTCCATACTGTTTTCAGAAGTATGTACCATTTTTATAAAGTCTTTGGTATGACTTGGTGCGCCTCTTAACCAGACATGTCCTACCCGGGCGCGAACTCTGGCCTTCTGGTTCAAAATAATTTGAACCAGATGTGGTAAGTGACAGAGGCACAGACCACTACACCACAGGAGCATGCCTTTCTCTATAGTCATACTATGTGAAAAAAAAAGATATAGCAGACATGCTTCATAAAAGTATATCTTGTATATTCCATTCACCACTGATTGACATATAAAGTCATTTAAAGCATAGTGACCCCTTCCATCACCTTCCATTAATTGTAGCAGAAGGAAACCATGTGTTCATCTAGTCATTTTCTACTGTTAAGTGGTACATGTGTATTTCTACTGGAAATTACAAGAAGAAGCTTCATCCATTCCATGGCTAGGACCATTGGTTGTCTCAAGCAAAGAGAGAAAAATTTGCCAGTATTGACAAATAAAGAAAGCAGAAACCTTTTGGAAAAGCTGATATTTCTTCAGATATGGAACTTAAGAATCAGAATAGTAAATCCAAAGAGATTTCATATTAGCCAGTTTCAAAGGGAAACTGAATTTCCTTAAAAGACAATTAAATGGACATAATTTGTAAATAATCTGGATTTACATAAGAAAAAAAGGATCAAGCTACCAGCCATCACAACTGACTGGTGGAAGATATTCTCCATACATAGGAAGCAAAGTACTATGGGTCGTTGAACTCTATAGACTCCCCGTGTGTTTGTATATTATACAGAAATATGTATGTATATATCTATATTTTTGCTGTAATAATGACAGACTAGTTTGCTGTACAAATTGAACATATGTATGTTTGCTTATGGGTGGTAGAGTGAAGTGTTTATAATCATGTGTAATGTTATGTTTTATGATTAGGTTACTGGTGCCAAACCCAATGATATGACGTGTAAAATTAATGTTACTGCCGTGGATAAAACAACAAGAATTGAAGGTAAAATGTTGACGTAGAAGAGTTAGCTTCCATAGTTATGCTTACAAGTTATTTTTAGAATCATGTTGCTTCAGTAATAATTATAACTTCTCAAGATTCCTGTATCAGTGAACATTATATCTTTTAAATGTTTTGCAATAGCTCATACAGTTGCAAGCTTGTTTTGAGAATGAAGCTTGTACCATATGCTGAATGATGTATTGATATGATACTAGTTATTGAGGCCTGTCAATTTTTTCAAATTTTATACAAGTTATACAACTCTGCATCACATATATAACACCCAGGTTCCATAACTGACTAGTAGGTTTGGACACTTTGATAACTGACTGGTAGGGGTTTGATTGGGTGATATAAACATTTATCACTATACAGACACTATACAGCTGAACCAGTAATGACTTACTGCATAAACCTCATCATTTCTAAACTTATGATTTTATGATTTAATCTGCTTCACTTGTGATTTGGTATGGACCAAGAAGTACTCTGGAAAAACAAACAAACGATTTTTATTTAAGTAATGAGTTACAACAGCCAATGTTTCAGTGTCTGTCACCTTCCTCAGGGCAATAACCGACACCTAGCTGCAGTACGAAGTAGAACCCTCAGTATAGCCCTGGGAAGGTGACAGACTGTCATTCAAAGGGTTGGCTGTTGTAACTTATTGGTTGTTGAAAAAAAAACTTTGTTTTTCTGTCATTTACCAACCTGATGTGAGGTTTATCAGGCACTGAATACTGAAAACCCTGTTTTCGTGCATAGAAAGTCTTTAAAACCTTTTTGCAGTGAAAGTCTCTCACCAGTAGTAACATCAGATACATACATGGAAGGGGGGTTATTATGTATTTTCCAACCTGATGCAAAACATTATCAAAATATTGTTGTAAAGATTAGGAACTGGAAAATGCTGACATGTAAATTTACTACAACAGACCTTTCAGGAAATAATGGGAAAGCTGGCAACTTTGATATCAGTATTTTTCTGATAATAGCCTAGGTTTTGGACATACAGTGATCAATGTCATACCACCCCTTAAAAGTGTGAAACTAGTGTCAAATTACAGTATCTGTTTAGTACTCACTGTGAAATGGTATCAATTATCATAATTTCACTGAGTACCCTAAAACTGCCAAATTTGAATAACGATGTTATCCACTCCTTCTGAAAAACACCTGGATATCTAAAGTGTGCATACCTAGGGGATTACTGATGCTGCGTTAGTAGATATCCTTGAATTTGTTGTTTTCTAACGTGGCCACAGTAATTCCCTAGATGTCTTAGGGTACCCTGTGGAATTATGGCAGTTGACAGCACAGCGTGGGTAGCTGTATAAGTACATTATGTAGGGTTAGTGTTACTATATTCGTCTGTGTAGATTCCAAGGATGGTTTGTCTATTGCCAAATAAAATACCATCTTTTACATGAAGGTACCACTAGTGTAAGGAAGCGGTCAAATTTTCACTCCATTTTAATGTTATTGTTGGCAGTGTGAAATGTGAAAAGTATGTTTTGCTGCTAGTATATCTAGATTTATTGTATTAGATATAGATAGAAAGCTGTGTAACAGTTGTTCTAGCATTGTTGTACAAGTGACACAGCAAGTAACATTATTGTAACATTGCAATTTCGTTTTTTGTTTTTCCAAAAATGAGAGTTTGTTTGAAATGCTTGATATATCTATAATTTGTTGGAATACTAGTTTCAGATAGATGCTGAGAATTATGTAACATTGTGGCTATTTGTTTTAGAGCAACAGTTTAATGCCGCAAACCTCAAATTATGTTACAAACTGAAGAAGAAAATAGTTGTTATATCAGTAACATATAGTAAGTGAAGAATATAGCAGGAAATGTTTCTTATGGCAGTTTGTATGTGCAGAAAATGTAATAAGTAATGTACTTGTACAAAGACACTGTATACACGAGGCCTTATGAAACAGCTGAACACACAGAAAAATTTGACACATTGATCTTGTGTTTCATCCATGTGTCATACTCATGATTTATTTATTACTCATGAAGTATAATTGCACCTATGTTTGTACATAGGTGTTTCACTGTGTGTGGATAGTGTTTAGCACCAGATAGAGGTGTGTTTAACTGTGTGTGGGTCATGTTCAGGGACAGGTGTGTTTACCTGGGTGTGGATGGCGTTCAACACCAAGGACAGGTGTGCCGGCTTCTGTGTAGATGGTGTTCAGGCATGCTTGTTGGTGTGTGGATGGCATTCAGCACCAAAGACAGGTGTGCCGGCTTGTGTGTAGATGGTGTTCAGGCATGCTTGTTGGTGTGTGGATGGCGTTCAGCACCAAGGACAGGTGTGTCGGCTTGTGTGTAGATGGTGTTCAGGCATGCTTGTTGGTGTGTGGATGGCGTTCAGCACCAAGGACAGGTGTGTCGGCTTGTGTGTAGATGGTGTTCAGGCAGGCTTGTTGGTTTGTGGATGGCGTTCAGCACCAAGGACAGGTGTGTCGGCTTGTGTGTAGATGGTGTTCAGGCATGCTTGTTGGTTTGTGGATGGCGTTCAGCACCAAGGACAGGTGTGTCGGCTTGTGTGTAGATGGTGTTCAGGCAGGCTTGTTGGTTTGTGGATGGCGTTCAGCACCAGGAACAGGTGTGCCGGGTTGTGAGTAGATGGGGTTCAGGCATGCTTGTTTGTGTGTGGATGGCGTTCAGCACCATGGACAGGCGTGTTTACCTATCTGAAGATCGTGTTCAGCACCAGGGACAGGTATATTTGCTTTTGTATGAATGGTATTCAGGGACAGATGTGTGTGGCCGGTGATTTGTATGCCATTGCATGATTAACTGTTCTTAGATAGACAGGGATTTAACTGACTCATCTTACATGAGCATTTCACCTGAGTAGGTTCCAGGTCCATGATGTAGAAGGTGTGGCATGGGTATTTATGTCCTTTGAACTGGAAATCTGTCAGCAAAGTCTTCTGGAATATCATGGAGTGATGTGTTAATAGCTGTCTGGTGAACCCCAAACACTTCATCAATTATTCATCGGAGTGGCCATAAAATAGATTATCATAAAAATCAACATTAAATGAAAACCAAAGTTTGTAAGGGGTCTTACAGAAGCCGTGGTCTGTTTCACTTTGGAGTGAGGTACTTCGTACGCAATTCACATGTCACACTTTGCTGCAGTGCATTGTTTTATTACAGACTTATCCGTCTTCAAACGCAAAAGCGTGTAACAAATGCACCAATTATAGTGTCTCGTCAGTGCTTTGTGTTTGTGTAGCGTTAGTAGAAACACCTAACGTTACGTCAACCCAATATTTTATACGGTCAGGCGGCTACAATTGGCATATCGGTAACATACGTTTCCACGGGTGTCTACTGCGTCGTTCCGGCATTTGGAAACACCTCAGACAGTGAAGGGGAGCCAGGTACGAGTATTTTCAGGCAACCTAAAACCCAGTGCTATTCTGCTGCTATCTTTCGTTTAGCAGCATTCTGTGTTTCTTATGAAAGTAATCGAGGAGGACGTAGGACGTCAGGAGGATGAACTTAGCTCGGACATGCTCGACAGGGACTTGTGAGATACTGGTGCCACCTCACAGAGGATGAACTGAACTGAACGGTGTCACTTATAAAAACTACTGGGCGAGTTTATATGTTTATATTGCATACCAGGTAAACCGCCCTATGGTGTAACACACCAGGTTTGTACTGAACAGTACAAGCTGCATGTCCATACAGATTCATTTGATCAACCCTCACTGGGATGGACCTCTACTCAGAAGTGTGATAGTGCTCGATGTACGTCTGTCCTCCAACATAGGACCTCCATTTAACATCTTATCCGAGGGACGTCTCTAGCCGAATCATTTTTTACCTAGGCCGAGTTTGGGAATTGGTGTTAAGTGCCTTTCCCAAGGGCACAGCATTGTGGTCTGCTGGGGATTCGAACTCAGAACCTTTAGATTTTAAGTCAGCAACCGAACCACAAGACCTTGACACGACGTTATAACGTCTTTAACCGTTGGTAACGTTGTTGAGGTCTTTAGCAGACTTTATAATATGATGATTTTAGGGCGCAGGTTATGATTCTGGGATGCAGGTTAAGCTCTGTATAGGAGAATTGGTTAAAACACGCGATTTCTGTATTTCAGGCCACAAAACAATTGTGACGCACGATGGGTTTGGTAGCTATTTTGATGATACTGGCGTGCCTTGTCAACCTTGGTGTATCTGGTGAGTACGGAAAGTTGGGTAAACGGGATTGAAACTTGTAACGTTACATATTGAATTTCTATAAATATTGTAGTGAACGAGGAAGTTATGAATGCATAGTGAAGCATGGGCTAGCTTTATCTTTACTCTTGACTATTAACAGATAACTTAAAGGAAACATTTTTCAACTCATCAGTGCTGGTGGATAAGGACGAAAAATGTCACTCGATAACTACGATGTAACGGTACAAAGTCATACCAGACCTAACGTTGTTACATGGCATGTGCTCTCTAGCAATTTGTAAAAGAGTCAGACTTGTCAGGGATGTTCGTTGCGTTGTGATCAGCGCTGACATTTATATCTTAACAGAGTGTGAGAACGGTGGTACGTTTAGGACACAAAATCGCCGTACAATCGAAACGGACAATCACCCGGCACCGTACCCACGGGAACCCTGTACCTGGACGCTGGAGGTGAACCAGGGCTCGGTCGTCCTCCTGACCTTCGACACTTTGGACATCTGGCCGTGGACAAGCCGAGGTTGTACCGGTGACTCTGTAACTATCTACGACGGAGACAGCCAAGGCACCAAACTTGGTAAGAACATATCAAGATTAATTTCATTATCACAATCTTCACCGCATACAACTTGTCACCGAGGAGGGGAGTCATAATTATTTCTGTCTGTTGCTTGATAAAGGAAGTTAGAAATGATACATTGTCAGTATCAAACGTGACATCACTGCCTGTATGACACCCTTACGTGCAGGGGAGTTCTGTGGCGCGGTCGTCCCGCCTGCCTTACTGTCCACCGGGAACAACATGACTGTCGTTATGGAGGTGGGAAACTACGAGGCCGGCTTCACGGGCTTCTCAGCTACATTCGAACGAGCTCAACCGGGTACGTGGGTTCAGAAGATACAGATATCAAAATATTGTACTTTCGTGGGTTAAAGAAAAGGAAGGTATAAAGATTCCGTAGATTTAAGAATCAAAAGATGTACAGTTTGATACTGTAATACTTTCGTGGGTTCAAATGATTCAGATACAAAAGTTATTATCATTTTTGCTGTCTAAAGTTAGCATCGTTTTGGTATCTAAAGTAATTGTAACGTTACCGTTTAAGAGATTTCAACAATATATTCATATACTGCTGATTCAGCTTTTCATATTTTATTCCACCGGCAGGTGAGATAACTTTCACGTCACATGAAATATGTCAGATGTTACATCATTTTCTACAAAGTTGCATTCTACCAGAGACCACACCCTGTTTAGACACAGTTGAAAGAGAAGATAGGAGCACTGCGACTGTCACTGGTCATTTTACAGCCTGTTGCACATAACGTGATGTGTGCCTGCCGTAACACTTAGTGGGCGGAGTGCTCAACAGTTAGGTTTTGGGTAATCTCCAAGCAGATCCACAAGGGGCGCGAAAATCGTATATGCTAGCCAGAGAAGGTCCAGTCAGCCAGAGAAGCTCCAGCCAGCCCCTCTGGCTGACTGGACCTTCTCTGGCTAGCATATACGATTTTCGCGCCCCGTGTGGATCTGCTTGGAGATTAGGTTTTGGGCCTAGCACTCGGCACTCGTAAGACGGAGTATGGAAGATGAACTCTCAGTGCTACCAGCAGGCTGTACAAATAGTAGTCCCTACCGTCTACAACTATTATGCCATAGGGCTAAGAATTGGAGATGGGCACTCCCATATACACTATATGTATGGAAAGGACGTTTGACTAAAAAGCCAATATTTGTAAGCAAATACAGGATATTTCTCTTCATATCCCTTTCATGAAAAGATGGACCGTTCTAATATCAATCCTTACACTGTAATTCAATAATGGAGGGGAGGGGCTAGCCACCTCTATATGTATAAGAAAATATGTTACATATTTTGTACCCTGCTACAGAAACAGCAAGGAAACCTGCTGACCTACATGTATGTGCCACAAGAATCAAGAGTGGACTCTGACAGGCATACCTTTTCCATAATGAACCATTCCAAAACAAAACACACACTAAAAATAGACTTTTCCATAAGCAAATGTCTTCTCCATGCAAGAATGGACATTTCTGGTCTAAAATGTCCAAATATCTCAAAATGAACAATTCTGAAGTGGTGTTTGCCAGAAGTGTGAATTACATCCTGCTGGCATATCCTAGGCATACATGTGGGTTTCAACAAGGCCTCCTTGGTTTTAATGCCAAAGCACAAGAGTAGAAAGTATGCATTTTTGGTCTAAAAATGGCAAAAAATCCCCAAACAAATAATTTTCAAGTGATGTATGCTTAAAGTGTAAATGCTGTCCTGTGGGCATGTGTCCAACGCCCCCTGTACAAAATTTCAGGTCATTTGCTTATATTACCGGGCACTGGAGGCCAAAAATACAATGTACATTTTTTTGTCTAAAAATGGCTATACATGTAGTCTCCTGGCACATAATGTATTGGGATGGACTCTTATCATATTCACTGTATACAACCAGAAAAAATACTACCAGAAAGAAATTTAGGCAGTTGGACAAGTTTTTGTGGATTGGTATCTCCCATCAGTGATTACAATGTATCTTATTGAGTACTTGTGATAGTAATCACAATGACAACATGGTCACATGCTTAACCTACTGAACCTTCTTGAACTCTTCCACAGGCTGGGACTCAGGTTGTAACGACCTATCGTCCTGGACTCAGTCCAAAAGGGGCGCCATCGCATCCATGTTCTATGGGGCTGAGAACTACGTCAATGATGCCTACTGTAGGTGGACAATCACAGTTGTCACAGGAAAATCCATCCGCTTGACTTTTCCAAGAAACTTTGAAGTCGAAACGGCACTTGACTGCAGTGGAGCAGACAACCTGATGGTCTCTGCAAATGGCATGGAGATAGGTAGCTTCTTCTGTTCCCACTCCTCCATCAAGCACATTGAAAGATTTCCTATACAACACACAACGCACAACAGTAATGTTATGAAATTTTCATAATCTACATGCTGTATATTCAGTTTGTTACTAGGTCCCTCACACGCTGTCTTCTGTCAGCTGCATGTACATGTACATTGTATATACAATTAACCAATAAAGTCTATTCTTTCTTACAGCTGAGGGTAGAAGGTACAAATCCGATGGATCTTTTTAACATTTAATGTTATTGGTGATACTTAGGAGAAAAGGTTTCACATCAAGCTGATTCAGAAGTATAATGTGTACATTGTGTGAATCTGGTAACATGTAAAATCAACCCTCATGATTCTATCTGGTATCCTAAGGCCTCTACATGAAACAAGTGCTTTAATTTGAAAAAGCTGGCATTTGGCGGGTCAGGGTCAAATAACAAGTTCCCTGATGACAGGATGATCCTGTCAACAGTGGGGATCCTGTCAACAGTGGGAAAATGTGTACTGTTGACAGGACCTTTAAGTATATATTTGGTCTCATGGCCGAATGCTGAAAATTTCAATGGTCACGGGTGGTGAAACACTTTGTCAAGATGCTAACTGTAGGCCAGCTTCTGTCACTGAGATGTCAAGAGATAAACCCCCTAAGAATGGTGCCAAAATATTTTCAGATTCCTTAAAATCCCGAGCAAGACTAGAAAGGAAACATTTTCGAGAAAATACAAGATATTTCCCTTCCATTAATAAAGGAAGTATGAAATATAATGTTTCTGCATCGCGCACATTCTGTTGTATTCACATTTCCCAAATATGACATCCGTAGCATTTACTGTAAGGGATATATGAAGTTTCTGCATAAATCATGCAAATGAGGTCCTCATTAGCGTAATGCACCTCAAATATGACATCCGTGGCATTAACCGTATAGTAGTAGTAGTAGTAGTATCCGGTATTTTGATTAAACTGCTGTTGGGGTCCCTGACACGGGTGGGCAGCAGCTGGCTAGTCGTCACACCCCTCTTCCATGCAGCTCTGTCCAGGGGGTTAACGCTGGTAAGGCCGCACACCTTCATGTCCTTCCTGACACACTCCATCCACGATTTCCTAGGTCTACCTCGACCGTACGGGAAACAAAGTTTTTGGTTGAATTATACAAATGAGGTTATCATTAGCATAATACGCATTCAGGTGTATTCACCTGCCTTAATGGTACCTACACCTCCAATTACCATAGATAAAATATTAAAGTTTCTGCATTACCAGCAAGGTTGGCAGGAGACAACCAACCAAACTACCAAAAAAATCTTGGTCTCAGAAGCATTTGGCCTGAGGTGTTATACTGTTGAACACCTGGATATCTGAAGTGTGCAGACCTTGGGGATTATTGAAGATGCATCAGCAGATCCCTTTAAATTCACTAAGATTTATTTCTTCTTAAATGTGGCTGTACCAAGTGGACTTTAGATTGTACTATGATTGTTCCTCAGGGACATACTGTGGTTCCAGCAAAGCCAACACAGGTCCTTCAGACATTCTGTCCTGCTTCCATGAGATGACAGTTGAGTTCACCACTGACTCAGTCGGGACGTTACCGGGCTTCATTGCTGAGTTCTTTGAAACAGGTACATGACAGAGAATGGGCAGCTAGGAGGAAAATACAGAATGAAGTTACTGTAGCAATAGTCTCAATGTTGTCTTGTAATGATGATCACAATGGGTTATAACAGTTTTGCATATTAGATTTATAAGCTCCAATCGTATTTACATGTATGATGACAATCCATTTCCGATACCTGTAGCAAGCTGAAATTGCACACGTTAATCTTTACAGGTAGCAAAGTTATTTTCATTTCTTAACTACATACATGTAGTTATTAGTCCTTTAATACCTGAAATTTGTGTCAACTTTTGTTTCTCTTGGTCTATGATAAATACGTCTTCAGAAGTTTTCTAATGAACACACCACATATTAAGGACCCTGACTGAATTTAACCTGCACCATCATCACACCTCACTCCATCCTAACAGCTGTAAAAGAACAACTACAAACTTTAATGCTTCAAAAATTAAACTTATCATGACTGTGATAACATTGACGACCCGCCCCAGTGAAAGACTGGAAAGCGGCGGAGATGATGATGATATCATGTGACCTACAGCAATATGTCATGTGAAATTTCAGCTTTCTACAATAACGGAAGGGGGGTTAGGGAGAACCAAATTGTATTATCAGTTTTGTAACATTATTTTAACTGTCTGGATAGACTGTCTAACTACCACGACGGTCCGTCCTGGTGGCTGGGTGTCTGGGTCAGCTGTTACTGGTAGCGGGGGTTCAGGAGATGCAGCTACAGCTGGTGGGAACACTATTACAGCTGCTGTCACAACCTTGGAAGTTACAACACCTGCACAAACAACTACACCATCCCCATCCTCCACGTCAAAAAGGCTGTTCACTGCATCAACAAGGAGGCAACCAACAACAACCTCTGCACCAACAACTAATGTTACATCAATGGCACCAACATCAACCATCCCAGTGTCTACTACTGCAAAGACTACAACAGGTAAATAAATCCAACCAGCTGTAAAGTAAATTTCTTTCCAATCTGCATTTTTCAACAGGTCATGTGATTGGTTTACAACTTCATCATAGTGACCTCCTCCGCAATGAAGCAGCAGGATTGTCTCGGTTTCGTTGATTTTTTAGTAAACCGTATCGTGATACCAAACAAGCTATTCGGATTAAATAAAGGCTTGAAATAACTATACATATTTGTTAAGCTATACTTTTCCCTCAAGACATACATTTTGTATATATGTAAGGCCACAGCATGTAAATTTTATGGATGACAAGTCATCCTCTGCAGACTACTAATTTAGTGCACACGTTCGAAAAAAATATCCACATTTTCAAACTTGTCATACCATAAAGTATGTAAGAAGAATTGAAGCGATAAAACATGGTATTACGATCTACATAATTCTTACCCCTGTATTCAGTAAAACAGTAACTTACACTCAACATTAAAATCATTCTAAATTTAGATCTGGGTTTATATAGCACATCAAGAACGCAGAAATAAGGTTTCCGTACACTGGGCACTGGAGTTTCCCGAGTCAAGCGGCAGATTGACTGTGACTTATAATGCTGGCTCTGCTCACTTCATCTCAACTGAAATTCTCTCTGCTATTGCTGTCCTGTCTGTCTGTCTGAATTTCTGTGCCTCAGAAATCCCCACCTTTTTATCTGTCTTCAAAAGCCAGCTAGATAATAAAATTGAAAAATTGAAAAAAAATTGGTCTACTCAAACCGGGTAACATTAGTTACTTCATCTGACCCCGTTATCGGATTTGTTAGTACTTCACTTCATTCATGAAAAGCACATCGGATTACACGTTATTGATAATAATGGCACAGCAATAACAGACAGACTAATTCCAATTCCAAGTTTGGTATAAGGGCTGCACTGTGTCCTCTTGTACATGTAAGTTTGTGACGAGGAGCAAACTTACACATGTATTACAGCTTGCATACACAATAATTGTGCAACACATTTGTGCTGATTTTTCACCATTCCTACATGTGCAAATGTCTTCTTTACGGCATCTAGAACATTGTTGCAATCATTGAAACTTACAGACGTTTGAAACATATTGCCCCGTTTTCGGTATATTGACCATTGCCAAAGGATAAAAAAATTATTGTTTTTTATTTCAAAATTAGGCGTAAAAATCAATGTGCTCGCTGATGTCATCCATTGATTTTACTTGCTGTGGCCTAAGGGGAAAAGATTTAGACTTTCAAGTTAAAACATTTGAACCTGGCCTTCCTTTCTTGTACTATTACAGTTTGTTGCTTTTTTAAAATTTCTATGACTTGAAACTCTTCACCAGATACATATACATGTACTGTGCACAGGCATAGTGAGAAAACAATGCATGCTGTAAAGTACAAACAAATGTCTCAACTGAAGGGAAAGGATAAAATAACTCTGCATTCGTATAAACATTTATGTCCCTTAGTCATTTGCTTTAATATAGAGAGACTACAATAATAGATAATTGTGACAACAACTGTATCATCACATCTTCTGCTCCATGACAGAAATGTCCTTTCTCTTGCCAGCTGGGAGAAATCCCATCCCACGGCCCAAACCGTCCGTACAGTCATGGATCCTGCCAGCCGTGGTGGGGGGGGTGTTGCTTGCTGTGGTACTGATCATCACGTGTTGCTGTTTTGGGTGTTGTGGAGAGGACGATAGCGAGGAAGAGTCAAGAATCTACGAGAAATTCCGGACTGTCAATCAGAGCCCGCCTCCACAAGATAGACCCGGAAATTTCCGTATCCCTGATATGGAACTTCAGTAGTATATTTGTTAATATATGATAAATCAATACAATATACAATTATGAACTGATGTGTACATAAACAGAGACAAAGCCACAGATTCCCTACTGGATAACTCATTTTGTCTTGAATGGCATAAGGAGTGACGGAGACTAGGTTTCACTTGCATAAGATATGTCACAAGTTAAAGACTGAATATTGTACTATGTTTGTTTGCAAGTTTGTGAGGATGTATAGTCTGTTTAGTAGATAATATCATCAGACAGACTCATTTGTCTAATTTGTTATTCAAAGACTGCAAAGTGTTTTCAACCTGTCTTAAGCCTGAAGTGTTTGGTTTCTCTAAGTATGTTGATATAACGTTATATTTTGCTTTGTCATGAGCGCTCTTCCTCAATTTTTGAAACAGGTAGACGACTAAGTTTTCCTATATAATGCTACTATAATACTACTACAGCGAAATCCAGGACTTTTTAAAAACAATCTGGCAAATCAATAAAACATCCTTTTTTCTGTTATTTGTCATCATAGATTAGAATTTTAGAAGACCCCCGTGACGTAGAGACTGGCAGTATTTTTGGGCGGCACAACCATTTTCAGCCAAGAGAATACTCTTCAAAATGATCTTGCTGCTAATTACCTTTATAAAGCAGCTGTTGTTCGTTTCTTGGTTCGAAGAGAGTGCTTAAGATATTAACTTGTCTAGGCACACAAAAGATCACGACAAAATGGCTGTTAAGTTCCAAATGGCTAAGTCGCAAGCAATGCTTTAATGTTCCAGCAAACGAACACCGTAGTTCAAATCCTCCCATTCTGGGGTGGAAAGTTTGTGTATATGTTGTTGTCTTCGAATGCAGGGTTATCGAAGCATTTCAGACAGTGTTCTGAACACATTGGTTTGTCAAATTGCATTTCTGGCAGTATTAATGATGTTGCATCTAGCATATATCCCCAAATACCTCATTTAAAAAAAATCCTGCATATATGTGAAATTCCGGATTTAGGTGAAGTAAAGTTTCATGTGTGGCAAGGGAAACCTCCCACGCAAGATGAAAACTTTGACTGGCAAGAAATCTCATGTTGGATGAAAATGATGATCAATAAATTAATCAAAAAGTTTTTAATCCAAATTTTCAACTTTGCAGCAAGACCCCCAAAATAAAAATCAGCATTATTTCTGTATAACAAACTGTCTTTTAGGGTCAAAACTGGCTAAACACATTTGCAGTCTTTGACCACCTGAAACTGTGAAATTCACTTGAAAATACTAAAAAAAATTGATTTATGTCTCAAAACACTTGATTTCAAGCCACATTTTCGACTTAAAGGCAAAACACCAGACAATGACATTTTTGTATATACATTTTAAGAAACCATCTTTTTGGATTAAAAACATGCTAATAATAATATTATAGGATGTTTGGGTTTGTGACAATGCAATGTCTAGTCGACATTGTCAACAAGCTAACACAGATGGCTGACCAGAGAGGTACCATCACAAGCCTTGTAACGACTGACTTCTCTAAGGCGTTTGATCGTGTCGATCACCACCTCGCGGTGACAAGTCTGCTTGACATGGGATTACGATCGTCACTTGCCAGCTGGCTCTGCAGTTTCCTCACCCAAAGAGCCCAAAGAGTTGTTTACAACAGAGCCTACTCGGACTGGACTGTGACCACTTGTGGTCTTCCCCAGGGAACGGTGCTCGGTCCTCTCATTTTTCTCGCCATCATCAACAACGCGTGCCAAGATGCCACAGCATCGCGGTGGAAGTTTGTTGACGACATGAATCTGGCAGAGAGCCGATTGATAGACGCGGTCTCCACCTTACAAACCGACCTAGACCATCTGACCACGTGGACAAACAACAGACAAATGAAACTACACCCCAAGAAGTGCAAAGTGATGCATGTGTCGTTCTCCAAAGTCCATGTCCCACGACCACATTTCTTAATAGCTGGCGAACCACTGGCGGAGGTCAAGGCTGTGAAACTACTTGGCTTGCACGTCCAAGCGGACCTCGGCTGGGAACTACATGTCAACCACGTGGTAAAGCAGGGCAATCGGAAACTGTACCTACTCAAGCGACTCCGGTGTTTCGACCTCTCCCGGGAGGAATTACTGACGTGCTACAAGACCCTTGTGCGCCCAGCTTTGGAATACGCCGCCCCCGCATGGCATGCCGGACTAACAACAGCACAGCGTGCTAGGATCGAAACCCTCCAGAGAAGAGCCTGTCGGATAATGCTTGGCCCTGCCTATACATCCTACAGGGAAGCGTGCAGCACCTTGGACTTGCCTACGCTAGACGCCCGGCGTCGTGACCTATGCCTCAACTTTGCAAAGAGACTGATTGAGTCCGAGACATTCAGGGACTGGTTCCCACCTACCCGGGGCGAAATCAGCTTAAGAGACACTAGAAACAAAGACCTTCTGGCCACCATAAGAACAAGGACAAAAAGATACCAGAACAGTCCAATACCATTCATGACGACCCTGCTAAACGAACAGACTCAGTAACAGAACTCCGACATATTGATTGCTATGATCGCCAGCTGTAGAATTTAAGAATGTTACTTAGTATATATATATGATAATCATGTTTGTATTTTATAAATATCGACGTATCCGTCTTTAACCTACCTGTTCTAAGGTAGTGTTTACCTGCGATTTTATAATGTATTAATGTTGAATAGGAGTGATGTTATTATTGTTACCGTTTTGCCTAATGTCACCAGTTTTTTTTATGTAACACAATGTAAAATGTACGCAATTCAGCCTATGGCTGCGAAGTACTTTCCGACATCCGATCAAAATGATCAAATAAAAACCATTCATTCATTCATTCATAAAACATAAATATGTAGGACCATGTAATGGCTCATAATAGTCATCACAAACTTGGAATTCAATTTCCAAAGTTCAATCTTACCATGCTTGGGAGCCTTTCAGTCAGATTTGCTGCTATTGGCAAGATAAGTAAAGGAAAGCAAATTTTCCAGATCAAAGTAATCAGGGTTTACAGCATTGCTGTTTGCTAGTGTATGTACATGTACATGTACAATGGTTTGATTCGTATCCTGACCCCTCCCTCCACTCGACCTAGTTGAAAAACAGCCATAACGGCTGAACAATCCAGCGAGATGGAATAAAGGCTTTGACTTAACTTTCTACATTTGCAAGGACAACACTTATCATCTTCTGAGAACACAGAGGTATTGTAATCAGTTGATGTGGTTGTTTGTTTACCGCGGTGAGGGTTCACAGTTCACAGCCGAATGCTAGGCACATCCAGGAAATTAGGTTCTTGGATATCAGCAGGGAAATAAGACTGTGGATGGGAAAATAGGGATGTACAAGTCAGAGCTTTTATGATCAGCTGGGATTATATATTCTGGCTTGAGTACAAAGCCTCACAATATCTCAAGCGATTAACACAAAATAATGTGTTTGGGAACCTTTGTTATTTCAAGAAAAACAAGCCAAATTCCACTTGAGTATGACTACTAACATTAAAATATGCATTCTGATGCAAAAGTAGCTTGACTGAACACACTTTTTGGTGACAAGTGCACACTAACATAGCAATAACAGATATGTTTGTTGTTATGTGTCTGACTATTTTACAAGCCTCTCATTCATGCCAGGCATCGTGTTAGCCATACATAAGAATACACTTGACATTCTGAAGATCTTTTGAATACTTTAATAATATATTTCAGTGATGTTCTCTCTTAACTTCATTTTCAAACACCTTTAACGTTACATCATTACCATAATGATTGGACCATGTAATTATGTACAGTTTAATACTGCTTCCTGCTGTTCAGTGGTGACAAGTTTGACTTTTCTGTCTGACAGCCCAGTGTACCAGCTTAGTGAGATAGGAACAACACTTATGGTTCAGATAGGAACCATTATTTGAAACAACTTCAAGCATTGAATTTTTCAATCTATGTTGAGATTGAGGAGGAAGGCTCAACTGACCATATCATAATGTAGACGGTCCCCTTTAAACAGATCGTTCCTGCAGACTACATGTACTTCATGCCAGGTTTACATTACTGTTAAAGACAGACCATGCAGTTTTTCTAATCAAAGAGAAACTTTATCTGTTTAAATCAAATTTGCTTCTGCTAAGGCTTGACAGTGACCTTGTTTAAGTAAGATACATATTCAACATCACAGACTGTAAACCCTTCGCAAGTTTGATATATCTTTGGTAATCTACCAGATAACTGGTAAATGTATGATGGTCATTTTAGTGCCTTCTTTGAATATCCAAAGTTCAAATGGTCTTTGCCAGAGAAACAAAACATTTTGCAGGCCCTGCCTGCAAGTAAAAGCGGTGTTGTATATCAAATGCATCTGATTCATATCCTCATATCCTTAAATGTTTTATGGTAAGTTACCAGAAGACTGTTGTTTCCTTGATGAAGTAATTGGAAAGGGAAACTGGCAGGAACCTGAATAAGCTATTATGAATCTTCCTCTTGTTTTAATATCATCAACATCTGGGAAAATGAGGTTCCATAACTCGTGTTCAGATGATTCATTTAAATCTATAGCATATATTTCAACTGGTCCATCGATGTATGATGTCACCGTTTCCTTTCCCCATAAACAGACAAAAAGCAGTCAGTGCTTCCAGCAGCCAGATGAACCTGAAAAATAAAATAAGGCCTGCTTTTGATTTGGAATCTACTTATTCCATATAAAAAGTCAGTAATCTTTTTGCAATGAATCATCACAAAACACCCAGCTGATGTTCCATGTAGACTGTAGACCAGCTTTGCTGGCAACATTCACAAACCCACTCCTGCTTATGTTGTATCATGACAGTAGTCCCTTCAGAGCGCTTCGCATATGAGAAAGGTAGTAGTCAGCTGTGTATAATCTAACTTGCATGTACATGTATTGTACACACAAATACAAGGTAATCAGTCATACATACAGAATACAACATGGTGTCTCGTACCAAGGGTGATATGAGTTGTATTTTTTCAATGTCATTTCCACCCTCCTAAAACCCAGATATCTGAATGTGAAATGTGCCAGAATTTGTGAAAGCTGTAACGTTAACAGCATTAATTCCAATGTTAGAAGTCAGAATTCAAATTTTCGACAGCGAATTTAAATCATTTGATGGAAGCCCATGCAAGACAACTTCAAAGCATGTGCAATAGTAAAATATAGACCGGCCCAGAACACCTACCAAACGTTACCCTGACCCAGGTATGACATAAATGTATGTAAGCCTCACCCAGTGTGGATGAAAAGCCAGGCAGCTGATTGGTCCTATTCTCTGCCCCATGAAGCCATCGTGGTACTTGATGGTGCTGATGTTTTCCCCATTTAAGGTGTACAGACTGATGAACTGGTTAGCAGAGCCACTGGGACAATGGCAAACAAACGATGTTAACCATTATTCTGAAAACTTTAGGAAGAATTTTGGATTACAAGGCCAAACTGTTAAAAGCAATTTTCTACAACATCTGTGAAGCTTGCTGTGTGATGATTTGCCATTTCTGTATCATCTGTAGTTATCATGTCTCTTAATATTTCATTAATGAAATTATAGGTTAAAACTTTGCCTCCTGGAACACACGGCAAAATAAACTGTCTCCTGAAAACTGTATCAAATCAAAAGCAAATGTAAATCTCCATCTACATGTATTTTCCATTTAGTTCCACACTGTATAAATTCCATTATTCTTTTCTCGATCCAACAAATGTTAATATCTTTAAAATGTTGTATCTTTTCATCATCTATCATCTTGTATCTTTTAAATGTAGCTGATATCAAGCCTTCCTTTATCTCTAGTATCCAGGGTAATTCGAGGTTTGAGGTCAGTTTTAGAAAAGTTTCAATTTACAAGATAGAACCCAATTAACCGCTTCACCAACATTGCATGTTACTTTACCACATGAACAGCCTTACCATGCAAATATTTCTGCTTGTGGATGAACATCAAACGATGCAAGCCCCTGTGATGTCTGAATCGTCTTCACAGACTCACTGAACCTCGGATCCCAGAACTTCAGATCACCTCCAACACTGAAGGGTTTAAAGATAAACCAAGTAAGTAAAATGGGTCCCTAGCCTCTAATTAAGCCTCAGCATTATTTACAGTAATTTAACCTTACTACAGACAGTTGTGGTTATTCCCATCCTATTGTACTGAGAGATATCCGGGAGTCAACCTCACACTTCAAACCTTTCACTCTGCAGACTGCACTTGTACAGTTTGTTTGTTCATTCAGACCCTTGTCCTTGTAGTGGCAAGTGACACATAAGCAGCAAGTTTCTTTGCTGTTTCAGTACCAGGGTATACTGTACATGCATTTAAGTTCGCAGGGATTTAATTTTGTGGCAGGGGGAAAACGCAGTGTTCGTGCTTGGTTCAAAGTTCGCATTTGAAACAATAATAGCGCTACAGTCCCATAATGGAAACACTGGCAGCCTTAAGGACAGCCAGTCAGAAACCAAGATAGCTGTACTGCCTCACAATTACTCTGCAAGGGTGCTATAGACGTTCTGATCATGAATTTCTCCCGGTTCCTTCGAACCATACATATCGTCATGTACAGTATTTCAGATAAATCAGAATACTACTGTTTAACAAATCTACTACAGGTAGTGTGCAGATCATGCCGTGGGAAAACATCGCACATTCATGGAACTAGAAATAAGGTAGAATACTGAGGCAAGCACGAGAACTGTCAACAAATGTCACCATTGTCCGTATCACTCAGCTTGGTCGCATATTTTTAGTTACAGTACTGTCAGTAAATAAAGACTCATTGATTTGATAAACATGTATTCAATATTTGAAGATTGGGTGTATGTTCAATTGTGTCTTGTTAGTATTTGTGCGGATTCACCATAACAGGTGCCTCATAATACTGTACAATGCACAGTACGTATAGCTCAGGCAAGGGGTGGACGGGCAAACCTTTTTGCAGTGGTTTTAAGTTTGTGGTGAAGAGTTCACTGAGAAAACTGCAAACATGAAACCACCGCACACATTTCTGCATCTACAGTATTTTCACAAGGAGGCCTTCCCCTTCAACCTGCTCAAGGCAAACATGGGACCCCCATTTCATTCCTTCCAAAAGACTCGTCCAGCCCCAACCAAGATGTCCAGACCCAGGATTGAACCAGGGTCTCCCAGCTAATTGAAACCAGAGGCTCAACTATGAGGCTGCTACAGGGTCATCCCTCTGCACTCCTTTCCTTCTACAAACAATCTATAACGGATAAGAGTACTTTTCTGTCTGACCTGGCACTGATGATGTTGCCTTCACTGCCCTTCTGTAGGAAGACCTTCACCACCCAGCCTGTGTGTTCTCTTAAGGTCATCACTCGACTGGAGAATAAAACAAACAGTCACAACACATTGATGCAACACTGTTAGAACCATCAAAATAATTGCTTCAAGTTGTCCCTACTTTTAGTCACTGGTAAATTGTCATCATCACAATAAGAAAACATGTATCTCTGAAGACTCATGACTCTGAAAATACATGATTTGTTATATGCTAATACATTGAGCATCACAGTGGCAACAAATGGCAAAGTGGCGAGTAAGCTACCAGACGTCGAGAGGTCAAGACTCCCAGCATTCCTGGCTAGACATTGTGTCCTTGGAAAAGGCTCTTTATACGACTTTCCTCACTCCAGCCAGGTGTACAAGTGGGTACCTGACAACCTGACTTTGGTTGGGAAGATAGTAGAAGGAGAGGGATGGGCTCTGCCTGCCATTCACACAGACAGTGGATAACATACTGCTCCTATGGGCTCAAAAAGGCCATGGGAATACCAACATATGACTTTAACTTTATTACTTATACACGAGCCGAGTGTTTTCTTGTCACCCCTTATCTTTCACAGGAGGCACCATGTAACATCTAAGCTTCAAAGATTTGAGGGAGGCAGTTTCAAAGCTTCAAACTACAAGGTCAAAACATTTTGCAGAATTCATTACAGTACATCTAACTATACACTATACACTTTGTACATATGTATGATTGTATCGCTTTTAATCAATTAAAAGTCAGCATGTATAGTACTAGAAAATGTGTCAGTGAGAGTGTTTTAATTTCAGCAACATATTTGTGTAATGAAACGATTGGGGCACATTTGGCTATTGGCTACCAGTGTGTACATGCAGCAATCTTGCTCATGAATCACAAGAAGGGGTGGTTCGATGTTCTGCACACAGATGTACATTTGCACATGTATGAACGGTTATCATAATCCTTGGTTGCAGACCTTCAGATGGGATCAGAACTTAATCCAGGAGAGCCAGACTTTAAGTACCTCAAAGAACTTATCAACAAGAGTATGCGTCCATCTTGGCATGAGTGCATCAAACCTACCAGTCCAATCCTATCTGAGGGACGTCCCGATCTGAAGCTACTAAACGCAATATTCACCAATTTGCCACAGCTGTCCTCTATTATCATAATTGTGTCATATTTTGCTCCCATCTGTTTTGGGCTATTTCTTGATTGACAGGCAAAGGAGCATTTTTGTAAAACATTTTGGAAATATTCTTATCTGTGAAGAGTTGTCTGCTGACCATTCATTAGGCGCCAGTCTCCTGTCAAAGAGTCGGACTGACCCGTCCCCACATCCAGCTATCAGCAGTGACCGTCCTACTGAGTCACTGACCAGGCTGGTCACACAGCTGTCCGCACCGGTGGGGATGTCCTGTGGTCAAAGAAGGTGGATTGAGGTTTTGTTATCAACTGGAGGTAAACAAAGTTTCAAGTTATGTTTAATCTGTGCCATGTGATGGGCTAACAAGGACCATAACCATTGAAATGAAATAAATCAATGAAATGCAATCACATTCCTATATTAAAAGGGACCTCAGGTATAATCTCAGGACTATTCGTGCAATGGCACAGCGGCCATGCAATGGTACACATTTTCAACCGAGCACACCAGGTCAGACTCTTCTCAATAAATGTGTTGGGTTCCACTAGGACCGCGCTCTGGTAGCCGGCAGAGAGCGCCATGTGTGCCATCACCTCGGCAACTGTGAGAGCGCCGAGGATGGTGATCCAACAATGAGCGCAGAGAGAGCGCCAAGAGAGCGCACAGCGAGTGCGGTAAGCGCTGTGAGAGTGCACAGTGAGCGCAGCGAGTGCCCAAGGCGGGATCAAAGGGCAGCAGCGAGTGTTCAATGGTCACAGCCAGCGCTCTACGAGGATTCAATGGTCTCAACTGTAGTTCAGACAAATTCATTCTTGAAGTGGGGTGTCTTGAATTTTTGCAAATTTTGTTGTCAAATCATACATTTCTGTGAAGAATACTTTTCTAATTAAACTCATGTATATACATGTACAAATTGATGAATAATTACAAATACATGTACATACTTTTATTCAGATTTGTTTCAAAATTCTATGATTTACATTTTCTAGAATAACGTAGCATGATAGATATTTATTGCAAACAAGTTACATGACAGACAACACAGAGAAAACAAGTTGAACATATATATAACTTAAGGCACGTGCTGAACGACCGTGCAGCGACCAAAGTGGAATTCTTCCCTTGATGTCATAATTCAAATATGATACAAGAGGTAAAGGTATGACTTAAAAGACAAGAAAACACACAAAACATTAAAAAATTCATTCTTTATCTCTATTGTGTTATTGTAAATATAGATACAAGTGTTAGGATTAGCAAGTGCTCTTACTAGTGTTATAAATTGTATTTAGAAAATTAATGTAATGTGTTATTATGATGACTCCAGGAAGAATAGTGTTGTATATATGATGAACTCACTATAATGGAGATCCTTCAAATAAACAAATGCAATGCAATTCTAGTTATGTACATGGAAGACCACATATTTAAGACGGACTCAAAATCTGGCACAGATACGATTAGATGTGTCTTTTTTTAATGCATCATGGAAGACAGTGACTATTTGTTACCTGCAGTTTTTTCTCCTTCTGTGTGTCCCAGACCCTGATGATTCGAACATCTCCAGATGCCAGCAACATTCCAGACTCCTGCTCCCAATCCACCACCAACCCCGACCCTGCACCCAACAGCAAGCCAACAGACTAGTCAACCTCAGGTGTAAAGTTCGTTCAGAACATTGTAGCATGTAGTGGCACATATAGGGCAGCAAGTTTCCTTGCTGTTTCAGTAGCAGGGTACATTTTTACAGGGAGGGGTTGCTATAGCCTTTCCCCTTTAATGTGCTTGAGGCACCTCCTCGAAGATGGAACCCCATTTTCACACCCCTTCCGAAAGATGGGCAAAGCCCCAACCAAGATGTTCTGACCCTGGATTGAATCAAGCCAGGGTCTCCAAATTAGCAACTACTGATTGGAACCAGGAGCTTATACATCAGTATAAGGTGACAAGCATCCAGTAAAAAGACAAATTTTAATGTACATGGCAAGGACATGACTCTGGAAACCTCATTTTGTGATTGTATTTCTAGAAGTCACCACAAACCCACAGAAAAATGAACACTCCCAAAACACGCCTTACCTCTTGTGGAAGGGAGTAGGTCAGAAATAGCCTGCCAGGCTGTTACAAGTTCTGGTTCACACTCCCCGTCCCAACCATACTCCCGCCAGATCCGTACAGCACCGTCATCTGTGGAGAAACTAAACTGCTACTGCACAGGTACATGTAACGTTGGGTAACATAAATTCGCGGGGTACTTAAATTCGGGATTTTTCGAAAACGGGGTGTTTAGGGATATGTGCTAGATGCAACATCAGTAATACCGCTAGAAATGCAAACTTGACAGACTAACGCATTCAGAACACTGTCTGAAAAGCTTCAATAACCATGCATTAGAAGTTGGCTACGTCAAAAACTCTCCGTCCCTTATTGTCACAGTCTGAGGGCTTCGTGGGAGAATTATATGTACATAGTTGTTCGCTGGTTTATAAGACAAATGTCACATCCGCTTCCTGCTAAACACAATTATTTACAATACAACTTATTAGAATCTCTTTTGCTAACCTACAACTGGCCTCTAAGTGTGATTAATCATCAAAACGCCTCTTTGTTGCTACAACCAATGGCTACGGCACTACGGTGAATTTTCCCGCCGCCATATTCGTTACCCAGAATCCTGCTATTCGGCAGACGACAAACGTTTGCGAGGAACACTTTTTTGTCTAAATGTTGTGTGTGATAGTGGACTGATGGTGATATTTTCCTCAAAGTTTGCTCTTAGCACAAGTAGAAACACGTGGACATAGTAGTATTACCATTTCTACGGCATCCAGCTAACGCCCCGATGAATAATGTACAAATTTCCATGACGGTGGGGGTGAACTTTGAGTGACGTTCTACCGACTCAACACATGGGTTGTTCCCGAAGGCCTGATGCGTGCGGTACGGCCGTTTTTTCGTGAATTTTTTTTACTTGGACACGTCTATATCCATAGCACTCTCCTCAAGCCAAGGATGGAACGAATAGCTGCTGTATAAAATGTGATTAGCGGTAAGATATTCAAGACGAATCTTCTCTCCCGAATTAATGTGCCCCCCTGTCCGACAGCACTGTCATTGTGCGTGCGGCGGACGGTAGTTTCAAGTTGAAATATTATGGTGTCAGCATGACTAGAGACAAAATCTACCATATATATGATTAGTGCAAAGATAGTACATAATACTGACAGAATAATAGAAAAAAAGGATGGTTTATTGTTCTGCTAGATTGATTTCAGTCAACCATCATCGGAAAAATCCCGAATTTATGTTACCCAACGTTATATAGCAACAAAAGCAAGCAGTAAAATAACTTCTACATAAAGATTATTTTCTCTAAACCTGACAAAAGACACAGCCAATGTATGACAGCAACAACAAGTGAGGTACATTAAGGCCACACCAACTAAATCTTATGGATGACATCCGCGCGCGCATTGATTTTCGCCGGTTGTCCAAAAAAAAAAAAAAATCACCTCCTCCAAGGCTACATGGAACTCCGGAACTTGCTGACTTAGATTGCCGCAAAAGGCTAGCATTGTGCCGGCTTATCGGAAAACTGGGGGCGTATGTGGATTGGTATGCCATCGATGTTGGCTAGGGAGATTTTGCGTTTGCACAGTTGTACGAGAGGATCGCGGCGGCCATGCAGCAAGTATCGCCCAGACAATTTCAAACACGACCTATCCAGAGTGGCTCTCACACGTTTCTTTTGCAATAATGTGAGATTTGTGAGTGTAAACCATGGAATGCTTAATATGGAGTTCAATGCCATGTATGTTGAAACTGCCCTTATGGGTGTATATGAGTTATAATTCTTATCACAGTCATATATCATCCACAGTCCTTGGAGCCAAATACCTTCTAATAGTATACTTCTTTGGTCATTCTTGTCAAAATATTAAAAATCAATCACTTGCGCTGAGTCTGCTATGATGAACAAGACAACCTACATGTACCTCCTACAAATAAACTGTGTTCTGTGGCTCAATTCGCAATACCAGCTTTGTACTAGGAGTCCTGTGGTTTAGCAGCATTTTTTTTTGGCTGGATTTTCTTTTTTTTCGCCCGCGCGCATTAGTTTTGGGGTCTCCAGAGGATGTCATCCATAAAATCAAGTTGGTGTGGCCTTAACTTATTTCTACAAAATCTTATCATTTTGAGGTCTCAAGAAGACCTACATACCTACCAAGTATGAAGACAATCCATCTAGGCATTCTCAAGTTATCGTGTACATAGAAAGTAGAAGGACACACACACACAAACGCTGTGCAAAACGTAACCTTCTCGGCAAAGGTAATCAAAGGAGGGACTTTGTACATGGTTACTATGAGAGCTTACTATGAGAAATTGTGGATGGAGCTTTATCAGCAGGACTTCAAGTTTTGATACTTCTTCATCTGGACATGCTATGGTCATGATTTTTCAAAGGCAAATGAAGAGATGGTGTGAATACAAAATGTATGTCACTTGTTAAGGTTAACATGAGATTGTGGAAGTCTAGTTGATAATTTCTTTATGTACACTAAATTGTACTGACCAGATCCTGACAGCAACAGCGTGATGTCATGTGCATTGATGAAGTCCAGGGCTGTGATCCTACTGTTGATGACATTGTTATTTCTGAAGTAGTTTGTCCTCGCACCCTCATCCCAGTTCCAAATACTAGAATGATAATAAAAACCAGTTAAACCATTTCAATCTCACTTTTGAGTTAGGAATGTTCTGAAATATTTATAATATATATATTATGTCACAGTAGAGATTGGAATCCAGTACCATCTGGAATTCTCCTTCTAGGAGAGATTGGAATTCAACTAACTCATGTTCTTGCGAGACTAGGTCACTCCGTGATCAAGATGTACAGTAGACATCGAAAATTTGGAGGTACGTGTATTGTTACCTTTTAGGTCACTGATTGAAGAATATCTAGTAACTTGTAACTACATGTGACTGATGAATCTCTTCAACAGCAGGAAATATATTGTTTTTGCTTAATTTCTTCCTCTTTAGGAGGCTTTGTATGATATACGACATTGCTGCTTGGATGTCTTTCTTAATTTTGTTGAACGTTTGCAACCTGTACAACTCCGAGTTGGGTGGAGGGGTGGCGCAGGGCCCAAATGCTTTGTCTTAGGGCCACTAAAACCCGAAAGTTGCACCTGATTTACGACGTTGTAGCGGGTATAAATCGGACAGAAAACGCTTGTATTTTGGTACCAACAGTTGAAAAAGGATCACCTTATTATCCGTCAAAGACTTATTAAGAGTATCTTACAAAATAAGCATGAAATCGCATGACTGTCCCAAGTCCAATTTTTAAAACTGATAGCGATTTTTTTAGATTTATAAAAAAAATTATGCAGAGGCCAAGGTTTTGCGTGAGACTTTTTAATGTCTTCACGGTGGATCTTACAGCTTGGGCGATCTTAATCATGCTCGTTAGCAGTCAGGTTGTCCAATTTTTTACACATACTGAAATCATAAGAAAATCATTTATTTTGATTGATATAGATATTGATATGATTTTGCTGTTCCAATTTCAAAGTAAATTCGCTTTTCATTTGAACTATTCTTCACATACATGTTGCTTATGGTCATTCCTGTTTCAAAATTTGCTACCTGATAGAGTAAGAGAATAAAGAATTACAGTGATACTATCAGTTACAAAGCTGGATGTGATGTAAATACAGGCATTATTAGTTGAGAAGGTTGTAGTTTGGAGGCTAAATAGGGTTATGGAATATTGTTGTTATATTTCAATACCATGGAAATAGATTTCAGTTTATCCTAGGACAGATTGCGATTGACGATATTTGAAATGCAAATTGTTGAATTGCAATGTATATATGTATATATATATATATGTATAATATATATATATATATGTATGTATGTATCTATCTATCTATTACTAGACTGGTAAGGTTGTACAGTTTGTAGCTTGATATACATTGTACTTAAAGTGTTTATGACACCAAAATACAACATTTTCGAATTATCTGTAATAGGAATAGTATCATTCAATGACTATAAAGTTTAACGTTAAAAACAAAATCAATACACAACCTTCTGATGTTATTTAACATTGAACCATAAGAAACCATACTTCCAGCTTCTGATTTTTCTCTGATCTTCCCACCAAGTAATTACATTAATCAGTGACTTTACTCCCCCGATGACGTCACAATGAACACGGCAGCTTGTTCGGAACGTTGCACCACGGCTTGTGAAACACATTATTTGATGAGCAAATAATGCTCAATTATCGTGATTATATTGAATTAAAAGATATTATAATATTTAGTTTTTTTGCTTCTCAAAAGAACGTTCTTTCTGAGCCAAAGTGCAAGTTCCAAACTGGCTGCCAATTGTTCATTGTGACATCATCGGAAGAGCAAAGTCGCTGACTAATGTAATTACCTGGTGGGAAGAAATCAAAAGCTGGAGGTATGATATTTTAAAAACAACCAAAGGGTGTATATTTTGTGCAAATGTCTATGTTATTGATTTTCATGTCATTGGTGTCTTATACTCTTTAAGTCATGTAAATATGTTGAGGTGTATCATGCATAGATTCTTATGAGCAATAGAGAATGACAACTTAGTAAAGTATGTATGATTACTCCTGTGTGTTACATGTGTAAGATCATACAAACCTGATTCCATCTTTGTCTGCCACGGCCATGTGAGGGTCATATGGATGGAACTTCACCACTGTGGGATTCCCCTTGTTTCGGTTGATGAAAATCTGATCATCTAATCGCATTGAAACTGCAATTACAAAAGAATCACTCAGCAAAAACAGCAGCACAAGAAAACTACATTTTATGCAAAACTAAATTTTGATGACACTATACTTGACACAATACTTTCAAACGTGACAACTTTAATTCAGAATTCAGCAATTCAGACTTTTATAAAGAATCTTTCTGAATGAGAATTATGGAACTGGTATATCAGTGCTGTGGCATAACATACCAGCTTAAAAGGCATGCATCAGTGGCTGGTTATATTACACCAATTAAGAAGGTTTCAAAATTCACTAGTTTTCATCGCCTGCCTGCTCTGATGGCATCTCTTGTTTCTGATGTTTGCCGTGCCTTTCCGCATCCATGAAAACAGGCCTGATTCTGATGAAATCATTTCTGACGGCACCCAAGACATGCCCATAGCTAGGATTTTGTACGGGGGGTTCTTTTGTAGATTTTCTTGACTAGCAAGCACCAATGGCACAAGATAAGTGCTGCAGTTGCAAGCTTTCAAGGGGGTACGGGGAAGTGCCCACAGGAGAAGTTTGAAGTTTTGAACAATTTTCAACTTGCGGAAACATCATTTCCTGTATTATGAGAGGATTTCCCACAGACTGTCGATAACAGCACTGTCAAGACCGTATGCACTGATGATTCAGTATTGTACCTGCTCTTTTCTGCATCTCTCTGGCCTCCCTTCGGACTCGTGCATTGCGGATAAACCTCCACTCACGGTCATAGTGAACAGGGCTCTGTGGGTCATGTTCTTCTGGGAACTGAACAAGACACACCACATATGTTCACGACTAGATGTCATCATAGATGTTC
This sequence comes from Branchiostoma lanceolatum, assembly GCF_035083965.1. Classification (NCBI taxonomy): domain Eukaryota; kingdom Metazoa; phylum Chordata; class Leptocardii; order Amphioxiformes; family Branchiostomatidae; genus Branchiostoma; species Branchiostoma lanceolatum. The sequence continues at coordinate 21,078,187 of NC_089729.1, forward strand.
CTTATATAACAGAACATTACATCATACTATTAGAGAGGGAATCATATTGTTTTATGTAATACTATTTTTCTTTTCATTCTTCCGTTATTATCACTTATCGAGAAGAGTAGGGGTGACCCGGTGTGCTTGGCCAAAAATGCAACCCGCAGTGCACCACCACTAGCTACTTGAAAAAGCATCATGCTTCACCTAAAATGAGGATGCCTTGAAACGAAAACGTACGTGTGGTCCACTGTTCACTGTACTTTTTTAATGGAGCAAGGAAAAATGAACCTATGAATACTGTACATAGTGTTTGTCTTCTCTGTCACACCAGAAGAAGATTTAGTTAATCTGTTTAATTATACAGTCAAACCTGTATTAGCGGTCACCTTTGCATAGCGGCCACCTGCCCATAGTGGTCACTTTTTGTTGGTCCCTTGGATTTTTCCCATTGACATAAGCATTAAGAATTAGGCTATAGCGGCCACCTGTCCAACGCGGTCGCGGCCAGACAATTTTCGGTCCCGCGAGTACAGTAACACTGCCGATAACGGTCACGGCGCGCCGGTAGAGGCCGTATAGCCACCGCACGCCGGCTTCAAAATCTTAATTTTTTCACGCAGCTATCAAATTTATGTGGACTCAACTGGATAGGATAATAATAATTTAAAAGAAAACCAGAATGTTTTATCTTTGTTAGAAAATCCATGGTTTGACGCGAAGTCAAGTATAATTTTCTTCACATGGCTCAATGCGAAATTTGTACATCGTGGCAAAATTGACAATTTCTGTGCATTTAGACTGGACAAATATTACGGCAGCTTTTTGGAAAATACAACCCGCACATGTACCTGATGCGGTAAGTTCGGAAAATGTTTGAATACCGGCCCAATTTCCGTTTTCCCCGGGAATTCATCCAAAATTGTGCTCAAAACGTGTTTCGCGCGATTTTCAAATGGCGCTGATAGGTAGCGGCATAAAGGTCAACGGAAGTCACCACTGTTACGGAGGTATAATGTGTTAAATTCATTTTGCTGCAAAGTATCACTGAGGATAATTACTTTACCAAAAGCTTCAAAACAAATATGAATAACACTAATATGATGTAAGATTTAAGCTATTGCAATTTTCTGAAAAGAAAAAAAGCCATCAAAAGAGCAACTTTCTTCTGAGTACCCTATTAGCATAATGGTAGAAGCTGATAATGACAAGCACAACAACAACAGACTAAGGGAAACTGTCGCCACGATTTCATGTTTGAAAACGGTCGAAAACGAACAGTAAGTGGCAACTGAGCAACATGTATTTTGTTCTTAACTAACTACATGTAGGTGGTATTTTGCTGCGAAGGACTTTGTTTCAAATGATTAAAACTCGTTGGTGACGCGTGTGCCTGCAGCGAAGCAGTCGCGAAGGATCAAGAGTAGAGTATGGCGATGCTGGTCTGTTCAGACATAAAAAATGATGAAGCTCGAGCAAGCCATGGGTTTTGGAGTTGGCAGATACAATACTAGTAATTCTTTTTTCAAGCCAATAATAGAAGTAAAAGAATAACAATCGAACTTCTAAGATATGATAATACCTATGCAATGTTTACATGTGTGCTGTACGATGAATAAATGTATCTCAGTTAGTACTGAAAACATTTGTCACTTGAGGTCAATTAATCAACCTTTTCTCCAGAGCGGCCACCTGTCCATAGCGGCCAGTTTTCGCCAGTCCCTTGAGTGACCGCTATAGACAGGTTTGACTGTATATCTATAATTGGTTTGGTTGAACACATGGACATGGACACCTCATCTGTTCATTGAGTTCATTTGAGCTTAACTGGTTTGAGATTACTTTCCCTTTCTGTCTATTATTATATATGTTTTCTTACCTCAAAGTAAATTTCAATGCTTTACAGTGTGCTAATGTCTGTCAAGAAATGCTGAAATACCCACCTTCATTACTGACTGTGCAAAATACCGACTGCTCCATTCACAGAATTCCGTTGTGATCAATACAGTTGGAGGGGAGGGTACATCGTCATCATCATCATATGTCTGAAAAACATGTTGTATAATGTCCATTAAGTTATCTGGCACTTATGACCCGCTACTACGTGTGTCTCTGACGTCATGTTCCAGGAGTAGACGGGTCCATTCCATGAACAAGGTTGACGCAGTCAGCCGAAAATTTGGGGTTAGTCCCAATGCATTATTGTGTTGGACGTTAAGTTTAATCCATAATTCATAATGACTTTTACCATCACAGATGAACTTTCATGCTATGTCCATGACTGTTAACATAATCTATGCATGATGATGTTTACCTTTAACTAGCCTGATTCTTTTTAAAGTAAGGAATTCAAATTATATTTAATCAATTAAACAACGAAAACCTGAAGTGCTACTGCAGCACCGTAGGGAGCTGCAAGGACCTTTATCGAGCTTGACTTTTGTTTTCCAAACCCGTACCCACATACATGTAACAACCATCATAAGGATCCATCCACAGCTTCTCAAGTTATTACGTCCACAAACACACAGAAAGACAGACAAATGGCACTTAAAATATAACTTTCTTGGTAAAAGCTGAACTTAGAGGGTCCATTCAATCATGTGCAACCTGGTTGAATATCTTCACTACAACTACACTAAAAATCTGTAAACACCCGGAATTTTGTTTCATAACGTCAAGACAATCTTCAACAGAAAAGATTTGGAACGGTCCATTTGAAAAGGACATCATTGATAACAAGGAAGCTATTTAATCGTTCTTTACTTGCAAAAGTTGCCTTCCAAGTATAGTGATTTCTTCATTTGACATTTGACAAGTACATGAACATGAACACACGCAGACCAAGTGTGGGCACTACCAGTAATAAGATCAGAACAATTCCTTACTGAGTTAGGTCCCTTGTCAAACAGCCTCCTCTTACTCTGGAAGGTGCTTGAATGTGGAATTGCTGAGCCAATAGGTGCAGGGTTGGGTGGGCGTGACGGAGGGGGCTGCTCACCGGGTCTGATGGCCAACGGTCTGGCAATCTCATGGGGGAGCTGCAACTGGGCAGCGTCTGGAGAGTCTGTGCTTCTGAACAAAAATACAGGAATGGCATCTGTGAATACCTTCATCAGGCTGGGTAACAATGACCTTTATTCACAACCAGGACGTATATAGTATTATGTCATGCCTGGGCCTGATACGGGTGTTCTGGACCGTGTGATAACTATCCGGATCACATAGGGTTCGGAAGTATTATCACACAGGCTTCCAGAGAATATCTCGAACACATTTCGAGCGCGCCGGTTGCCCGGCCGTCGGAAATTCGATTACCGGATTAGGACATTGGAATCAATGTTGCTACAGTTTCTTGTTCGAGGACACAAAACTCCCTCAACTTCTGGCGCATTCCGCATTGAAATGTGTGTTTTCTAGGGTGGGTATGACATAAACAAAATACAACACGTTGTATTCCGCATCACCCTCGGTCCCAGCCCTCTCGCAGGTCCGATCACCCTCCGGCCTACGGCCGTCGGGCGATCCGACCCGCAGTCGGGCTGGTACCTCGGGTGATACGGAATACCCCGTGTTGTATTCTATATTTACATAATCATGATTTGTATTCATGACAATAATCATTCATGTACATGTATATATGACAATAATTCACGTTTGTTTCAGACCGCATTGTCAGCAGCAACATTTAGCCACAGTGTACCAGACAGTATTGCCCTGAGGAAGGTGACAGATGGTCACTTAAACGTTCAGGCTGTTGATTTTATTCGTATATGTTTTTGATTGTATATGATCAATCAATCAATCAGCCAATCAATTGATCGGCCAATCAATCAATCAATCAATCAATCAATCAATCAGTCGGTTTATTGTTAAAAACCAGACAAAAGTTGCAGCCATGGGCTGAATTATGACTTGTTGTATAATTAACAAAGCACCAGTGCATTAAAACAGTCTTAAAGTGATAAGAATGGAACTGCAGACTTCGCAAAGGCATTCGATGGAGTGGACCAAAATGGACGTTAAATGGAGGGCCCATGTTTGAGGAAAGCCACACCTCGAGCATGTAAAAGAACCCACCACACTTATCGAAAAGAGTAGGGGTCCTTCCCGGTGTGAGTGGATCAAACCTTACAGTCTGGTCTGGGTTGACATCATGAAAAGTGTGGTAAATTTCAAGAAATAAATAAATAGAGTGGACTTTAGCTGTCTCGAGCCTACTGAAGTTAGGTCTACGAAGCTCACTTGCACTGTGGATATGCTCCTATATAGATCCTGGTTGTGAATTAAGAAATTGTTATCCATACAGGCATAGCAATTTCTTAGTCATAGAATAGCCTGCTTCAATCTACAAAGGTTTTCTCACAAACTGGCTTCCTACAATGAGCATTTTGCAACACCGACAAGGCAGTCTTGACCAAAAGAGTCTTACGATTCATTTTTACACCTGTGTGGAATGAGGAAAGTCGTGTGAAGTTTGCTATCCTAGCTGCTGTGCCATTCGACACCACACTCTTTCAATATGGTCAATATGGTGTATTTCAAAAGTTATCAAACTGAGACTCAGACTACCGGTATATGAAAGCCCTTGACAGTGTACTGTATGGTTCTTCCTCACCTTTCCCTGTCCACCTTATCAGTTGGTAGTCTGGCCATGCTGTTGGTTGGGCTGGACGGCGCTGAGTGAGTCAGTCTCTTGTCTCTCATGAACTTTGGTTGGGTGTTCATGGTGGCCTGGGGAAACATCACGTGTATATCTCACTCACAATGTGTAAACAAATGCTGGTGATCACTAGTTCCAAGTGGAAGTATAGCGGAAGTTTGCAGGGGGTGTGAGGGAGGAGATCCACATCCATAGACACTGTAGAACCCTGAATGGGGAAATGGGCCAGCCTGTATAAAACTGTCTCTTGTCATGTGATAGAGTCAAGATCATCAGTCACGTGACATGGGAACTCCGAGATGAGATCTGACTTAGGCCACACAAACTTAATTTTATGGATGACGTCCTCTGGAGACACCACAGAACACACTGTATCAAGCAAGTCTTTATTTGTAGGAGGTACATGCGGATTGTCTTGTTCATCTTAGCAGACTCAGCTCAAGGGATCGATGTTCAATATATTGACAAGATTGATCAAAGATGTACACTATTAGATGGTATTTGACTTCAAAGATGATGTATGGCTGTGATAAGAATACTCATAGTTTCAACATACATGGCACTGAGCTCCATATTAAGCATTCTATGGTTCACACTTACAAATCTTGCTGTGAGATCTCTACACCAATGCCTAAACCCCTCTCCCATGTTGCTCATCGTTGCAAAAAAAACGTGTGAGAGCCACTCTGGATAGGACGTCTTTGAAATTGTCTGGTAGTTGCTGGCCGCCGCGAGTCTCACGTACAGCAGTGCAATGAGGTTAAATCTCCTTGAACAGTGCAAATGTAACATCCTCCTGACGTATTTTGTGGTGGTACAGAACAAGTTTTACGTGTAGATGACAAGCCGGCACAATGCTGGCCTTTTGCGGCAATATAAGTTGGCAATATCTGGAGGTCTGTGGAGCCTTGGAGGAGCTGATTTATTTTTCTAGAACAGGCGAAAATCAATGTGCGCGCGGACGTCATCCATAAAATCTAGTTGGTGTGGCCTTACCGGGTTGAAGAAGAGACAGATTGTGTCTCAAAAGCTCCCTAAAAGCAAAATTTTTGTTGTGCGTAATCATAAAATATTTCGACAAAAGTGGAACTATATTACTGTACTTAATATGAAGAAGTGTACAAACAACCATGTTAAGACATTGTCATATACCTTCTATACATTTGTATGTGTGAATGTACCAAATGTGCAAAGACTGATGGCATAGTATGTGCTCCAATCTCAACCTCAAAGACAGAGGACCTACATGTATGTGTTACACAGTACGTAGTGATTGATAAAACTACCGTAAAATGTTGAATACTACATTCTTTCAGCACATTGCATATCACTAACCTTTAAGTTGATTGCATTAACCACAGTATTAGCTGCCTCCGATACTTCCGAGTGTGGCTCTTGTACAATCTGGACCAGAGTCCTCCATACTGTGGCATACACATTATTGTAAGCAAATCCAAGGGAGGACACACTGCTGCTGGAAGAGACCCTTTTAATGGACCTGTCCAGTTTGTCACCCACTGCAGGGCTCTTCTCTAGACCTTCTGTACTCCCCATGCTGCTAAGGCTGGCACTACTGCTGGACCGACTTGGAGAGTTCATAGGCTGTAACCCTGTAGTAAAGAAATAACCTGGTATCTCATCTGAACATACGAAACATACGGGAAGGTCTATTCTTGCAATGTACTAAAAGATAAAACATATAATGGACAGAATACTTTGGGTTCATATAAAACTGACCAATTACAACCATACAATATCTTGGGAGATGCACTACCACATATATCTAGTGAAATGACTTGGAGAAGGACAATCGAACAGGATCATTGCGGAGATGGGTTGCCGATGGGAGGGGGCGCAATGTTAACGGACAGCAGCAAATAAAAACTGTGGAAGCAGTGACATGCGGCAATGATCAAGTCATGATGATGCTGAAGATGAATTCTGCAATGTGCATGTAGGCCTATTGTACATATGGATAATCTCTTCTTGAAATCACATCAGACATGCCAATATAATAATCATAATTCAAATAATGTTACTTCTCAAAACGTACCCTTCAAAAATTGTAAGACACCAATCATAAATTGTAGGCCAAAGGCAGTTGACTAAATCTGTTCATTGAAAAGAAACTGGTTGACTAATTATACTACATGTGTAAATACTATTTACTGCAAATATTACTTTTAAAATAGAATCTGTGAGACAACATCATTTTGAAAACATTTTGGAAAAAGCTGACAAGTTTAATAAGAGTAGCAGTCAACGGGCAGAAATGCAAAGTTAGCATAAAGATTGTTTACTTTTCATGGATAACCCTCTCTCAGCTGCATGTTCATAGATTATTTCAATAGGAACCACATTTTTAACACATGATTCCCCTCCTATGAGCTATACATTTACACTAGGGCAAGCACACATTCCTATAAGGTTTCAAAACCATTAAGTGCATACATGTACAAAAAAATACATCACTGATCAAACTACAGCCAGAGCTCTTTCTGGCTTTTCCCTATCCTATATTTTGCATGACAGACAAATCATTGTATAAAACTAACATTTGTCTGCACAAATCAGTACCAGCGTTTTTGCTAGATGATGTCTATAATGGACCAGTGTGGAGGCTGGCGGCCACATTGACTTGACTATATGGATGACATCTGCACCCATCAATTAAAACAAAAAATGAACGCCAAAGTCAATTACAATTTCCCAAGTCAAAGAAGATGTGAAAGAACAAAGAATACAATGTACTCAAAAGTTATCTTGAGAGGAAAAAAAAAGTGATATATAACGTTATATCATAAATCTTAGTTTAGTGTTAGAGAGTTGTCCTAAAGCTGGTGTTGTTGCTATGACTGCAGGTCATGTACAAGCCTGTGGTAACTGGTTGGATCAGGTGGAGGTGAACATAACTATGCAGTACTTATGCAAACAATGGCCTAATTTGCATATTCAATTGAAAAAGCCTACATGACGGATGTATAGTAGCTCTCTGTTCATTTCACATGCAAGTGACATCATGTGCAATTTGCAAATTCATCAGTTGCCTATTAATGATTTGCAATACCGATAAGTTGGAGCACTGACTCTAGATCTGGGGTACCTTTCTCACCATAACAGGTTCTGTATCTGTATCTATATAGCCGGTATAACCGCCATTAGGCGTAACACAACAGGTTTTGTTTAAAATCAAAACCTAAACTTAAATCATCCTGAAGCATGTAAGACTTCCATTCCATCGTAAGACTTCCATTTAATTCAGTGGCTTCGCAGTTGCGCAGTGGCAGGGTGTTTGGCCCCAGAACCCAGAGGTACCGGGTTCGAATCTGGGGTTCCCTGATTTGTCCTGTTGACACTGTGCCCTTGGGAAAGGCACTTAACAACAATTTCCTCACTTCACTCAGGTGGAAATGAGTACCTAGCTTTGGTTAGGGACATCCCTTGGATAGGATGTTAAATTGAGGTCCCGTGTTTGAGGACAGCCACACCTCAAGCACATAAAAGAACCCATCACACTTATCGAAAAGAGTAGGGGTCCTTCCCGGTGTGATTGGATCATATAAATCTGTCAGGATATGCAGCTTGTACTCTTCAGTACAAACCTGGTGTGTTACGCCTTGAGGCCGTTTACCGGGTATGCAATACAAACAAACAAAATTCCACTTGACAGCTATCACACTGTGATTGCACTGTGACCTTAATTGGATTTGTGTAACCCTCTATTTTATAACTGGAATATCATGCAAAATGTAAAAGCATGACTGAAAAGACAACAAAACACAAAGCGTAAAAAAAATAGATTCAATGTATGAATTAGTCAAATTTTAGGTCGCAGCACAATAAGAGCAAGGTCGCCGCCCTAGCGGTATGGGTGTGTAAGTAGCAAAGCCTGAGTCAAACAATCATGACAGAAACACAAAATTTGGAAAGTCTTACCACTGCTAGGGTAACTCCCTGACATGCTGTCACTATAACTAGTCTGCAGCCAGAGTCTGCTGCGGGGACCCATCGCCTGCGGGGTGCTGGACAAGTGGAACACTGCTGCAGAAATGCCCCAAGCAAGCAGGCTCATTATGTGTGATTACTGCTCCATGCACATGCAATTAATGTCAGCTACATGGAATCATTTGTGTTAAGATCAAAGCATTAGACAGGAGGAGTTTAGAAGACAATGTAAATGTCAGAGAGACAAAAGTTGGATATTAGTATTCATGGCAAAAGGTTGTATCGACCTTTCAGGGGGGACATAAAGCTGGCAGCCCCATGCATGATGGAGATTTAGGCATTAGCCTCAAACCTCTGCACATAAAAGAACCCAATACACTTATTGAGAAAAGTAGGTGTGACTCAGTGTGCTTGGCCAAAATTGTGCCATCACTGGCTACTTGAAAAAGCATCGTGCTTCACCTCAATGACTGCTTTGCCTTCACCTAGTGTTCATGATTAGTGTACTGTAGTAACGGGTCTGTTGTCCAGGAGAGCCATGTCGTCAGCATAGTCTGCATCCATCGACAAAGACTATGCTGACATCACGGCATTTAACAGTTTCAGAATAAGAAGTGCAGATATACATAAACTGCCAACTGAGTTAATGTTCAGTTTATTCATTTGTTCCTTCAGACCATTCTGGTGCCTAGTGGCACATAGGGCAGCAACTTTCCTCGTTGTTTCAGTAGCAGAGTACTATATTTATACAGGAAAGGGTTGCTAGCCCTACCCCTTTAACGTGCTCAAGGCACCTTGTCGAACATGGGACCCTCCCTAAAGATGGGTGCAGCCCCAACCTAGACATCCTGATCTAGGATTGAACTGGGGTCTCCCAGTTAGCAACTAATTACAACTAGAAACTCAACTATGAGGCTGCTACAAGTTGAGCTACAGAAACATAGTAAGTCTTTATTGAAGAGCCTTTTGTGGAGACTCTTCGCACAGCTGACTACAGCACTAGTGGGCTCTGACAATATGATGAATGCAAAGGGCAGCCAGGATACAGACACATGTAGAGTTGGTCACAAACATTATTTTGCATAATTACCAACATATTATAAATCATTCTAAATATAAAAGCCTTAAGTGAAAAAAGAAAATAAAAATGGATAGGTACGAGGTGAAGAAGAAATATGACAAAGATGGACAAGTCTGTTAAGCAGCATATGGTGTGACGGGAAAGTACAATTTCATGTACAATCATCAGTTTGTGAAAATGGGGCAGTTAAATACTATATAATATATACATGTCATGATTTACTAATTTGAAACTTAAAAACACATGGAAATTTAACCTTGGCTAGTCACATCTCCGTTCCTTGTAACTTGATCAATCGCATTTGTATCTCATTACAAATGTGTTAAGTATACTCTTTACAACGATTTCTTGTTCATTATGATCATCCATTTGTGAAAAACATCTCACTCACTCTCTCACACACTCATTGCCGCCACTTTTCAGTCTTTCACCGAGGCGGGCCGTCAAACATCAGGGCTGATTGTATATCAAGCGAATTCCAAAAGAGATGCCAGGATTCCTCCCTTTGTGATGAAATAAATCCTACAGAAAACCTCTGCAAGTTGTCATCAGCATTGTGCCTAATACCATTGGAGGCCAGTTTAATACCATCAGAAATGATACCCCTTTTGAGTGATGAAAACTAGGGCTTAGCATATCATGAGAGGGCCAAATGTGTCAGTAGTGTAACTTACAATTTACTCTCCAGGCTATAGACCAATCCTGACTGTCCTTCACGATAAGCAATTCAACCTATGACAGCAGGACAATTAGCAGATTGACCAATAAGAGAGTGGCTGCATGTCCCAAATATTTGCATTTCAGGTCTTGTGCGTCGGCGTGCATCGTGGAGCAGATCTGTATGTTGTTATGGGGACACACCCCAGTTTATCTTGGGTCTGAATTCAAGATTGCACATCCTCAAGTCTAACGACCGTCTCTTCCAGGAAATACTTCTGAGCCCAAACAACTGTGTATGGGAATGAAGGATATCCCTCTAACTATAAGATCAACCAAGTTTCAGTTTCTTCAACCTCTTCAATTTTATAAATGTTAGGGGGAAAAGTTTCCCTCACTCCATGGATTTATTCCGTGGTTATAGCAAATGACCAGGCATTATGCCATATACTCTGAGGGATAGGTGGGTCATTAACGTTATTATCGGTCAACATCATTAATCACCACTTAAGTCAAGTGTGTAGCTCCTTCTGATTGGCCAACATCATTCATCACCACTTGTGATTCATTCATCACCAGTTGTGGCACATATTTGACATTTTGCCGCCATAACCGACATGCAATGAGACCTCTGATTGGTCCACGTCATCTGGCTAATATGATAATGTCATTTCACAGCATGTCAACTCAGACCTCGACCTACTCTCCAAGCATAGGAGTGGGTCCGGCTGTTTTTTTATGTGTTTATAGGCATTTTTGTCCTGTTTTCTACTTTATTCAAAACAAGAACTAGTTGCCGGAGAAAATTACCAGGGAAAACATGAGAGAAAAAGAATAGGACGTCTTTATGGTGTTCTGTCTAAAGGTAGAGTGTCTAATTCCTCATCATTTTTAGCACAGGGTGCATACGGGACAAGTGTTGAAATATTTTTGCTGTTATTTTTTTACCTTTGCCGATTGTATACAACATAGAAGTGTAGCTTGTGTGAGAACCGATTTGATCCTACCGTGATGAAGACCAAAAATTAGACCTGAAACCCTTATTCAGCAAAAGAGTTGTCATTAAGCAGCAAAATTTGTGCGGCAACTATAAATACACAAGCAGCAACACCTCAATTCAATAATTACTTGGCTGACCAAAGCTTGTCCAAAAACAGACTCACCTAGAAATGGCCAACGAAAACTTAACACAGCTGTTGGCGTAGGTAAAAATGTTCATCAAAATGAGGAAGAGGAGCTTTTCTCATCTGTTATCATTGAGCCCTTGGCTTGTGATTGTTTTTAATGCCCAAATAAAGTGTCAAATTAGCAATATGTTATTTGTTCCATTGACTGGTACGTTGGAATAATAAATCATTTAACTATATAAAACAGGGAAATCTCAGCAGTCAGCACCTTTTGCGATCCACTCATCCAGTCAGCCATCGTGTTTGTCTCATAAATGCATGATCATAATGAACAAGATACAGCAAATGTTCAAATTGCAGTCGTTTAATGTTCATGTTTTTTATGGTGATCTCTTCATTACAAACTTAAAACTACTGCAAAAATTGTTGTTGCCTTCTTCCAAACTCTTGTTTCAACCGCAAACTTAAAACCATGACTGTCAGTGAGTTAAGTTTCCATACTATTGGGGAATGGGGTGATTTTTACATGTAGGGAGCCACCCTTACAATATTGTCCTCCACTCTACATGATTAGGTACCTGAAGAAGAGCTAGGAGATCCACCAACTACCACAGTCCACCCACCCGGTGTGACAGCTGCTCCCATCACGGACTGGCTCTGCTCCCTCTGCCTCTCCTCCTCGATGAAGTGGAGGGCGATGGAGGCAAAGTTGCTCTCAAACTGCAGCACCAGCTGATGCAGGGCAACCACCAGCTCCTGTTAGCACATGGACAGGAAGGGACTGAATTAGCAGTAGAAAACATGTTTGCATCTATGCCACAAGTACTATTTCTTACTGTTTCAAATGACCAGCTAATCAATTAGCTTAGGCTAATTAAGTCACATTTATTGCAGCCTGCCCAAGGACTGCGAGGGCCCATTGCAGCCTTCGACAGTGGAGTTTGCATTACACATACTAACATTGTATTTTCCTAGTGTTAATCATTATGGACTAACTACAAAAAACAAAACATGGTCACCAAACCTTTCTCACAATGACAGCTCCATCCTGCGCTAGTTCAGTGAGCTTCATCCCGACTCCTTGGTCGATGGTGTTGGCATGGTCAGTTCTCTCGGAACAGTTCCCGATGAAACAACCAAGAGCAAAGACAGCTGCAGCTCTCACCTGAAGTGGGGATAACATGATGTTAGATCTTCATTCACCATAAGTGCATTGCCCTGAGTACATGAATTAACAATTAACCTTCTTCCTATTGCTTGCAGCCTTATACATTAGCCCGTACAATAGTTGCATAGCTCCCTATTGGAAAAGTGTCTCTAACTTCCCAAGAGCCTGATCTAAAGCGACAGTCTATAAGGTCCACAAAAAAGTTAGGGAACAAGTCTCTGGTGCACTAGCATGTATATGCAGGTAACATTATATGCAGAAGAATTGTTTTGAGCCCTGCTGGACAGGTAAAGAAAGCATCTGAACTGACCTCTGGTACAGGGTCATTCAAGAGGATGTACAGTTTTTCGTGAGCGCTGTCCCGAACTCCACACCATCGCGCAGCATCAAAGTTGGTCCAGATCCGACCTAAACAGATGGCCAACCACTGGCGAAGGAGGTGGTGAGCATCGTTAAGCTGCTCCAGGCAGATGGCAATAAGGTTACCTTGCAAACATGCCTCCTATTGACAAAGAAAGAAAGTTGCAGTCATGACAAGAAGAAATGACAATACACCATCCCATCCTCAGTTTGAACTGCAGCCTGTACATGAAATCCCCATTACTGATATTCAAAGAAAAATATTTCATATGCTAAGCTGTGTAACACTGGAAATTTTGAAAATCATTATGCCAAAATATCCTTCTATGACTTTCATTCTTTGGACAACTTCTGTTATTCGGGTAGAGAAGACAATGAACTGATACAATATATGCAAATGCAGACCTTCTTTACATAGCCAACGAGAAACATTTTATAATATGTCAGTCGTAAAGGTTAACATCATGGAACTCTAGTTAAACTTGATTTTTTATCCACCACTAAGTTCTAGCACAAGATGGTGCATAGGGCCCAACAGCAAATTCAAAAGAACCACAACTAAAAGAAGTAGTCTATTTGATGTAGTTGTACCTGTCCATTGGCGTAGTCATTCACAATAACTGCTAGAACAAATGCAGCCATTGTTCTGTGTTCTGACTGTAAAAAAGAAAGTCTTGTTACAATCATCACCACCATCATGTGACTCTACAGTCAGTATCAGTGTTCTTGCAGGCATCCATTACACCTGTCACACACTACAGACTTCAGGATAGGCATCAAAGTTCAGCGGGATAGTGCGATACTGTATCTCTTTCAAGATTTCATGGGATGGCTTGCAGTAGTACATACATATTGTGACACATTAACGAAAAAGGAAGATGGTGGCAATTTACATTATATGATTAAGATTAAATTCCCACTGTTGGTACATGTCGACAATAGTTACCTTAAAATTGTACAAGTCATCATCAATGTACAAATGACAACATGATCCTTAATAAGATTACCATAAAGTCCATTTCTTAACAGGGAAGTATTCTGGCGGTAAAGCTGCAGTGAGTTGACAGTTGTATAGTACCATCCACCCACAAGCACGATGATCACCACAAATGGGGCAACATTGTTAAGGGGATGAAATTACAAAACCTTTTTGACAGGTCTGAATTGTTCCTGATCAATCATCTGATAGCACAATATCTCTTTCATGTAATATTATAAATTACACTAGAAACCATAAATTTGACACCTTTAAACCTTCGCACCATTGTAGCATAAATCAACAAGCAAACTTTAGAGTACTTTGGTAATCAATCAGTGTGACTTGTACGTTGTTTTTGCCGCCATTACTACACGTGTGTCACTCTTGCAATCATTGACATATATCAGGAAAATTACGTCTTCAACATAGTACCTGATATGACGGTGCCCTGTGTAATCTGTTCCCAATGAAACATCAATCTGACACTAAACAACAGTGTCACTTAATGGAGCGTGCACTTTATAACAAATATTGTTCACCTGTTCGTTCGTTCAGACCTCATAGTTCCTGGTGGCACATTGGGCAGCAAGTTTCCTTACTTTCAGTACAAGGGTATGTTATTATAGAGAAGGGTTGCTAGCCCTAACATACCCTTAACGTGCTCGAGGTACCTTTTTAAATGCGGGATCCCCATTTAACGTCCCTTCTGAAAGACGGGTGCAGCCCCAATCAAGCCTTCTTGACCCAGGATTAAATGGGTTCTAATTGGCCGGCTGAACTGTGAGGCTACCAATTGAGCTATAGGGACATCCTTAACAAATACTGTACAAAATACAAATAAGTCAGAAACGACATGTACTTACTGGCATGTAGGGGTCTGCAAGCACAGACAGGAAGTATTTGTGTCCGTTGTCTTTCACAAGATCAGCTTGACATGACTAGGAAAAGCACAACAACTTTTATACAACCTTTCATCACCGATCATAGTTAGAAAAAACTCTACAGTAATGTAATAAACGAAACTTTAAAAAAACATGCCCATGATAGAATGCTTAACGTGAACTTAAGAGTTATAACATTATCTTTAAAACTGTCATTAGCACTTAAAATTTTGATAATAGTTATCAACAATAGTTAGAAGTGATTTCAAATTAAATGTACTTTTGAAAAATGCTGATGTCTGCTTTGGATAGTGTCATAATTTACCAGTCAAAATTGTTTAATTGTCTGATATTTTAAACCACCTTCACATCAACCAGAATTGTATCAGAATGTAACATGTCTCTCAATACCTTTGATTGATTTTGGATGGTAAAATAACATTTTTGTCATTACATTATCATATCATTTCCATTATAATAATAATTGTGTTAGACAATGGTGTGAATAATATACATGTATATGAAATATTTTCTGAAACTTATCATTCATAAAGACATTAAGATATCATTGTGGTAATTTTCCCAAGACCAGAGCTGACCGTACACGGCAAGCCTCATCTAACCCACCCCACTGCCCCCCACCCCGCGCGGGAAATCAAACCCAATTGCAAAGAAACGACCTAAAATCATGTAGCCAAGAAGAAGATAACCCATGAATCTAACCACTATTTCATCAGATGACATCCTCTGGGTACACCACAACTGATGCGAGCGTGCGATGAAAAAAAAAAGGTGGGCAAAAAATAAAGTTATCTAAAAGCATCTATTTGCTCATTTTACAGCTCCTTTGTACAAATGGTCACATTTTTGGGGGAAACAGATGCAAAATTGATGATATTGCAGATGTTATCCATATAATGAAGTCAGTATAGCTTTACCTATGTTTAATCTTTCAGACTGCTCAGACTATACTGTTAGATTGAAATGTAGCAATTTGTTAGTGACTTATGTCAAGGACAGTGAAAAGTATGTGTATAATTCATGTAAATTAATTATAACTCACACTGTCCACAGCTAGGATCTTGGCCCAGATGAAGACCAGCAGGGGTCTCAGTTCCCGAGCAGAGCTCTGCAACAACTTCAACACGTATGGGAAGATTCCAACTGACAAGGCCTGGAACAAAACAATCATGTTGTCAATAGAACGTCCATTGTGAACATCACATTCACGACATTGTGTCAAACTTATCCTCGACCATACAGTTCTGTGCAACCATCTGCAGGAGACAACAGAGCTCATTGCTCGGCCCAACCAGGAGGCAGTGTCACAGATGGTAAAGGAAGGGGGGATTCACTACTGCACTGTGGGGGCAGGTAAGGAGGGTCGGTTCAATACTGCTCTTGGGAAGGCCCTCAATTTCATATTAGGGATAGGTACTATTTCGCAAAAGTGCAGTTTTTGCTGAAATATGCACCTAGAAATATGGGGACAATCTATCTAAATAGGAAAATGTAAAAATTTTGTAATTTTTTCAATATTTACTCCCCTGTAAATACCCCCTGAAGTTTGTACCACAACTATGTACTTAACTACATGTAGTATAAAGATATGCTAGCAAACAGCATTTGACAATAAATAAAATTGATAAATAAAATGCTAGCAAACATACTTTATGCCTTCAAGTATAAGCACTTTGAGGTCAGAAGACATTACAGTGAATATCTGAACCCCAAATCTATCCTCCACACAGATATAGACTACAGTCAAACCTGCCTAGGTGACCATCTCTTCAACGCGACCACCTGGCCATGGTAACCGCTTTTTCTGGGTCCCAAAAAATTTTCCCCATAGGCACAAGCATTAAGCTGCCTGCCCAAGGCGACCACTCGTCCCACGTGACCAATCCTGCCCATGGCGGCCACCTCATTTTCAAGTGTGTGGTGACATCGGGTTCAGTGCTGTCGGATTTCGCGGAAATGTTTTCAAGACCTTGACGGGCAAAAATATATGGAATAGCATCGATTCCTCCATGAAGTGTTTAATAAAACGTTCACACTATAAACATTGTACATGTAAATACAAAGGTTTGAGAATACTTGAATATTGATGTTGTTGTGCCCATCGTAATCTTTAATAGTTTACCGCAAGCTTCTAGCTCGGTTTAAACCCAATTTTCAAAACGTAGTGCATGGTGTCAAAAAGTCAGATTTCACAGAAATTACTATCTATTTCTTGTATTTTCAACAAAGAATGAGAATTGGACCTGGTGGTGGTCAAGCTGTCTAAAATCACATCATTTTCCATCCATCTATACGCACTGTATTTGAACACCTCGACCTGGAAACATGTTGTGAGTGGAATCCTCTTCAAGGCGACCACCTGTTCAACGCAACCGTTTTTGCTCGGTCCCCCGGGTGGTCGGCTTGGGCAAAAGATACAAAAACTGGAAGGTCTCCTGCAGTACCAAAGTCACACACAAGGGGCCCATAATCGACCTTGACCTTCGTCTTCCCAATACTTACCCACATATATACAAAATATTGTAGCAATCCATCTAGAGGTTCTAAAGTTATGCTGACCACGAATATCCTACAACACACGATGCAGACAAACACACACACAGACACAAACAAAACAATACCTCCATGAAAACAGTTACTTGTCAATCAAAAGTAATATGCATCAAATAGGAAATACTGTAATACCAGCAATGAGCTGGAGGGTATATATAGTGTGATATTGACAGTGTAATATATACTTGATGGCACAGTAATTTTGCCATCTCTCATCCTATAGGCTCTGTGATCTTATTCTACGGTAACTTCCTGCAAGGCTCCCACACCAGCATCAGCCGCATGAACATCTATCTGGCTTACAACAGTGTGGACCACCAAACGCCGACCTGAACATCTGAGTACCAGAGACCCAGCATGGGTACAACCCATCACATCTCTGCAGAAACCAACAGAGTAATAAACTTAGGGAAGGCAATGTCTGGAAGGGACCCATTTTTCACATATATCTTGAGGTGGCCTTTTGGTATTGGTAGGTGATTATTAGGAAAACTCTGCTGCATTAAAGTTGGATATCTGGGAATCTGAGTACATAAACTTGGAAGAAAATGTTTGAAAGGTATCTCTAGAGGTGGCCTTTGGTAGGTACATGTAGATTGTCTTCGTCAGGATTAAGTGACAAAGAGGAAATAAAGACAGAATGATATGTTATTTAGTCTTCTTAATGGTACATTAGAAATTAAAAGTTCTGACACTGACCGGTATCAGTGGTAACAAGAGTTCTACGACCTCATAACATATATTACATGCATTTGAGTCTGATAATGGAAAACACTGCAAAATATAGGTTTTCCTCATTAGCTATGCAAAGTAAGTCCCAATTAGCATAATTTGCACTTCATTGTGTATATCCCTATCTAAGCTACCTGCATACTAAATATCATGGAAATCCGTTGTTCCTTTAAATCTACACTACTTCTTTATTACATCACATGTCAAGCTATCTGCCACTCAAAAATCAAGACCACCGCACGTCCACGTCAAAAGATACAAAAATTGAAGTTCTGCTGCAGTACCAAGGTCACATATCAGGGGGCCCAAAATCGACCTTGAATTTCGGCTTCACAACACCCACCCACATACCAAATATCATTGTAATCCATCAAGAGGCTCTTGAGTTATGCTGACTGGAGTGGTGCGGAAACACAAACAAACAGACAAACAGACACTCAAAACTATATCTCCATTTTTCATGGAGATAATAAACTGCAAAGTTCCATGACCTTTTACCTTTCCCAAATGATGTTAATCTTTTGGAGTGACGTATCATAAATGCTTCTCATTGATTATGAAAATATGAATGAACAGTTAACTCACCAGGCTGACTGCCCACGGACCCAGATCCAGGAACCGTCCCAGAAGGTCGAGGGCCCGTAATCTGTGCACCTGGCTCAGTAAAACCTGCAATGGAACACATTGATAGAAGAACTTGCACAACACCAGACAACCTGAAAAAACTTAAGAAAGCAAAGACACATATATATAATACTTTAAAGGTTATGTGTAACTTTTCCATACCAGTCATTTAAAAAAAACATTGAGAAATTTCAATTTCCATTCAATGAGGTTCATGTTTTTGTCCTCAGATCATCCATGTCTTGGCTATGTGTACTCTGTCAGATCAGCCAACTGTGCCGTCCTTACTGTAAAATCATTTTGTACTGAGTACATGTATGTGTATGGCAACTCCACCAGCTGTACTGAAGAATGTTACATCAGATTCAGATATGATCTTTCTTTCCTATTAAGCACATATCTCACCTGCAAAACTATAGGTAACTGCTCGGGAGGGTCTCTTCTTTCATTCCCCATGGTCAGCCATACCTGGAATGCTGTCAGCTGGTCAGCAAAGAAAGGGCTGTGCTGTTTGGGACAAGAGGAAGTCTCACCTCAAATTTACACAGTGCTGAAGTCTTAAGTTTGGATAGATGCTGCTTACGACCAAACACAGGCTCACATTGTGAATTTCTATAACACATCCCCCATATTCCAGATGAACTTTAATGGGAAATAAGTGAACCTTAAGTGCTCTGTATTCTGACCTCAGGGTGGCAGTGTGCACTATCAACATTTACCAGTACTGTATTTTACATGTCCTTCATATTCAGTATGACAATTCTGTGAAGGTCCAAAATATTGTTTGCTTTGTTACTATCTCCGAATATGTCATATACATGTATGCCTGTGGTATTGATATTGTGATCGAGAGTGTGGGATTCAGCAAATAACGGAAAGAATCAATATTTCAAAAGGAGATCACAGGACATATGCATTTGGGGTTTGGACAGACAACTCTAGCCAGGATATGATGTAGCCTTGGCTAGATGCATCAGTCTGAGAGTATAATCTGGACCGGAGAGGCCTATCCTAGCCTGTTACATACTACATGTACGATGCTGTAAATCTTCCTGTTCATTCAAATTAAGAAACTACACCTACTCTGTAAGCAGCTCCATCATCTACAATAGAGGGTAATTGCGACAGACAGTGGTCGACAGCCAGGTCCCACGCTTGCCTGTAACAAGTAAACAAGCATATCTAATAAAAGAGATTAAAAGTAGCAGATGTCCCACCCTAACCAATTACTGATGTATAATAATAATATGATGCAAAATAAAATGTGAAAATTCAGCATGCATCTACCTTGAAATTCTGAGATTTTCTTTATACAAAATAAGTTATGAAAATACACACATACTTGCAAAATGAAATAAAGAATTTTCATGATTAAAAAAAACTGGTGACATGTAACACCCTGATCTGCATGATGAGATTAAAATCAAATTTTTCTTCTACAAAAACTGGTCATTAAAAGTTGTCTCACAAGGTGACTAATTTGCTAGATATGTGTAGTACAGCTGCATTGTATTCCTGCAAAAGAACAGAATGTTCACATGATCTAAAAAGCTTTGTAAAACAGCGTCTATTGTACATTTGTTTGTTCATTAAGACTCTTGGAGTCAATAGAGGCACATACAGCAGCAAGTTTCCTTACTGTTTCAGTATAAGGGTATATCTTTACAGGGAGGGGTTGCTAGGCCATGGCACCTCCTCAAACACAGGACCCCATTTTATGTCCCTTCCGAAAGATGGGTCCAGCCCCAACTGAGATGTCCTAATCCAGGATTTAACCAGGCCATGGCAACTCTTCAAACACAGGATCCCCATTTCATGTCCCTTCCGAAAGATGGGTCCAGCCCCAACTGAGATGTCCTAATCCAGGATTTAACCAGGCTATGGCAACTCCTCAAACACAGGATCCCCATTTCATGTCCCTTCCGAAAGATGGGTCCAGCCCCAACTGAGATGTCCTAATCCAGGATTTAACCAGGCTATGGCAACTCCTCAAACACAGGATCCCCATTTCATGTCCCTTCTGAAAGATGGGTCCAGCCCCAACTGAGATGTCCTAATCCAGGATTTAACCAGGCTATGGCAACTCCTCAAACACAGGACCCCATTTTATGTCCCTTCCGAAAGATGGGTCCAGCCCCAACTGAGATGTCCTAATCCAGGATTTAACCAGGCCATGGCAACTCTTCAAACACAGGATCCCCATTTCATGTCCCTTCCGAAAGATGGGTCCAGCCCCAACTGAGATGTCCTATTCCAGGATTTAACCAGGCCATGGCAACTCTTCAAACACAGGATCCCCATTTCATGTCCCTTCTGAAAGATGGGTCCAGCCCCAACTGAGATGTCCTATTCCAGGATTTAACCAGGCTATGGCAACTCCTCAAACACAGGATCCCCATTTCATGTCCCTTCTGAAAGATGGGTCCAGCCCCAACTGAGATGTCCTAATCCAGGATTTAACCAGGCCATGGCAACTCTTCAAACACAGGATCCCCATTTCATGTCCCTTCCGAAAGATGGGTCCAGCCCCAACTGAGATGTCCTAATCCAGGATTTAACCAGGCTATGGCAACTCCTCAAACACAGGATCCCCATTTCATGTCCCTTCCGAAAGATGGGTCCAGCCCCAACTGAGATGTCCTAATCCAGGATTTAACCAGGCTATGGCAACTCCTCAAACACAGGATCCCCATTTCATGTCCCTTCCGAAAGATGGGTCCAGCCCCAACTGAGATGTCCTAATCCAGGATTTAACCAGGCTATGGCAACTCCTCAAACACAGGATCCCCATTTCATGTCCCTTCTGAAAGATGGGTCCAGCCCCAACTGAGATGTCCTAATCCAGGATTTAACCAGGCCATGGCAACTCTTCAAACACAGGATCCCCATTTCATGTCCCTTCCGAAAGATGGGTCCAGCCCCAACTGAGATGTCCTAATCCAGGATTTAACCAGGCTATGGCAACTCCTCAAACACAGGATCCCCATTTCATGTCCCTTCCGAAAGATGGGTCCAGCCCCAACTGAGATGTCCTAATCCAGGATTTAACCAGGCTATGGCAACTCCTCAAACACAGGATCCCCATTTCATGTCCCTTCCGAAAGATGGGTCCAGCCCCAACTGAGATGTCCTAATCCAGGATTTAACCAGGCCATGGCAACTCTTCAAACACAGGATCCCCATTTCATGTCCCTTCTGAAAGATGGGTCCAGCCCCAACTGAGATGTCCTAATCCAGGATTTAACCAGGCCATGGCAACTCTTCAAACACAGGATCCCCATTTCATGTCCCTTCTGAAAGATGGGTCCAGCCCCAACTGAGATGTCCTAATCCAGGATTTAACCAGGCTATGGCAACTCCTCAAACACAGGACCCCCATTTCATGTCCCTTCTGAAAGATGGGTCAGCCCCAACTGAGATGTCCTAATCCAGGATTTAACTGGGGTCTCACGGTTACAAAAAATGTACAACAGGAGCTCAACTGTGAGGCTGCTACCACTGGTACCAGTTGAGCTACAGGACATCCATCTGTTGTACATTGTCCTGCAATTGGTAGCAAACCTGCTGCTGATGAGTCACAATTTCAGGGTCCCATTCATTACCCGTCAATGTTCAGCACATCAATCATTAAAAGCTGAAACTTAAATTATATCATTGATTTTCTATAGGGTCTGAATCTATTACCAGGTCCTGATCAAGTGCATTGTATCATACATTACTGGAAAGCTAAGTGTGTTATCTAAAATGATACCCCATACAAATATGTAATGATTTTACATTTGTGCAATGAGAACCCGAGGGCCATTGGTGGCATGTGGTCTTACCACATCTAGCGGAAGGGCAGGTGGGGTTGGGGAAGACTGGCCGTCAGAGGCTTGGGATAAAAAAGTTTTACATGACCCTCCCCCCAGGTCAATTTTTTTTCTTTGGCCCATCCCCCAAGTCAATTTTTCCCCCAATTTTTTTCCAACTCTTGGAAAATATCTAAGACAGCAAGAAAATCACTGCGGCCTTGTTTGGAAGTATCCTTTGCATCATACTTTAGATAGGATTCCACCACGAAGCAGATACCTCTCTTTCAGTCACCCCTAGCAAAAAGGAGAAACTGAATGGCTATGCTGGAAAAGATATGCTAAGAGACTAATCTATCTTTTATCCTCCCTGCTAAATATCGTACAGTCCCTTATCATCATCCAATCCTGAGAGGTAAGAGTGAATAACCTGGCACTACTGACCACATGGGGTGTTGGTAGGTAGGAGGGAGTCTGGGGCTGGACAGCGGGGTACAGTTGTAGGATCTCATGATGCGCTCCGCCAGCAGGAAGTTTCTAAAGAGACTTGCCACCAACAGGTCCTGCCGAAATAACTTCTGGAACAACTCTGCACATGGGAGACAGGATAAAGCTTCTAAAGATCCCTGGTGTAACATCCTTTATCAATAGTAAACAAAATTTACATGTTATTTCTGTATGCACAATGTTAAGCATACCAATAAGCTTTTGACCAGTCCTCTGGTATTTCTCAAGTTGATTTGACCTGAAGCCTATGTCAATGTGTACAATGGTGAATGAGCATTTCTGCAGCCCAACGTGTTGTTGAAAGCACATCTCAAATGGAAATTCTCACCAACTGTCTTCATCATTGTCATGAACGGTCTTGATCATGGCTTCCCACCCAGTATCATACCTTCCCACCCAGTATCATACCAGTAAGATATGCTGATGATCTAAATAATTCCCAGTTTCTAATGGCCTCCTTGCCTGGTCAAATGCAAGTCGCACTGGACAAAGTTGATCTATGGGCAAACTCATATGATACGAGTACAAATGCAAAAAAGACAAAAGATATGGTCATCAGTTGTCTACTCTGTAAAAAAATCAACACAATTGAGTGCAGTCTACATTGCATTCCATGCGCTGATATGTTGATTTTTGATAAAAGATTGAAGTTTGAAGAAGTATCACTTAACCTGAGCGGAAGTGTGATGTCAGCAACAGGTGAAAGGTGCCTGTCAGTCGAACAGAGACGGGGGTCGACCAGCACTTGCCTGGGGCAATCGGGTCAATGGACTTGTCCAACCCTGGTCTACAAGTACAGCAGTGATATCTACATGCATCATCTTGATAAATAAATCTTATCTTGATTAATAAGATTAATACTGGACCGACCTCTGGGGAGGGTGTTCCATGCTATTGTGTCAGTGATGGCTGTGAAGATCCAGTTCAACTCCCCTAATGGCGTCCTTCTGTCATTCAAGCGTCCTGGTATTCTGGAGAGACATGACACAGTATCTTAACCAAACTCTCAATATTGTGATATTTCCCTATGGAAGAAGAAACCTTTTATAGATGGAAACACAATGGACATTACAGCTAGTTTTCATGTAAAAGTTTATTCAAGGGATTTTACTGGATACTACTACTACTATACTATTTTACAGAACAGCTCCTGAAATTTCATGGGAGAGGTAGATTTTGTCATATCTTAACTCAGTGTAAAACCCACTATGACATAGTGTAAAAGAGCACATGTAGCAACATTTCTAGATCTGGCACCTTACCAAAGAAATGGGACGTATCTTTTGTTTGTTCAGTCAGACCCTTGCAGTGCCTAGTGGCACGACTCCATGCTGTTTCAGTAGCAGGGTATATCTTTACAAGGAGAGGTTACTAGCTCTTTCCCTTTAACTTGCTTGAGATACCTCCTTGAATATGGGGCCCCCATACGTCCTTTCCGTAAGACGGATTCAGTCCCAATTGAGATGATGTCCTGCCCAGGATTGAACTGGGTTCTCCCAGTTAGCAACTACTGCAATTGAAAGGCTGCTACCAGTTGAGCTGTAGGGACATCTGTGGTAATGTTTAAAATCTTGATATATGTGACTGTGTATCTGCATGTTGATACATGTGCTAAGTTCTAAATATTCCCTTACTTCTCTATCAGGTCTTCTGTAATACTTGGAACCAGTTTGCCTCCTCGTTGGTGAACAAACCTGCAGCAGTGAAGGAAGTAGTGAATAAGAAATCAATGGAAGAGCTGACCTTATGCACTGCCTAAGACATTGAATGAAATATCTTATACTAGATTGTACATCAGGATATGGCCAAGCTGCAGAGGCAAGGGTTAAGTTACAGCAACAATAAATGTATCTAGTACAAATCTTGGTTTAAAACACATTTCCAGTGTTTCAGCATCAGTCTGAATGACAACCTCCTAATCACAGTACTATGCAAAGAACTGAATTCAGGACATGCATCATAAATCACATATAAATGCTTAGTGTCAATAGTCTTATGATGATGATATAGGGGTTACTTACAGGATAATTGACTCAACTGTAGAAAAAGTTGATCTTTTTATCTATAATATTAAAGCTATCAGTTACTTTGCTTCTGACATTTGTTTGTTCAGACCCTTGTAATGCCTAGTGGCACGTAGGGCAGCAAATTTCCTTGCTGTTTCCTTGCCTTCCTTGCAGGGTACATTTATAAGGCGATGGGTTACTAGCCCTTCCCCTTAAATGTACTGAACACAGGACCCCATTTGACATCTCTTCCCAAAGACAGGTGCAGCCAGCCCCAACCAAGATGCCCTTCCCAGGATTGAACCTACATTTGTAGGTCTCCCAGTTACCAACTAATTGGAACCAGGATCTCAACTGTTAGGCTGCTACCAGCTGAGCTCTTGACTCTTGACCTTATTAAGTGACAAACATTGTACGTACCATCTCAGGGCTATCTTGATAGGTGTGGTGAGACAGGAGGTGAAGAGGTCAGCAGGGAGTTCAGGGTTCATGGGGAGGAGCTGCTTGGGTCCACAAGCTGCCAGCTGGATACAGTTCTTCATGGAGGGGGGGAGGGGCATCTGAGTCGCTCCTGGGTAAGACTGGGCATTGATCTTGGCCAGCTGCATATAAAAGGAGTCTTGATTACAAAAACTGCAAAAGGACATTGCAATGACAACTGTTATCGTAGCACTGACTTGCAACATTATCAAATTCCAGTATAATGTCAGCATAATTTATGCTGCAAGAAGGAACATTATTTGAGCCTTATTTGAGCAGTCTAATCTTGGTTTATTTGTACAATTCTTCATGACAGGTGTCCAAACGTCACACAGTGCATAATGGCTTAATGGTGACAAGGACCTTGTGTGCTGGTAAAATGAACACAAAAAACCGATGACATCACCTGATGATCTAAACTACATGATAAATTACATGATAGATGTGACATTGTGCCTGTTGTGGGACTTCAACTGTGAAAATCCCCCTCAGTTCCACATCAGATAGAAGTCATATAACATGTCATGTGGACAGTAACTTTGTTCATTGCTGTCCGTTCACATATCAAGTCAAGTAAGGCCCGATTTACACTAGGAAAATTGCTGGCTGCATGACCACGTCCGCTGGGTGGTCGTACGTCCACCCCAGGAGGTGGCGTATGACAGGTCATAAAAATGCCCATCCTACAACACCATGATGTTGTCCTACATCCAGCAATTTTCCTAGCGTAAATCTGGTCTAAGTCAGTCGAATCAGTTTACTACCTGAAGGGTGTTGAAAGAGGAGGCCAAGAAGGAATTTGTGAACAACAACTTGTCTTCTCATAGTCTCTATAACCTTTCATGAAAGGACTAAATTGTGACATGTAACGGGGGTTGCCCTACCTTAGGACGCGCCCTAACTTAGGACGGTTTTTTTAGTGATCTTGTTATGCATAAGTACGCCGTGTTTGTGTCCACTGATTATGCTCATAAGGAAGTTAAATGAACCAAGTCCATGCACATAATTTTTATTTGCATTCAAAACATATGTGTACATATTCATTTCTTGTTTTGTCGAGAATAGTATTTTGACGATAATGATGGCAACGCTGAGTAGAGGGTCACTGCGTAGCTAGACGGCCCGACACCTAAATATACGACCTGTGCCAAGCAGATATACAACTATCATACACATAAGAAATATAACTTCATAAAACAAAACAAAATTGGGTCTTTAAGTGTTTGTTGAGAAGAAAACCGACCAAAGAAAACAACGTAAACATCGCTGCCGTCTGGCAACGTTGTTTTCCCGCCATTTTTGGGGCCGCGATGCTGGCGGACGGCGATTCAACGCACAGCTTTGTAACGCTCTAACATGTGATTGGTACCGTCTATGAAAAGGAAACTGAATACAGATATGGCGAAGATATTTCCCAATAAGTAGACGGAGTATTGTTGATGTAAGCGGTGTCGTTTTTTTCGTAATGATTTTGTAAGTCGGGTCGCATGCAAGACGTACGTCGGGCCGCGCGCAAAGTGCGTAGTAGCCTATTTCCCGCCGAAACATGAGCTGGGATGCGATAGATATAGCCCTTCTCACATGACGTTAGAAGTGCACACAGTCAAAATTTTCAGGTCAAAAGAAAGCTAGAATATAGCAGACTTCAAGGCTTATTTACATTTTCCTAACTTCATCACCAACTTCCGAAGAGAGCAAAATTACCAAAGCGTACTAAGTTAGGCACACTATCTGGCGTAGCACTAAATCAGAAGGTACTTTCGTGTAAACGTCTCACAGCGTTTGCCGCTTGTAACTCGGAGCGTGAAGGGCCCATGAACAGTATGAATACATTTCTTGTCCATTTATGTTCTTTAGATGAGTGTGTTCAAAATTCATCCATTAAAACATGACCATTCTCTGGCAACCAGCAATGGAGCGCCGTGAGTTCGAGCGCGTAAAAAAACGTCCTATGTTTGGGCGACTCCCGTTATGTGACAGCTAATATCACTATGGCAAATGTATTGAGTAAATGTGACTGCCACAATGAAATAAATGTACCTCTATTTCCTGTTCCCTTTGGGCAGCAAACTGCTTGAATGAGTCCAGTATTACACCTGAAAAAATGCACAACAGAAGGTCGCATTCAAGTATTGCTGCAAGTGGGTACCCTA
Organism: Branchiostoma lanceolatum; assembly: GCF_035083965.1. Lineage (NCBI taxonomy): Eukaryota > Metazoa > Chordata > Leptocardii > Amphioxiformes > Branchiostomatidae > Branchiostoma > Branchiostoma lanceolatum. Next base: position 21,105,897 of record NC_089729.1, read on the forward strand.
AAAGAGTACCGACATAAAAAAGTTAACGGCTGTATAAACATGTGCTTACAGAAACTCCCTTTTATTTATCCAAACTGATATAAAGCATCAAAGAGGTGAAAGCTTGTTGGTAACTGAAGAAATCAGCAATTACTTGTCAGTAGCTGTACACTGTCAAACCTGCCTATAGCGGTCACTCAAGGGACTGGCCAAAATCGACCGTTATGGACAGGTGGCCGCTCTATAGAAACGGTTGATTTCACGAGCATTAAGTGTCACATGTTTTCTGTACCCACTGAGAAACATTTATTCACATCATAAAACCTCCTTGTTCACATACATGTAGTCAAACTTGTTCTACCGACCACTTTCACAAGACGACCCGATGCTCGGCTCAAGATGACTGCTTTCGGTAGGTCCGGATTTTTACACAAGCAAATAAAGTCCAAGTCGATCCATCGATCCGCCCCCAATCCGGAGCACATGCGACCAAAATGTTGCCGAAGACAAACGTGTCATTTTCAATTGAGCGGCGACATCATTTATCAGCAAATGATTGCGGAATTTCACGGTAAAATCAGCCTGTTTGGGTCGGATTTCTTGCCGGGAGAAAAAAAAAAAAAAAGCTGCAAGATGGCTCCTGTGAGGTCAAAGGGTCATGGGATAGTGTACTGTAATGTGGGTGCAGCTGCAATGTGTGAGTTATGATTTTACTCTACATTAGATAGTACAAAATGTAAACTTATTTTGTCAAAGAAGTTCTTTGAATAAAGAGAACAAAATATACAAAGAATGGATGACTTTATAACCTTTTCTTAGAGGATAAAAGGCATCTGTATTTTTTTAACAAACTGCTCGCCCATGGTACTACTAGTGAAGTAACCCAAGTAAACAAAGCGTCCCGCTAGGACCGCGCGCAAGAGGCTCTGTTTGTCTGCAAATATCTGGCGTCTTACTACTCTTAGCGGTTTTGGAAATGCAAAACCAACACCAGGAGCAAAATAAAACCATGCACAACATTTTCATGGGTAACACTGCAGCTATAATGACAATTTTTTTCTGCCGAGATTTGAAAGAAGGTTCCCGAATCTTGCGGCGACCATGCGCCGTGACCGTTATCGGCAGTGTTTCCAGACCCGCGGGACCGAAAATCGTGTGGCCGCGACCGCGTTGGACAGGTGACCGCTATAGCCTAATTCTTAATGCTTATGTCAATGGGAAAAATCCAAGGGACCGACAAAAAGTGACCACTATGGGCAGGTGGCCGCTATGCAAAGGTGACCGCTAATACAGGTTTGACTGTACTGTAAAATGCAGAAATGTTTGCTGTGGTTTTATGTTCGCGGTGGTTTTATGTTCGCGGTTTTCCTGGCGATGTTTCACCGCAAATTTAAAACCACCGCAAACAATTTTTGTCCAATACAGTAGCAGTATGTGACTATAGCGCTGCCGCAAACTCAAAACCACCACAAACACTCCATTTTTGCCTTGGCGCAAATTAGAAACCACGCGAACTTTTACAGTATACAGTCCTGGATTTGGAGTAGGCAGTGTACCTACATGTAAATGACATTATACATGTTGTAGGTACAGGTAGTATAGAGGTTTAGTAATAGTACAGGTCTGGATCTGAACCTGTACTATTTGACAAAGTAACCTGTGGTTCTCAATGATGACTGAAACATGAATGGGCCTTTTCCCACGTTTTGGCAAAATCTACTTCCTAGTGATTTACTTTGACAATTATATGAAAGCAAAATTTCCTGACATGTGGTATCTTCGACCTTGGGGATCACAGTGCATGCGTCTTTTTTTTACATTTTTACAAACTGTTTTTGGATTATTGATTTTATTGTTTTCATGGCTATTGTCCTAAAATAAATCACATAAATGATACTGTATTGAATATACAATCTATTGTTGAACACAAATGTAGATTACTGAATGTAATGATAGAATTGAAGGTACATTACCAGCATTTGAACAGTCATACACAAATATGGAGGGACTTCCCATCCACGTCTGTAGATCATATATGGAGAGGGGGATATACTGGGTGTAGCTCTGTAAGATTAATATAAATATCATTTTACACATTGTCATGACCCTGAATTAGAAAAAGTGATAATTCTAAAATTGACCAGGGATACCTTAGAAGCATTTGTCAAATTTTATGAAACATACACAAGGTACAATGCAAAAATGTATGAATTTTATGAAAAATGAACTAAGCACTTTGGAAAAATGAAAGTATCTTATGGAAAGCGCAGTCTTTGTATCCAAACCAGCCAGCCGCTGCCATGTCATGTGACAATGCAGGATATTCATAATGGTGTCTTTGAGGTGCGTTGATGGGAGAAAACAATGTGACACGCCGAAATAAGCAAACAAATAGAAACTCACAGGGTATTATGAGGGAAAATAATCTTTTAAGTGCTTTAAAGTCAAAGTAGAGGAGAAGCAAAAGCACTAAGAAACATACCTTCCCCCAATAAAAAGACGTTTTACATAAGACCTGGATGTTTTGCATAGTGCTTTGTGTTTTGTTTGTAAGATTTGTGCATTTTTGCATGGTGATCCATGAGCTTTTGATAAAATTTGTACATTTCCGCAAACTGATTCATGTGTTTTTCATAAAATTTGTGCAAATGTTTAGACATGAGGATGATATGTGACAAATTCCCCCCTCCCCCTCATCCTGAACCAATATGGTAAATTGAACATTACAGTTAGCCAACATACATGTACATGTACAAATGTAAGTGCAACTTTTGCGATTCTTGAGGGAAGGACAAACAAAATCAAAGAGGCACCTTGTTGAAGACCCATATTTCCCCATTCACAGTTGGTCTGGGGACACCATGTCCATTATAGTGGAACAGGACTCTTTCTTCCTAGACACGTGTGTAGAAGAGAAAGATTACAACAATGCCAACAAAAATTGGTACCAGTTACATATACATTATACATATGGTATAAAAAATCTGAGCCTTTCATAAAAAAAATCACTAACATCACAAACAACAAGAGTTTGAAGATCATACCTCTGTGAGGCATTTAGAGTTTCCCGTATGTTTTGTTTAATAATTATTGTAGTTCAAATTAGGTTTTGATTTACATTACTTATGGCCATTAATCACTTCCTGAAACTTTACGGTGAATGTGACTAACATATGGCAAATTCTTCTGTCACTGGTTTTAACTTTTATTTTGCTCGACTTTTCTGCAAAATACAAGAACTGAAAACTAAATTGGTGTGACTTACAACATGTAATGCCGTCCGATTTTCAAAATTGATCCTACTAATGGTCAAGTTCCCGTTATGTTGAAGACAATTACTAACTTTTGCATTTCTTCGAAGAGATGAGCACAGTTTCTTCACTTCTTCCACAGTTGGGTCCAAACTCTGCTTGTATCTGGCCTAAACAAAATAAAATAACAATCATTAAAGGTTGAAATGTTATATAAATTAATACATACCTGTCTACACCGTCTAGAGTATGATATTACAGAGCACTGAACTAACTTAAAGTTAGGAAAATATAGTTAAGGTAAGGAAGCAAGGCAGTGTGAGATACGAGATGTTTTTTATTTTTCTATCTATTTATCATTTCTTCTTTATTTAGCCGGGTGGCCAATCTCATTGGAAGACACTGCTTCACAGTGGGGTTCTTCAACTGCTGATGTACCTTGAGAAGCCGCTATTATCTAAACAATACTAGTATTTGTTTTGACAACCCCCACCAAATATCATAAAGATACATCCACAACTTCTCTAGGTATGCTGTTTGCAAACAAACAAACAAAAACACAGCTTCGAAAACATATTATAACCTTCTTGATGAGGGTAATAATTGAGGAACTGCTGCAATAGCTACATACACATAAGAACTTTGATATTTCCAACATATGTACTTTGGACAGTGGGTATAATAAATGCTAATAAGAAACTTCTGTACATGTTTGATACACAAAGGCAGCAGAAACTCACTGATAGATAATATGGACTTCATCAGCTCTGTCCTGACACTTTGCTACATTATGTAATCAATCACCATGGCATAGGGTGTCTGCTAGTGCTAGTGCTGCTTCATCAGTAACCATGGCACTAACATGATAACCAAACAGATAAGGAGCAAAAACAATATATTTCCCTTCCATGAAGGTAAACATAAAAATATGACCTTCTTGCTAATGAACTGACAACCCCGTTGAGTCTCCAGTTGACACTTACCCTTGGCTGCCAGCGTTCATATTGTTTCTGTAGGTTGGCTCCGATGGCTTCCAAGGCCTTCTGTGGGCTCATAGACAACGGATCTGGACCAAAAACACATTGTAATGTAAATGGCTTGTCGGTATTACTATAGTACAGAGCTAAAACTTTGTTCCAACACAATCAGTAAGCACATCAACATTCGGTCAAACTGAAGTCTTCATCCAGATTATGGTAACTCCTAACTTACCTGATTCATGGTGACCACTCCCAAGTCCCAACCTTCCCATGACTCCCTCCAGACCCATATACCAACCCATCAAAGGCCACCCATATCCAGGCAAGCACCTCCAGAATGTGTACCAACCACCCCAACCATCACACAACTAGCTCCCAAGCAGAGACAAGGTTGAACCATAGAGACTGTTTTGAACTATATTTGGACCCGGATTTGATCCCCGGGCAATGTCTACGGAATATGCATATGAAAGGAGCAAGTCTATAGACTTGATATATGGGTTTATGTCGGATTCGAATACCGGATTCGGAGGTTGGAATCAATGTTGTTACAGTTTTGTGTTTTGGCGCATTCCGCATTAAATTAATATATTGAAATGTCTGTTTTCTCGGGTGGGCATGACAGAAATAAAATACAACACGGTGTATTCCGCATCACCCTCGGTCCCAGCCCTCCCGCGGGTTGGATCGCCCTCCGGCCTACGGCGATCATACCCGCGGTGGGGCTGGTACCTCGGGTGACACGGAATACCCCGTGTTGTATTCTATATGTCCATCTTCGTCCATTTCAACAACGAAAAAAAGACTAAATCGTACAAAGAAGCTGGAAAATGATCAAAACATATGCCGTAAATTGCAAAAAATATCAGGAAATGGATAGTAATGTCATTCAATGCCTCTTTTCTAATCATAAGTTGTACTGATATTGTCATTAACTTACTCCTTGCACAAAATGTATTTCGAGTCCTGAGCGGAGTCAAAGTAAGTCAAAGAAGAACATGTGAAAGAACAAAAGACTTGATATCATTATTGTTTGGTATACCCAGTCAAGGACCAAGGACCGTTGCGGTCAGAAAGAAACTTACGGGAGCTAAGGAAGCTCGCAGCGAATCGGACAAAGTGGAAGGGACTGAAGGAAGACCGAATGCGGCTGCAAGATGTTTCAACTACTGCAGCAGCAGAAAACACTGGACTACTACTATACCCAGTACTATGTTCTGTAATACATTATAAGTTCAGTCATTTGTACAACCTTCCTGACCATTAAGATTTCAAAATGGACAAACTTTTTTGCACGCACATCAATTTTGAAGTACCCAGAGGATGTCATCCATATAATCCCATCAGTGTGGCTTTATGATAATAAATATGATGACTACACTTCTAAAAGTTGCTGGTTGTGCCCATTTCCATTCTGAAAGTGTTGTAAAAGTGTTGGGAAAGTAAGGAGGGAGTCAAAAGTCTTCTGCTAGAAGTCATGTTGGGTGGGAGTGGCTGCTACTAGTACAGTCCCTCCCATGGTATTGTCTGACTCTCTAAAATGTGCCGACGTTCAGGGCTGAGGGGCGGGCTCAGTGTGTCTTGTTTGTCACAAAGCTAGAAGGAAGGTTGCCCAGTGTCCAGCAATATACTTTTGGAAATATCAAATGTTACACTGTGACGATACAGCACCTGTCAAAACCTTCCAAATATTAAGTAGAAGTTAAGGAATGTTGTTGACCGCTAAGCGATTCCGTGCAGTGTTTGAAACTGGGCGCCATCTTGAAAAATAAGACGACCAAGAACTTTTAGCATCATTGAACACAGCCCACACTCACAGCAATCCTCGATGGCCCCTGGACTTAAGTTCTCCAAGGTGGGATTTTTGTTAACATGCTAACAAATATATATATATAGGGGAATATCAATTGACCTCTGGTCACTGGGCATCAAGTAGTGACAAATTCTACAAGCCATGACGCGCCTTGGACTCAAATCGATTGTTGTTGTTTACGCAATGTTGAAATGTCATCAGACGGTTAGCATTCTTGATGAATTTGATTGTAAATTTGAACGTGTAAGATACTTAAATAGCCTCCTGCACACCCCTCAGACCCCACGAGTTTGCAAATCACATAAATCAGGTACAAATACTTTTGCAATGTTACATGTACTTACACACAGTAAGACTGGATTAGTCTCTAAGCATATATTAAAACTTGTAACATGGGCCACTGAGCCATTCAGTTTCCCTTCTTTGTGTAGGGGTGCCAAAGAGAGAGATCTCCTTCGTTGGTGAGGGTATGGCGCGAAGAACACTTCCAAGCGGGAACGCATTGATTTTCTTGCCGTCTTGAACATTCTAGAACAGTTTAACAGGGCCTAGGAAAAATATTTTGACTTGGGGGAGGGCCTAGAGAAAAAATATCTTAATCGACCCTCTGACGAACAGCCCTCCCTGCTAAATATTGTACAGTCCCTAAATGACCCACAGGCAGACAAATCATCACTGCAATGAGGTAGATCCATAATCACTTCATGCGTGACACAGAATCTCCCAGACCTGTATTCAGAGTACCTACAGCACATGCATGTAGTAACTATTCTTTATGTAGCCTGGATGCCAAACTCTTGGGCCAACATGCCCCAGAGGAAATCTTATACAGCCCCCTCATCAAGACCCAGAGACCCTATGGGCTGGAAAATTCAGGCTAGGGTGCCAACTCTAAGGACGGGACATATGTTTCTCCCCCGACCAAAAGGATTGGTATAGGGGTCTGGCATCCAGGCTAGTCTTTGTGGAGTCTTACCGATCCAACACTCCTGTCTGGCACAAGGCGATGGCTTGATGACATCCGGGGGGTCCACTCCAACATTTAGACACAACACAAGTGCTACACTCACTGTCTTCATCTGTGAAAATGCAAAAACACATGGTGGAAAAAAATCATCTCATTTCCTTTGAGACAAAGTAAGACTTATTGACATTCCTGAGTTAGAATGATTAGTTATTGAATACTAAGGCCACACCAATTTAATTGGTTGCTTCTCAGATTTTTTCAGAAAAAAATTGGAGCGACAGGGAAAAAAAATAAAAATAAAGTTTTTTGCAAGTACAGTCAAACCTGCCCAAGGCGACCACCCGGCGGACCGAGCAAAAACGGTCGCGATGGACAGGTGGTCGCCATGAAGAGGATTCCACTCACATGTTTCCAGGTCAAGGTTTTAAAATACAGTACGTAAATGGATGGAAAATTATGTGAATTTAGACAGCATGACCCCCACCAGGTTCACTTCTCATTGACAGAAAGATCCTACAAAGATTACATTTTCCATTATCGTTGTAATGATTGTAATGTTATACCGCTACATCGTGTACAAATTTTCGTCATAATATTTTGACTACAAACGCAGCCGCCTCCCGCATTTACACGTTACATTAAATAGTACACACACACACATGCACATCATCGAAGTTTTAAGGCCTAAGACAAATCCCTAGAAAACACCTGCTGGCCCCAGCCTTTTTTGGGGCGCCGACCGCTGCATAAAGGGGCAAAAAGTTTTCGATCTGACAACTAAAGATGAAAACGGAACAGTGTGATTTCGTCGTGCCGGCGCGGCAAGCTCTGTGCAACCGCATCGAAAGGTAAGTCAGTGCAGCCAGAACGCACAGCGTTCAATAAAGGTTTGTGAGATTCATGGAAATAAAAAGAAAATAAGAATATTAATTTTCATCAATAACTAGAGTATTCGTAAATGTTCATACACAAAAGCATCGTGTTTTAGAAAGGTCAGCGGTACGCCAAATCTGGGCCGTGCCAAATCCAAGATGGCGTCGGGACCAAGGAACAACATTTCTCGCCCGATGTTTTGCCCGCCACGAAATCATTTTTCGGCGGAATTTAGGAAGACACAGACACATTTTTGTTGAAACTACAAGAAATAGATAGTAATTTCTGTGAAATCTGACTTTTTGGCGCCATGCACTACGTATTCGTTTTGAAAATTGAGTTTAAACCGAACTGAGTTTGCGGTAAACTATAAGATTACGAGTGGCACAACAACATCAAAAAACATTTGTCTTTACAATGTTTATAGGGGGAACGTTTTATCAAAACACTTCATGGAGGAATCGATGCTATAACATTGCTATTCCATATATTTTTGTCCTTATTTTTGTCCTTCAAGGTCTTGAAAACATTTCCGTGAAATCCGACAGCAAAATGATCCGATGTCACCACACGCTTGAAAATTAGGCGGCCGCCATGGGCAGGGATTGTGCTCTGTGTGGTCCCAATTCGTGGCGGTCGCGGTCGCGTTGGACAGGTGGTCGCCTTGGGCAGACAGCTTAATGCTTGTGCCTATGGGGAAAATGTTCGGGACCGAGAAAAAGCGGTCGCCATGGCCAGGTGGTCGCGTTGAAAAGGTGGTCGCCTAGGCAGGTTTGACTGTAGTCTGGGGTAAAGATAAGGGCTTACATTACAAAGAATAAGAGGATTATTCAAATTTCAGCTTTGTATGGCTCATTTTATGCAATTTCTTTGATCTAGTACTATAATTTCAATAACAAAACTACATTTTGCCATATAATATATGGACTGATATTGAGAAACAGTTCTAATAAATGAAAAATCATAACTTATGATCAATGTGACCACACTTTTTAGGTATTTGCAGACCTCTATAATCTATTTTGGTGGCTATTGAGTTTTACAACTGAACAAATAGTAAAATTGGGAATAGTGACCCAATTTTTTTATTTTTTTTCAAAATGGGAAAAACAGGAGAGGCTTTTCTGAGAAGCAACAAAATAAATTGGCGTGGCCTAAAGACAAAACAGCGAATGTTGAAAAGAAAACAACAAAAATGCCTTCACCGAGGTATGAACCCACAAGCTATTAAACAAGAAGTTTGAAGAAGACCTCATATCTCCATGAAATATTTTGATTATGCAAATGGCCTCCACATGTATATAATCTATGCTTGGTCAAGTACACCTTGAACTGACTTACACAGGTTACAAACTGTTAAAGCAAAAACGTGCCACACTTTTTTGTGTGCTCCCAAACTACAGTGCGAGTTGCTATCTTAAATTCCACGTCCATGCAGCTTGTATGACAGTTGTATGACTAACATGAGATTAAAGTTTAGTTAGTTTTGATGGGTAGGGGGTCGAGTGTACAATGCTTAAAGGCGTGCACATATACGTGGGACAGTTGTTGGACATTGACCTCCTCCAATTAGCCTTTAAATAACTTGAGGAAGACTTTTTTTGCACTATTGACAGGGAACAGTCTGTCAATAGCCATTGCATTCCATTAATATACAGGTAGTTGTTTATAAGCTAGTTCGGAGTTGTTACTACGCATGTGCAGTGTCAAAGGTGAAGGCCCCCCAGACGTGAACAAAACCCGGCAGGGCGTTGTTATGCAAATCAAGACAATGTCCAGACGAGCACTGTGTTCAAGCCGCGGGCCTTCACCTTTGACACTGCACATGCGTAGTAGCAGCTCCGAACTAGCTTATTGTAACACTAGGCAGTATACAACCAAGACAGCCTGAGCCTGAGCTTAACCTCTGCTTGGAGAGTAGATAACTGACCCCAGCTTATACTGGCACCAGCTGTAGACCTTCAAGATGGGGTGGCATTCTATGATATCACATAGAAATACTGCTGTGGTGATCAAAATCAATGTGCATCATCTCACCTATACTAGCAGACGACATGCCAAAGTACAAACAAATGCATCAAAGGAATCTTGAGTTATAATGAACACACAGACACATGTAACGTTAGATGTTAGACACAATCAACCGCAAAATATTGTAACGTTATAAGTTATAACGTTACCCACGTACTAGCTTCTTCTTCTTCTTTCGGTTAAGGCAGCCGCCTTCAACGTGGTGAAGATTTTGCTGCCTTTCTATTACTGGAAGTCTACTGCAAGTTGGGAGTGAGGATGTGAGATGTAACAAACCGGGGGTTGGGAATGGGAGGGGTGGGGAGTTAAACCTGTTGTGAGGGCGACCGAGGCTGGAAGGCTAGCTAGAAGGTGAACCTCCTTCAGTGAACACCTGTTCAAGATTGACATAATGTTTTCTGATGACAAAACTCTCCTCTCCGGCATAACCAGCCCATATTAACACCGCTAACGTTAGAATCTGACGTACCCTTTCTTTCATTCTCCACGTCTGTGTGACCGCTCGACTCCCCTCAACTCTCTCCACATGGCGCTTCTTCATGTAGGCCAGCGGCAGCTGCCAGTCCTGCAAGTCGCACTCGTCCTCTTCCGAAATGTCTTCATACGCAGATAGCGCCATGTTTGCAGAACTTGTCATTCAATTCCAAATATCGCGAGGACTGGTCACGATGTCAGGCTGAAGGGACCAGAGAGACCAACAAGAGACCAAAATAAATCCGATGTGGATGTCGACAGCCGGAATATTGAGGCACGTCACCAGTGAACACAAAGTAGGTTTAACGTATCTTCGTAGCTAGTGTTGACAAGTCAGGGTACCTTACGGACGTCTCTTAAGAGCCAAGTTGTATTTAAAGATGACATTGGTTCGGTCGAATTTGACCTTCAAATAGCCTGCTTCTCTTCATTTTGGTGTCACGTTAGGTCCTGGTTTTTCGGTAAAACCTCCGTCGATCCTGCGGTCCGGCTACTGATAACAAGATCTGCTTCCGGGTTATACCACGATGTGGGTAATGCACGATGGGAAGGGAGGGACCGTCCGTTTCAGATAAAGTTAGGGTTTGGGAGAGAGGGACCATTCATTTCATTTCCATTTAGGAGATGGGAAGGGACAAGGGAATCTATTCTTGTTGAATCTCCACGGTGCTAAAATCGTACAAGCTAGCCAGAGAAACTCCAGTAAGCCAGGGAAGTTGTCAGGTTGCAATAAAAACTCCTTCTGCCAGTTGGATACGGTCTTTGCAACCGTTGGATCTGCTTGGAGATTAGTATATTTCCCTAAAAGCACGCGCGAGACAGAAACACCGATACGATACTGTACTTTCCAGAAGATTCCTAGGCGGCGCACGTGAAACTGAAACACCAGTGTGAGACTATATTCTCCAGGAGATTCCAGGCTTCGCGCACATGTGCATGTGACGGAGGCTGGCGAGGAAGTTTAAACCATATAATATACCAGTCAGGCTTCATCAAGACAGCTTCATCATCCAATCCTTTCTGCAAACCTGCCATCAACAGAAAGCTACACTGTAACGTAATGGCAGGGAACTCTTCAGACCAGGCAGCCACCTCTGTTCCGGGCACTGATGGGGACGACATCACTCCGAACAAGGATGGAGGGGTGCTGAAGAAGATTCTCCGTCCAGGCGAGGGAGACGAGTTGCCTCTGGCGGAAGACAGAGTGTCCGTGCATTATGTGGGCACGCTAACGGATGGAACCAAGTTCGACTCAAGCCGAGACAGGGACGACAAGTTCGAGTTTACACTCGGCAAAGGTAAATAATAATTATATTCCCCTCCCAGGAGGGAATATACTGTTTTTGCTTGCCTGTTCTTCTTCTTCTGCCAAAGACGAAGTAGATGTGGGGTGGTAGCTCTACTAATGGTATAAGCTAGTTCGGAGTTGCTACTGCGCATATGCAGTGTCAAAGGTGAAGGCCCCCCGCATGTAAACAGTGCTCGTCTCGACATTGTCTAAATTTGCATAACAACGCCCTGACGGGTTTTGTTCACGTCTCGGGGGGCCTTCACCTTTGACACTGCATATGTGTAGTAGCAACTCCGAACTCTAGCTTATTGCAGAAAGTTATATGTACCTTATGTTCCATGGTACGGATGTTATATTTGAGATGTAGGTACCTTTAGGAAAGGTGAATACACCTGACAATGAATTATGCTAATGAGGATCTCATTTGCATAATTTATGCATAAACTTGTATTTTCCTTACCGTAAAAGCTACGGATGTCATATTTGAGTTGTAGGTACCTTTAGGAAAGGTGAATAAGCTAGTTCGGAGTTGCTACTACGCATGTGCAGTGTCAAAGGTGGAGACGAGCACTGTTTGCAAGCCAGGGGCCCGGGCCTTCACCTTTGAAACTGCACATGTGTAGTAGCAACTCCGAACTAGCTTATAAACCTGGCCATAGATAATGCTAATGAGGACCTCATTTGCATAATTTAGGCATATCCCTTACCGTAAAAGCTACGGATGTCATATTTGAGTTGTAGGTACCTTTAGGAAAGGTGAATACACCTGGCCATAGATTATGCTAATGCAGACCTCATTTGCATAATTTAGGCATGTCCCTTATCGTAAAAGGCTATGGATGTCATATTTCAAATGTAGGTACCTTTAGGAAAGGCAGACACACCTGTCTATAAATTATGCTAATGCAGACCTCATTTGCATAATTTAGGCATAAACTTGTATTTCCCTCACCGTAAAGTCTACGGATGTCATATTTCAGATGTAGGTACCTTTAGGAAAGCTGAATACACCTGGCCATAACTTATGCTAATGAGGGCCTCATTTGCATAATGTATGCATAAACTTGTATTTTCCTTACCATAACGGGCGGGTGCCTAAGTCCGGTAGTACCCTAAGTCCGATATATTTTTGAATCTTATTATTACTATGTTGTGCACGGGTGCATGCACATGATGATGATAGGTAGTTATGGACTATGCCTCTGTGTAAAAAAAATACAAGGTCAAAAAGTGTGTCGAGGTTGATAGCTCAAACAGCTAACGATTGAAATATTTGTATGAATTTGACGCTACTCTCGGTGGTTGACGAGAGAACTTCTCGAGAACATGGCCTTCAAAAATGTTAAATCATTTAGTTTAAGATGCGGAATGTGGAAGAATACCACCACATGTATGAAGCTCGTTTATTAAACTTGTCAAAAAACACACCTGTGTCCTGCCTGTGTCTTTGAACTTGGTATAATCTAGGCTTAATGTCACGTAACGTGCGTACACTGGCACTCCTCCGCCATCTTTACCAGTCACGTGATTCGAAGTCATGTGATCATCGAACGCAACCCAACACGTCCCTCACTTCCCTCACCACACATGCTTCAGATTGCAGTTTAGCGCTCTTCCGCATGAAGTCGCGGTAAGTAAATGTTACTGGGGTATCTATTTGACGTTTTAGTGTATATAAGTTGAACTTTGACAACTAAAGATACGATTGTTGAACGTGAAGATTCCAAAACACGCTATGCATCAATTTATATACAATCGAATGCCTGGATTGAATTCGAACACCACAAGGTTAAAACAATCAAGCGCTAATTTTGGTTTAATAAGTAGGTAACAATATGATTGGAGTTGGTGACATCGTTTTTCATTGCATATTACACACGATATTAAACAAATTGAGTGTTCTCTGTTTGACATTTGAGGTGTGTGTGGGGGGGGGGGGGGCTAAAAATAAATCACTGCTGTGTAGGGATGCGGACCTAAATCCATTTTCAGGTTCAGGTCCGGACCTGAACCTAAAAGTTTAGGTTCAGGTCCGGACCTATTAGGTCCGACCTGAACCCATGGCATATCTGACTAATTGCCAAACTTCTATTTACTAGTACTTGGAGTGTTCTTACATTGCACTGTGATACACATACATGTACTTTTATACCAGTGTAACGCTGTTTGTCATAGACCAAGACTGATATCATGTTATTGTACACTAACCTGAGAGTATAACACAATGCTAAGTCTGTTGCTTTCTTCTATCAGAATAAGGTAGAATTATTAAAGTTCTTAAAAATGAACGAAATAAGTAATAATTACTGGTCAAGACTGTGAAATGAAAAATATTTTCCAGTGCAAAATCACTTTTTAAAGGAAACCAATAAATGAGATTAGACTTTGTCAAGTTGGAGTCCAACACAAATCACATTTTGAAAAAATCACATGCAAAAAAAAAAAATTGAAAAAATATATACTAGTACTTGAATTTCTCTCTGAACTCGGCCTTTTGACATTCTGGCATGCCCTTCATCTGATCAAGGCACCTGGTATTCATTAGAAGTTCATTAGCAGCAAGTCCCGCACCGCTGATATCACAGGATATCACAGTCCTTTTGGGAGGCCCACTGCAGAAACATATCCCTGATTGCCACGATCAAGCCATCTTTATCCAATTTGTGGCAGAAAAATAATAGCCAGCTTCTCCTGCCCCGGACAGATTTTGCCTTTTCCGTTTTATGCTGCGGGATGACATCTTTATATGCGCAAGTGTCAATGAAAACAGTTCGTCACGTCTTCTCACTTCAGTTCCCGCGGTTGTGGGTGAAAGGTCATGAAGTCTCGCGAAGTCTCGCTGTCTAGGTCAGCTGACCTTGCATGTAACCTATTCTTAATATCAAATCTCGCGAGAGCAGCTACAGTCAAACCTGCCTAGGCGACCACCTTTTCAACGCGACCACCTGGCCATGGCGACCGCTTTTTCTCGGTCCCGAAAATTTTCCCCATAGGCACAAGCATTAAGCTGCCTGCCCAAGGCGACCACCCGTCCAACGCGACCGCGACCGCCACGAATTGCGACCGCACAGAGCACAATCCCTGCCCATGGCGGTCGCCTAATTTTCAAGCGTGTGGTGACATCAGATCATTTTGCTGTCGGATTTCACGGAAATGTTTTCAAGACTTTAAAGGACAAAAATAAGATCAAAAATATATGGAATAGCAATGTTATACCATCGATTCCTCCATGAAGTGTTTTAATAAAACGTTCCCCCTATAAACATTGTAAAGACAAATGTTTGTGATGTTATTGTGCCTATCGTAATCTTATAGTTTAACGTGAACTCAGTTCCGTTTAAACTCAACTTTCAAAACGAATACGTAGTGCATGGCGTCAAAAAGTCAGATTTCACAGAAATTACTATCTATTTCTTGTATTTTCAACAAAAATGTGTCTGTATCTTGCTAAATTCCGCCGAAAAATGACTTCGCGGCGGGCAAAACATCAGGCGAGAAATGTTGTTCCTTGGTCCCGACGCCATCTTGGATTTCGGGCGGCCCGGATTTGGCGTACCGCTGACCTTTGTAAAACACGATGATTTTGTGTATGAACATTTACGAATACTCTAGTTATTGGCGAATTAAAAATAAAATCAAAATTCTTATTTTCTCTTTATTTCCATGAATCTCACAAACCTTTATTGGACGCTGTGCGTTCTGCTGCACTGACTTACCCTTCGATGCGGTGGCACAGAGCTTCGCGGCGCGGCGCGACGAAATCACACCGTTAGGGCCCTGTCACACGTGTGCGTATATTAAAGTGCGCACGAGTTGCGCATTAACATTTTTTAGGTTTAAGTAAAGTTTGCGGGGAAGAAGTTGTTTTCTGCGTTGACCCACCGTTGTGCTGCGGGGCCATCGAACCAAGGAAATGACTTCTTGGGCTGCAAACCTAATCTACACCAAAAACATGTTAATGCGCAACTTATGCGGACTTGAATATACGCACAAGTGTGACAGGGCCTTTAACGCGTTCCGTTTTCATCTTTAGTTGTCAGATCGAAATTTTTTTTACCCTTTCATCCAGCGGTCGGCGACCCAAAAAAGGCTGGGACCAGCAGGCGTTTTCTAGGGATCTGTCTTAGGCCTTAAAACTTCGATGATGTGCGTGTGTGTGTGTACTATTCAATGTAACGTGTGAATGCGGGAGGGCGCTGCGAGATCATCGAGGCAACCATCGTTTTGTAGTCAAAATTATGACGAAAATTTGTACACGATGTAGCGGTATATAATTATTACATCGATAACGGAAAATGTAATTTTTGTAGGATCTTTCTGTCAATGAGAATTGAACCTGGTGAGGGTCATGCTGTCTAAATTCACATAATTTTTTCATCATTTACGTACTGTATTTGAAAACCTCGACCTGGAAACATGTGAGTGGAATCCTCTTCATGGCGACCACCTGTCCATCGCGACCGTTTTTGCTCGGTCCGCCGGGTGGTCGCCTTGGGCAGGTTTGACTGTAATTCAAAACAAATATGGCGCCTAGCGCCTCGATCGGTGTCGAGAACGCCAATTTTGATCGTGTTTTGCACAATCTAACGGTGTATCTACCGCGATAGGAATATTCTTTACTAATCACAACATATTTCATGACCTGATACATTGTCTTGTGGTGGTGCTGGGATATTTTCACGGAGGAAAGATCGTTTTCGGGAAAGATTGCTTGTTGTACCTCAGCATGCAGATAATATGACCGCCATGAATGGCAAACGTCGTCTTTTTCGAGCGCAAATTTTGCGATTTACGGAAGGTTTAAGATGCTCTAGAACGAAAAAGATATAATGTGAGTGCTAGATTTTTTTACCGGTCCAGTACCGAAAAAACCGGAAAACTGGGTTTCGGTTTTTTGGACCTGAACCGAAACATTTTTTCAGGTAATAACCGGACCTTTATAACCGGTACGCATCCCTACTGCTGTGTCGTTTACAATCAATATTTCTAATCTCATTGTTACTAGATGGCATCCGGGGCCAAAAAGAAACAACGCAGTTACTCATATACCGACATGGAGGCTGCCCTGTCAGCCGCTTAAATTGGCCAGGATAAAGTCACTGTCTACGGACTGTCGAAGACGTATGGAATACCAATATCGACGTTGAACGATAGGTTAAACGGCCGTTCTGGAGAAGTCATGGGCAGGCCGTCTGTCCTTACTGAGGAGGAAGAGACAGCCCTTTGCGAATACGCCAAATATTTGGCTGACAGGGGGTTTCCTCTGACAGTAAGAGTGATTAAAGCGTTAGCACATCAAATCGAAATAAAACAAGCAAAAGCAAGGGGTTCAAGTTCGAAGTTCAAGGAGACGGGGCCAGGAAAGAAATGGTGGCGGGGATTCAGGCGTCGACATCCTGACCTAAGCCTACGGTCACCCGACCAGCTAGATAAAGAGCGGGCCATGTTCGCAACCCAGAAGGTTGTGATTGATTACTTCATGCTCTTGGAGGATGTCTTGACCGAAGCAAATGCTAAAGATAGAAATCCCCATGTCATTTACAACGCCGATGAAACGGGGGTTGACCTATCCGCCAAAGTATCGAAAGTGATAGTGCCACGCGGGGCGAAAAGGTCGCCTTCACGACGAGGAGGGAGTCGGGACCACGTGTCCGCCCTCATCTGTGTGTCCGCTGCAGGTCAAACAGTCCCTCCAATGATCATATTCAACAAGAGTTTTCCCGGGGGCTCCTACACAGAGGGGGGACCTGCAAATGCCATCTATGCCTATTCCGAGTCGGGATTTGTTGACGACGTGCTATTTGAAAAGTGGTTCACTCAGTCGTTTGTTCACCATGCACACAAGGATCGTCCTGTCGTACTAATTGTTGACCAGCACTACAGCCACTTCACACTCAAGGTCTTGGAGGCGGCTGTCAGCAACAACATCATTATCCTTGGGTTGCCACCCCACACAACCCATTTCTTGCAGCCGCTAGATGTTGCCATTTTTTCACCATTAAAGACGAAATGGGCCCAAACCCTTGAGGTAATGCAAGCGGCCAATCCGCATTTCCAAGTGACGAAAAGGAACTTTGCGAAGATTTTCAGTAATGTATATGATACCACAATATCTCCATCCCTTATCAAAAATTCGTTCAAGAAAACGGGAATCTTTCCTCTGAATGATGATGCCATCGACGATCGCTGGGTAAGGATGTCAACGAAAGAGTCTGGAGAAGAGATTGTACAAGTGCCGTCTTCCGCTGCTACGTCCCTAGACTCACTACAGACGCCTTCCACTTCCACATCACTACAGACGCCTTCCACTTCCACATCACTACAGGCGCCTTCCCCTTCTACGTCACTACAGACGCCTTCCTGCTCTACTGCGTCCTGTCAGGTCTGCCATGCACCCTGCACTATTTGCCATCCAATTCACAGCCCTCTGATTAAACGCATTGTTCCACCAGCATTACAGGACCTGCTCCTGCCCATCTCAACACCACAATCCTCTACGCGCAATACGCGCAAACGGCTCATTGGTAGAGTTCTAACACACAATGAAGTAATGGATGAAATTAGAAAGAAAGAAGCGGAAAAGAAGGAGAAGGAAGAACGCAAGGAGAAGCGAAAGGCTGAGCTCACCCAGAAGCGTGAAGAAAAACGTCAAAAAGAAATGGAAAAAAGTCGAAAGAAGGAAGAGAGGAAAATTGAGGCGCAGAAGAAGTTGGAAGAGATGGAAGCGAGAAAGCGAAAAAGACAGGAAAAGCTGCAGGCATCTAAGAAGAAGCGACATGATGAAGAAGGGGATAAGGAGAACCAGCGGCAGCCGACCGATGCCTCATCCAGTCCTACAGTGGTAGGTAGCGTCACTTTGGCAACGTGATTTAGACACAACCTGATTTAAGAGTTGGAGCATGCTAGCAGAAATGACGTTTTGACTGAAAAAAATGGTGTACAACTGAATATTTCGTCGTCTTTTTCATATGTTATGGTGTTCGTTGTGTTCTATGAGTGTACAGATAACCTGAATATCCCTTGTAATTTGTTTACAGACACTGTCCAGACAGCGACGTGCCCCAACATGGCTGCAACAATACGAAACAAGCAGCTCTCCAATTTAGAATTCGAAGTTTAAAGAGCGAGTTGACAAATCGAGGTTGTTCCAGTGGTGCGTCGAGTACGGAACAAAGGACCTGGCAAAACGATTTGTTGAATAATTTAGAGGTTTTAAGTTCATCCTATTACGCAATTCGTATGAACATGATGAGAGGATAGGTGTGGGTGCTAGTTGAGACAGGTAGTTTCGGGTTTGACCATTTACAATTTTATAGAACAAACATAATCTATGAAGGTGTCTTCTGTCTGACAGTGTTTCCCAACCAAGTTCATTCCTAGTTGCCAAGTAAGCATTGATATTAGCTGATATATTAGTCAGATGGATACCCATAAACACTCTAGCTCCTCGGGAACTATCATGTCCTGTAATGGTTTTGCTGTTACAGAGTTTTTCACGTAAAAAGCCACAACGCCCCCTCTTCTTGACGGGCGAGTGTATCCATCATTATATTATATTATTATATCCGTAAATTACGTTTGATCATTCCAAATGTCTGTTAAGCCATAGCTATTATTTTGTTAACATGGGTTAATTTGACGCCCATGTATGGGTTGTTTTTTGTTGTATCGTCACGCCAAAATGTTAGCTACAATATAAAAACATGACAACCACAATCGACTTGTCAGATAACAAAATTGGTTAATTTTTTATTTTAGGTAAACGCGATTAATTGAGTAAACTAGTCCTCTGCCAAAACGGCCTCTACTTTAATGACGTAATAGCCGCGCTTCACGTAGGCCTCCTTCAGGGTCACGATCAGCCGCTCAGGCCTCCCGCCACACATCTTTAACACCTCCTCCTTCTTCTTCTCGGGCACCCAGCCCACCTCGACCCATGTGTCGTCCATAATGGCGTACGCCATGATGCCAGCAAAGGGCGCCCCTGGACGATGGTACATTTTGAATTTCATTGCGGGGGGGTCTTCACATTCCATCACCTTAGCGGCACTGGCCGTGTAATGAAACGTCGCCAACGTGAGATTCTGTAAACCAAATTAATAGCTTTTGAGTGACAATACCAAGTACATGACCTTGTTAGGACATATATGTAACGTTTAAAGGTTAGCTAATTCTTAGAGTGATGGCACAGTCGAAAAGACGTAGGCAACTTTTTTTTATCTAGAAGTAGCACAAGAAGGTCATTCGTATTTCTATCTTTTTCTAAAGTGAGCAGAAAATATACTTACCATCGTATCAGACGCTCTGGTTATAGCAGAAGTCGTGCGTCGTGTGCATGTGTCGCAATGTAGGTGAAATTTCTGTCACGATCTTTGCGAGGTGAGCGTGGCGGGAAAAGTAGCCGGACTATACCATTACTGGGTATTTTGTTTTTATTATTTACCTTCATTTATTCATTTACTTGCCATTTTTCTCTTTCATCCTTTCACAACTATTTATGATAATGATTATTCACGGTATGAAATATACATTTGAACCGATATCAACTAAGTAATTACCCTATATCTGGAATACCTTTTATGAAAATGTAAAAGTCTAAGCCTCGGAGACGATACCAATTGTGCCGATATGGGTATAGCACGATCGTAACGAGGCATACTACCAAATGAATAACGTTTCTTAGTAACTGATGTACAAGTAGAGATTTTACAATCTCAACTAAAGAAATATGCTATCATTTTATTCATGCAACAGACATCTCCACTGCCTATGATAGTCACCCCTAAATCACACCCCTGGCTGCAGCGGTTGTTGGTGCGTCCGTGAAGATAGCAACTTACGCTATTGTCATGGTATGATAGTTGAGGATGTGGGGAATTTCACTGTGAAAAAAAAACATGACTGTTTTTCTGCCAACAGTGGACGCGTCTTCCTTAAAATCTGCTCGAAATGCACATGCCTGGCCTTGCAATGGAACAACAAAGGACGTTCACCGCGCATTTCGGGAGTTTGCATGCGGTGTCGCACATGGTACAAAGGTCATCCGGGACGTTTCACGGTCTTTCAACTGTGAAGTCATGGTGAAATGTTGTTGTGTTGACATCAAGGTGTAAGTGCGTGCTGGTTGACAGGGAGGATAAAAGAAGCTGTAGTTTTGTTGAGCAGAACCATGGAGAAAAAGACGGTATGCCTAAACACCTCAACCGACCTCATCCGACCTCACCCGACCTCATCCGAGTCTAAAATGCAGTGTATACGGGGTAGGGACATTATTTGACGTTCTGGATACGTTAAATATGCAATTATGAATGCAAAACAAGCAGCAAACTCTAAGTATTTACCAGTTTTTATAAGTTACTCCGCTTGTTTCCATGATAGAAGATTTCTGGCCGCCATATTGGATCATGCCACTGTTGGGGTCTACATGGGGAAGTTCTTCATACCTTTTTTTATCTATTTTTGTCCGACAGGACGATAAGACGGTGGGTACTAATTACATTTTCATCACAAACCACTCATAGAAACTACACAATAACTGTACACAGTATCTGTACACAATAACTGTACACAAAGTGTTTTTCAGCCTCGAATACACGCACGCAGTGTGTATTCATTGCGCCGGCCGTCTTGACCTCCCGTTACCTATAAAAACTGGTAAATACTTCAAGTTTGCCGCTGGTTTTGCATTTATAATTGCATATCTAACGTATCCAGAACGTCAAATAATTTCCCTAACCCGTATACACTGCATTTAAGACTCGGATGAGGTCGGGTGAGGTCGGATGAGGTCGGGTGAGGTGTTTAGGCATACCCAGAAAAAGAGACCGTTTTATAAGCCGTGCAGGTGATGTGGAACATGTGTTTGAAGTTCATTTCTGATTTTGAACTCGCCACGCTGAAGCAGGTCGCGCCATGAAAAAAATGGGACATGTTTGCGACAGAGAAACAATATTGTGAATTTTCTGTCTTATTTTTGTGTGCATAAAATACTCTTACATATCCAGAAATGACTTGAAGGTTTTTATATCGGACTTAGGAGACCCTTTTCTGCTGGAACGTTCCACCAGAACGCGAGTCAAATATGTGCTGTAACTTTCGTGTGCTCCCAAACTGCAGCACGAATAGCTATAATTATATAGAATCCACGTCCATGCAGCTAAAATCACAGTTTTACGGCTGCCATGAGATCAAAGCTTAGGTTTGATGGGTAGACAGTGAAATACATAAGGACACAAGGCATGCGCATAACACGTAGAACATGTGTCGGACTTAGGCCTCCGCCCGTTACTAACCGTAAAAGCTATGGATGTCATGTTTCAGATGTAGGTACCTCTAGAAAAGGTGAATACACCTGGCCATAAATTATGCTAATGTGGACCTCATTTGCATAATTTAGACATGTCCTTACTGTAAAGGCTACGGATGTCATATTTGAGATGTAGGTACATTTAGGAAAGGTCAGAAAACCTGGCCATGAATTATGCTAATGAGGGCCTTATGCATAATTTATGCATATCATTCCCCTTACCATAAAAGCTACGGATGTCATATTTGAGGAAAGGTGAACACACCTGACCATAGATTATGCTTATGCGGACCTCATTTGCATAATATATGCAGAAACTTCATAATACCCATACAGTCAATGCTAAGGATGTCACATTTCAGGTGTAGGTAATGGGAGGGGAAAATCCTGCATTTTCCCGAAAATGTTGCCTTTCTAGTTTATGTTCTTTCTGCACCAAGAGACCACGTCAAGAACAACAACACTTTCCCGTCATGCCGATGTTGTCTAGCCTATACCAAGGAGTGTAGTGTAGTGCTGGGAGGGTATAGGGCTGGAAAGACATGCTGTCAAAAAAGGCCATTGCTTTAACCTAATATTAGGACTTATGCCAGTAAAACCGGCCGGCCCAGAGAGAATGGTTACCAGGCTCATTTTGTCAAAACATGATAATAGTGGTCTTCTTCTCTCTTTTGTGGCTACCAACTTAAACTTTATATGTTTTCTAGCCTGATAACTGCATGCTCTTGGTTTGGATGTTGGGAGTGTTGTCTGTCTGCCCAGGCCCAAATTTTGTACACTACAGTGTTGGTTTCAATTACTCCGTTCCCGAAGACAAAATAACATTATCTGTACTTTCACGAACAGATTTTTAAAGTTTTTAAAATGAAAATCTAAGTACGGTAAATGTTACTCACTCACTCACTCACTATCCGGTTTAACGTCTTCTTGTCCCCATCATCTGGGGGTTTGACGTGCTTGCATGCTGATGGGGGAGCTTGGTGGCAGCTCGCCAGGTGCCTCTGTCCTGTGGATTCACATCGTGTAGGTTGAGGTGGTGGAGGTCCTCCTTGATGTTGTCAATCCACTTCCTCCTTGGTCGTCCTCGTGGATTTCGGCCCTCCACAGTCATGCCCATGATTCTCTTGGGCCACCTCTCCCTGTCCATCCTTTCAAGGTGCCCATACCAACGTAGACGTTTGGATCTCATCACGTTAAGATTTTTAAAAAAATACAACCCCATCGGGATATTCAGATATTTTACCAATAGCAGCATTTACTTTGTAGCAAAATGTCACATCTTTGAGGAATATGAATATTGGAAGAACATGTGATGGCGTATGAGTCTTTAATCCATCTGCCATTTATTATGGCTGTTCCAGGACAGGTGATCAAAGGCTGGGATCTTGGTGTGGCTACCATGAAGAGAGGTGAACTGGCTCAACTGACATGCACATCGCATTATGCCTATGGAAAAAGAGGTAATTGGGTTCAGCGATCACATGCAAGTACCTTTGGGTACAGGGGTGGAGGTGGGTGTACAGGGGTGGAGGTGGGTGTACAGGGGTGGAGGTGGGTGTACAGGGGTGGAGGTGGGTGTACAGGGGTGGAGGTGGGTGTACAGGGGTGGAGGTGGGTGTACAGGGGTGGAGGTGGGTGTACAGGGGTGGAGGTGGGTGTACAGGGGTGGAGGTGGGTGTACAGGGGTGGAGGTGGGTGTACAGGGGTGGAGGTGGGTGTACAGGGGTGGAGGTTGGTGTACAGGGGTGGAGGTGGGTGTACAGGCCAGGGGTGGAGGTTGGTGTACAGTGGTGGAGGTGGGTGTACAGGGGTGTAGGTCGGCGTACAGGGGTGTAGGTCGGCGTACAGGGGTGTAGGTCGGCGTACAGGGGTGGAGGTCGGCGTGCAGGGTGGAGGTCGGCGTGGAGGTCGGTGTACAGGGGTGGAGGTGGGTGTACATGGGTGGAGGTTGGTACCTATCATGATTGCAGTTTGTGTACATTAGGATGTATATTGTTATTGAATTGTTTGTACCCTCCAGGAAGTCCACCTAAGATCCCAGAAGATGCCACACTCATTTTTGAGGTAGAACTACTGGACTTCTACGGAGAAGACATAAGTGAAGAGAAAGAAGGTGGCATTGTACGCCGTGTCATAAAGAAAGGTGTCGGATATGACAGGCCAAAGGAAGGAGCAACTGCAGAAAGTGAGTATATGATCTTCAGATATGCACAGCTGCAGGCTTCAGCATTGGTTAATATTCATTGAGACTGGATATGGATACCATACTCTGAACATCATTTCATACAGGTTCAAAATACCTTATGTTGATATTCTGGTACTGTTACTTGAATTAACTTATATATATATAAAGTTATACATAAGTATTTACTTTGTGACTGACTAAGATGAACGTGTGGCACTGGCATTGTGAGAAAAGAATGTAAGGGTGTTGAAGTCTCCACCATCTTTGATTTGAGGTCCTTTTGCTGGCGATGGTTCATAGCAATAACTGCTCATTCATGTATCTCACTCTGTCATCACTGAAAAGTACAGGTTAGTTTGCCGAATTGTTTAGGTACAGGTACATGTTCACACTCAGTATTGGTAGCTGTACCAGATGTTACAAGTACATTGAGGTACACAGCCCTAGTCAGGCCTGGGACACAATGTCAGTTTCTTGGGCCTTGCAAAGATTCACCCTTTCCTTCTACATACATGTAATTACTTTTAAGTTGTTACATGACTATTCTAACTGATTTGTTTGCTGTTCAACTGAGTGGCACATGGGGCAACAACTTACCTCGCTGTTTCTGTAGCAGCGTATATTTTTACAGGGAGGGGTTAACTTGCTAGCCCTTCCAGTTTAACGTGTTCAAGTCACCTCCTTGCACATGGCACTCAAATCCATCCTTTTTATATGTCCCTTCCAAAAGACAGGTTCAGCCCCAACCAAGATGTCCTTCCCAGGATTGAACCGCAGTCTTCCAGTTAGCAACTAATTAAAACCAACTATATATAGGGACATCCATACTCTTACTGAATATTGTGAAGAAAGAGGATGTTCAACACATTCATTGATGATATTGATCTTGTGATATTCCTTTTGTGTTACAGTTCATCTGTTGGGTACTTACAATGGGACAGTGTTTGAGGACAGAGATGTACAGTATATTGTTGGTGAAACTGGTAAGTAAAGGATATGAGATTCTGCAGATTTGTGAATGAAAGATTTATATGCCCTAGGGCCCTAAATTCATTCTGGGGAATACAATACCTAACCTAAAAACCTAGGTACACAGAAAGAATTTTAGGTGAACAGCATAGAATAAAGTGGAATGCCAGCAACAAGAACATGCAATTAGAAACCCTTCTCCAGCTCTAAGAACTTCAGTCTGTAATTCTATAGCTAACTTCAAAATTTAAAACAAATGATACATCAAACAAAGGTCAATGATTTTAACCTTAATAATTGACGTATTATGGGTGTTTCTCATTGATTATAAATCATACCAGTTGATCATCTTAATAACGAAAGCTGTCCAAAGTATGAGCTTAACAAAGAAGGTTATGTTAATGTTAATCATCAATTATGCGAATGAGGTCCTTATAGCATGATTTGATTTAATGATGTTCACATTCACATAACTTCCAAATGCCACATATGGCAAGTATGAGATTGCAGTCATTTACTAGTATGGAATTATAGTAGTTTCTCATGAATTATGCAAATTAGGTCTTCATTGGCATATCTTCTATCTACATAATGTATCAACACTTCTCTCTTCATCAGTTACAAATGTCACATATTCTAATAGTCATATCATGGAACACAGCAGGGTTTTTGAAATTGCCTCATTAATTATGCAAATTAGAATATTATTTGCATAATCATAGTCTAATCATACAAAGCATAACTTAAGCTATCTACATACCAAACATGATGATTCGTCAACCCCATCTTGAGTTAGTATTTTCTCCTTAATCATGCAAATGGACTCTTAGTTTGCATAGTTGATATCTATTGATCTTTCTCTCTTCCTCAGTTACATATGTCACATATTTGAGAGTCCTATCATGAAATGTGGCAAATATATAAACTTTCCTCATTAATTATGCAAATTAGATACTGATTTGAATAATAAGTATCTAATCATGTAAATCATCACTCAAGCTATCTAACGCTAGGAACCATTAATTCGACACCCTTTTAATTCGACACTTTTAAGTATTGGCTTGCCAATCAAGATTCAGCAGGTTGATGCAAAAACTATTAATTGCATTCCAATACGAGTTAAGTACTGATGTCAAAAAGGTACAGTCGTAAGTTCATGAAGATCAAACTTTGCAATGACGAGGTCGTCAATTTACTAACCGTTTGTTTTAACGTTACGTATATCATGGGAGAGGGAGCAGCGGCAACACACCGTCATAATGTCGACATTTTCTTCTTCATATCATCACATTACATATCTATACTTGTATCGATCAAAATAGGAATAAACAATATGTCCGTCAATAACAGCAAATAAGTCTAGTTTTGTCCTTGATCCAAACAAAGCGCGAATTATCCAGAGGCTTTGCGATCGCGTCTTCGGAAACCGCCATTTTGAATATTCCCAGAATCATACGGGTGATCACGTGAGCAATAGCAGACGATGCAGGTCATTTATATTTATTCATTTATTCATTTTTCCCCTTTCCTGTCTTGGATTATTCAATAGACATGTCCAACAAGTGTTTACAGGTCATCAGCAATTGGAAATAGTAACCGACGTCAACAAATTAATTACTCTTTCTATTTTCCCCTATTTTCAAATGTAAAAGTCCGGAGCCACGTGCAAGCTAGTGTAAATAGGTATTGAAGACCATACCAACCGTCTCACTACGGGTTTAGCATGCTAATGGGAAGGTTATACTATAAGATAATTGAATTTTGGCAGCAATTAATGCAAAAGTAAAGTTTTTGCAATTTCTATAAAAGACACGTGTTATTTTCATATTTCCGGAACATACATCCCAACAGCGGCTAAGACGATAGCGACACACGAGAGTCGTACTCCCCTCTACCGCATTGATGTTCGCTTGGTACAGGCCGATGACCTGTGTTAGGATAGTTTCCGTTTCCGCCTGGCATATATTTTTGTTTACCGGGCAGTAGTGCAAGCAAACGTTAGTTACTCGCATTTCGATAGCTGTAGCAGGCTTAAGTATCAGACCTCAAGGTTTATAATAGCCACGACATTGCAATGGAACATAAGAACGGGTCTGCCGCAGGACGATGTTTTTCAGGACTATTTATTTTGACCGCAGTATCGTGAGTGCATTGGCGGCGTACCGACTGTGACATGTGGCGCCTATAGTAACTAGTGTAAGTGGCCGTTGGTTGACCGATAAATCGGGAAATAACCGTTGTTCTGACTATTGAAATTATCGGTTCACATCGACATTGTTGTATACTGTCGGATTAATGGTTCGTTTGGAACAGATTACGCAAGGCGCCGTCATATCGGGTCCTATGTTGAAGACGTAATTTTTCCGAGATATGTCAATGATTTGGAAGAGTTACACACATGTAGCAATTGCGGCAAAAACAACGTACACGATACAGTCAATGATTACCGAAATACTCTTAAGTCCGCTTGTTGATTTACATGAAATGGTGCGTTGGCGTAAAGGTGTCGAATTAATGGTTCCAAGCGTTACATACCAAAAATCATGACCATCCATCAAGCCCTTCTTGAGTTATTCCCTTTCAAAGTCTGAAGCAAAATCTGCTCCTGCAGTTCCAAATAAGAACGGTAGGGGGCCAAACCCTATACCACTTACTCTCTGTCCAAAGAGCTATCTGCCACTTAAAGATTAGGACCATAGCAGAACACGAGACATCAAATTCAAAACAGGAAGTTCTACTGCAGTACCGTAACAAGCCACTAGGGGACCCAAAATCTAATCATTTCCAGGTCTCATCAAGACGCCTACCAACATACATGTACCTAATATCAAGATAATCCATCCAAGCCTTCTTGAGTTATGTTGTTCAATTACATACACACACATACACACATACAAACGCTACCCAAAACATAATCTTCTTGGCGAAGAGAAAAACAAATTCTTCTTGGTGAAGATAACAAAGGTTGTATTAACTATTATTGCTTTTTCTGATACTTGAATTTTAGGAATATGCTGTGTACTAGTATACAATAGTTCTTTTACCCTATAGCCTACAAAAGTGAATATCTAGGTACACCCACAGTCAAAAATTAGGTGCACAGCTCCAGTTTTGGATGCACAAAGGTGCACATTCATGCACCCAGTATTTGGAGCCCTGATGTATGATTATTACAGTTGGCTAAGTGTCTACAACGTCTACTGTGCCTAACCTGCACTAATAGAACCAGCCTGTGACTGGTCACACGTGCCCAGGACTGATCCATATTCAATACGAGCAATCACTGTTTTTGTTTCCGTTTGGGATATT
Organism: Branchiostoma lanceolatum; assembly: GCF_035083965.1. Classification (NCBI taxonomy): domain Eukaryota; kingdom Metazoa; phylum Chordata; class Leptocardii; order Amphioxiformes; family Branchiostomatidae; genus Branchiostoma; species Branchiostoma lanceolatum. The sequence goes on from NC_089729.1 coordinate 21,134,325, forward strand.
TAATGACTGGTGGGCAAATAGATGTGAGCAAATCATATTACTAATGGAGTTTTACCTTCCCTACTGCCTAACCTTGTAGCCAATAGAACATAGGTAACCAAATGACTACTTCAGTGTGCTAAAGCCTGGTAAAGGTTTAAAAGAATGTATATGTATATAATGTATATGTACCTGTGTATAATGTATATGTACCTGTGTGAAGATGTATCTTGTATATAATTCAATGTTGGCCCTCAGCTGAAGACAATGGCATTGTTGAGGGAGTAGACTATGCTGTCACCAAAATGAAGGCAGAGGAAAAGTGGAGAGTCCAGCTGAAAGCCCAGTTTGCTTTTGGAGCTGAAGGGAAGAAAGACTTCAACATTCCTCCCAACGCCCAGGTGGAATATGAGGTCGAGCTGAAGGCCTTTGAAAAGGTAATAAAGCCATAGATCGTTCCCCATGCTACTGTAGTTAAGGATCATACATGTTAAAGGTAACCAGGTTTATTTGAAAGTAAAACAGACTTGAATGAATGAGTGAATGAAGACCTTTATTGCACATTTCTGCCACACTTGGCTAAGTACAGGTCAAAACAAAATAACAAGTACAGTTAACGGATACAAAAAGAATATGACTACCATTAGATAAATTCTACTTCTCTCTTTTCGGTTATAGTAGATAACGTTGGGTAACATAAATTCGTGGGGTACTTAAATTCGGGATTTTTCGAAAACGGGGTATTTAGGGATATGTGCTAGATGCAACATCAGTAATACCGCTAGAAATGCAAACTTGACAGACTAACGCATTCAGAACACTGTCTGAAAAGCTTCGATAACCATGCATTAGAAGTTGGCGACGTCAAAAACTCTCCGTCCCTTATTGACAGAGTCTGGGGGCTTCGTGGGAGACTCACACTGCACGGTTGTTCGCTGTCTGGGGGCTTCGTGGGAGACTCACACTGCACGGTTGTTCGCTGGTTTATAAGACAAATATCACATCTCCTGCCTGCTAAACACAATTATTTACAAGACAACTTATTACAATCTCTTTTGCTAACCTGCAACTGGATTCTAAGTGTGATCAATCATCAAAACTCCTCTTTGTTGCTACAACCTACTGGTGTATTTTCCCGCCGCCATATTGTTACCCAGAATCATGTCGTCAAGCAGACGACAAAAGGTTTGTGAGGAACACTTTTTTGTCTAAATGTTGCGTGTGATAGTGGACTGAAGACGATATTTTCCTCAAAGTTTGCTCCTAACACAACAAGGAACACATGGACATAGTAGTATAACCATTGCTACGGCATCCAGCTAACTTGCCATGAATAATGTACACGTTGCCATGACGGTGGGGATCGACTTTGAGTGACGTTCTACCGACTCAACAAACGGGATATTACCGAAGGCCTGATGTGTGCGGTGCGGCCGTTTTTTCGTGTATTTTTTTTTACTTGGACACGTTTATATCCATAGCACTCTCCTCAAGCCAAGGATGGAACGAATAGCTGCTGTATAAAATGTAATTAGCGGTAAGATATTCAAGACGAATCTTCTCTCCCGAATTAATGTTCACCCCTGTCCGACAGCCCCTGTCATTGTGCGTGCGGCGGACGGTAGTTTCAAGTTGAAATATTATAATCTACCATATATATGATTAGTGCAAAGATAGTACATGATACTGACAGAATAATAGAAAAAAAGGATGGTTTATTGTTATGCTAGATTGATTTCAGTCAACCATTATCGGAAAAATCCCGAATTTATGTTACCCAACGTTATAAAAGAACAGACGTGTTTTTCAATGGGAGGTTTGTCTAGTCGCATTAGGAATATGAATTTTTGTACAGTACCTAAATGTGTGAAGTAGGGAAATAGGTTTTCCACAAGCTTATACAGTTCATTTTTTTCTTTGTTACAACAAAGTCAGACAAAGTTTACTGATGCATGTATGTTTTTCTCTATGTTTTTACCATGTATTTGCAATTAGCCCACGGGCATGAACTTGCAATAAACTTCTTATTATAATCCACATTCTACCACAAAATGACATTCGTCTTCTATTCTATTCAAAGTACAATGTTTACATAATCGTTGTTCTAGAGGAGTGCGGGTATGTCTTCCCGTTTCAATATGCAGCTGATTCTTAGTCTTGTGACTGCATTACTGTCCCTTATATTTGCATTACTTAGATATTTTTCTTCATTATATGTACATGTATCATATGACATAGATACTTAATAAGTTATGAAACTGTCTGTAGGATATGGACATGTTGACACTGTTCTCGTATTATAGTAATAGTTGTATTTAGCTACAGTAAGGCCACACCAATTTAATTTGTTGCTTCTCGGATTTTTTTCAGAAAAAAATTGGAAATTGGAGCGACAGGGCGAAAAAAAAGAAAAAAAATTTTCTGGCAAATAGTCTGGGGTGAAGATAAGGGTTTACATAACATAAAGAATACAATTCAATTCAGTTCAATTCAATAAGAGGATTATTCAAGTTTCAGCTTTTTATGGCTAATTTTATGCAATGCACCCCTTTCTTTGGTCTAGTACTATAATTTCAGTAACAAAATTACCTTTTGCCATAGATTGATATTGAGAAATATAGTTTTAATGAAATAAACGAAAAATTATAACTTATGATCAATGTGACCACACTTTTTATGTGCAGGCCTTTATAATCTATTTTCGTGGCTACCAAGTTTTACAACTGAACAGATAGTAAAATTGGGAGTTAAAATTTGTGAATGGGAATAGGTACCCAATTTTTTTTCAAAATGGGAAAAACAGGACAGGCTATTCCAAGAAGCAATAAATAAATTGGCGTGGCCTAAGTGTACTTTTGAGTTGTTATCCTATTGTAACACACATTTTTCCCTGTGCAGGTAAAAGAGTCTTGGCAAATGGACACTACAGAAAAACTAGAGGCCTCAGACAAAGTGAAGGCCAAGGGTACCACATTTTTCAAGGTTGGTATAATTTGTGTTTTAATTGTGAGCAAAAGGAGAGACTTTGGCTTGTATGTCGATCAAAACACTTTAGGCCTAGGAAAAAAATGTTGTGTTTCCTATTACGGTCCTGAAAATTTAGGGTCGGTAGGTAGGGATTCACTTTAGATTTCAGTCGAAGTGATCCAACAAATACACTCAATATAACACTGAAATTACTTTTTTAATCAACTCATCAGAGCCTGATGTTGCCATCAATTTTTATGAAGAAAAGTGGCTTAATTGTTACTGTAGTAACATCTCTTCACCCTAGATCAGAAACATCAATACTTGAGACAAGCATGACTTCACTGACCCATTAGGAGAAACAGGAGTTATGAAGGCTGCTCCGGAAATTCCCTACCCCTTTTAGGCCAGAATGATTTGATCCACTCACACCGGGGCACGCCCCTACTCTTTTTCGAAAGATGTGGTGGGTTCTTTTACGTGCTCAAGGTGTGACTGTCCTCAAACACGGGACCTCCATTTAATGTCCTATCCGAGGGACGTCCCTAACCGAAGTTAGGTACTCATTAACACCTGAGTGAAGTGAGGAAATTTGCGGTTAAGTGCATTTCCCAAAGGCACAACGTTGGGGCCCATGTCCAGACATGTCTGGGGGCAACCCAGGATCGAAGGCGGGTCCCCTTGTTTGACAGCCGTATGTTCTAACCTTTATGCCACACAACGCCACAAGTAGTACATCAGTACATTGGTACTTTCAACAACATACTTTATTTTTCTCATTTATCATGCGATGTGTTGATTTGTCACATACCACAAGGCATTGCAGAGGACCTGTGGGATTGAATAAGGAAACCCAATCAGGGAATAGTAACAGTATCTGAGATTACTCTTTCTGCTACAAACCCATGCAATGAATAGATGCAGTACTAATATATAAACACAGAACAACCATAAAGATGCAAATTTACCTGTTAAAGGGTTTAGGGCTCTCTATGGAAAACAAGAATTGACCATGTAGTCTATCGTCACATCACAAATCAATGCCTTAAAATCTGAAAAAGTGGAGATAGATAGGTACCTGAATGATATATGATCTCACTAGCTGCCTGATCCCTGGAAAAGAGGCAACCACGTGCTGTGAACAAGGTCATTGAAGACTTCATCCTTGCGATTCAGACCTTCACTCTGTCCAGAGCTAAAAAAGACAAAACAGGACACTTAAGAATATCACTTGCACTTCTTTATGCATTATTTCATTTTTCAAATTGTAAAGTGTTTCGTATGACTGATGGGAGGGTCTTAGATTGCTGGGTTTTATGGTACTAAAACCACTGTGTCTGCGAACTATTGATTAGCCTTTTGTCCTGGACATGCTATGCTATTCATTTATTGTTGGCAGATACCTTTTGACAGAAGGAAGAAGTGATGTATGTTTAGATCCCTAGCAGCTTACTCTGGAAGTAATGGATAAATGCATTAGCTAAACAAAAGTGCTTACAGAGAGTTTGTCAGAACATTACAATTCAGCCTCCTGATCAGTATGTCTGCGTGTGAGTTTAATAATGATTAATGAAATAACTACAGGGCCATTTTTGTCAAAAAGAAAATATTTGAAGAAAGGTCACTGAACAAAGGAGCAACCAATTTTTCACTTCTGTCTGCAGGGAGGAAAGTACAAGGAGGCCCTGACCCAGTACAAGAAGGTCCTGGACTACCTGGAGTTTGATGCAGACCGGATAGAAGATGAGGAGGACAAGAAGCGTGCAGGACAGCTGATGCTGGCAGCTCATCTGAACCTGGCCATGTGCTACCTGAAAACAGGAGAGCCTTATGAAGTCATCAACCACTGTAGTAAGGTCAGCTGGCCAATATCCTCTTTACACCTATGCCAAAAATGAAAAGTTTCAAGTGTGTGAAATTTGATAGAGAAAATACAGCGATGTTTATGATTTGAGATGAAATAATGATGAGCAGTGACTTGTGTATTCCCCAGGCCCTGGAGAAGGACCCTGACAATGAAAAGGCTTTTTTCCGGCGAGGACAAGCTAGATTTACCATCCGGGACTATGAAGAAGCCAAAAGTGACTTTAATGCTGTTCTGAAGATTGATCCCAACAACAAGGTTAGAACTGCTTCAGTCCATTCAGAATCGGTCAAAAGGGGCAACTTAGGTTTGTTAGTCAGTCAAAACTTGTCGCATGATCTGTTATGATTTTATCCAGAAACAAACTAAAACAATGTGATAATTCTTTTCAACATCTGGCTAATTCTTCTTTGTTTGATCAGGTCAATCAAACGTATCTTCAACCAAATTTTGAGTGTTGTAGAAGGTAGAAAGTCTAAGGTAGAAAGTCTTTATATTCCACAGTGAACTAGTGCCCCTTACATGCTTTTAACCTCACATACATGTAACAGTACATGTCCAGTAGCAACTAGAGACCACAGCTGGCCTCCATCATTAAATGGACCAATGAGAGAGACTTATCAGGTTGTTAAGATTTCTAGAAATTAGAATGGCCAAAAAGAATTGCTTTGTTTTCCTGGGTAAGGAAAAAGAGCTGTTGAAGGTTTTTGAAATGTGATCCACACATTTGTGGTAATGAGTTCTGCACTGTCATGTCATCTGTAGGCTGCCAAGAACCAGGTTACAGTCATTCTTCAGCATCAGAAGAAGGAGAAGGAACGGGAGAGGAAACTGTATGGGACCATGTTTGAGAAGATGGCTGCTATGGATAGTGGAGGGGTAAGGACAGCTTTTTTGTTGCTTTTACTCTGCACCTGTGGCAGTAAGTCAACCTGGCGAGACCCATGCATGTCTGTAGCCACCCTGATACTTGCGATTGAATGATTGGTTGGTTGATTGATTGATTGATTTATCGATTTATCGATCGATTGATTGTAGTAATGGCATCGAAGGCCAAGTGGCCAGGGTAGTGGATGCGAGATCGAGAGGTCACAGGTTTGATTCTTGGCATTCCTGGCTAGAGCAGTGTCCTTGAGAAAGTCACTTCAACACAGCTTTTCTCACTTCACCCAGAAGTAGAAATATATGTAGGTACCTGACTTTGGTTGGGGAAGTAAAAGGCTGGGCTCTGCCTTCCAATAATGTGTCTTACACACAGTGGATAACAACCCACTGTCCCTACAGCCTCAAAAAGGCTATGGGACTACCTTTACCTACCTTTACCTGTACCAGTGGGTTGGAAATAGTGATTAAATCCCCTGCCTCCTCCTGGCTTGGTGGTTTGCTCTTTGTCAGGTAATTAGTAATAATGAACATTGTACTTTGAACATTATTTTCGCCATCTGACCCCCCCCCCCCCCCCCCCCATTCCCATACATCATCGATTGCCATAGTGGATAAGATTGCAAACTACATGTAATTGAATATTGGAAGTATTCGCCACCAAAAATCTGAAATTGTTGCCAAGTACAAATGTAGCCATCTTGAGACCTCTTCAGGAATGTTGTCTTTATCTGTTTGTAGGACAATAGAGGTAGACTAGGTGACAACTCCAGCAAACTGGAGGGAAGAGAGACAGATGGGGTGGATACTGACGGCACCGGGAGGAACGACAACGAATCAGCTGCAGGAGAAGCATGATGATGTAATACGACTCATATGGACATGTGTAGGACAGTCCTGTCACTTTACTTTTTAAATGAGCTTTGTTACTACTTGTTGCTTCATGAGGTCTGCTCAACTGTGTGTTGAGTGGTCTGCGCCAAGGATCTCCCATCTTCTCCACACCATCCAGCACCACTAGATCGTCGCCCTTAGGTTTTGAGCATGATGTAAAGATCTTTATTTCTTTATTTGCAACTGTGTTACAGTTCTGATCAAGGTTGGTATTGCTGACATAGGAACCAGTTGACATAAACAATAACATGAAGTTTTACATTGGACACTATGTTTCACTTTTTGACATCTTGAGATCTTACTGAAGAGAAGTTTGACGTCTTACTGAAGAGAAGTTTTGCTTATCAACTATTAAGCAACTTCTTATTCACCGAAGATTTGTTGCAAGCTTTGTTTTGATACTGGAAAATAATTCACCAATCATTCACCACATGACATGTACATGTAACGTTATATGTTTCAACACATGACAAGAAATGCATGTGTGTATTAATAAGTAGAATACAGTGTACAAAATGTAGCTGCTCAACAGAATCGTCACTATTCTATAGTTTCCTACATCAACGTTTTAATGATGGAATACATCATTGTGCGCATGCTTTTTGTAATACTGTGTCTAGCTCTGAAAAAGTCATTAGTGTATTGCTTGAATTACTGCATGCTTAAACTGTAGAAAGAAATGTTTCAGTGCAGGTACCCAGTCACTGTTTTTCACAAAGCTCTCCTGACTGAATTTCACCATCACATTTTTCAAAATAAAGTTCATTAACACATGAAAATATCATTGTCATAATTTCTTAACACTGGCAATATTTGTGAAAGCTAAGTTCTTAGCTGTATGTCATCACAAAAACAATTCTGGAAAATGAACAGACTAGTTTGTTCAGACCCTTATAATTCCTAATGGCAGCAAGTTTCCTTGCTGTTTCAGTAGCAGGGTATATTTTCACAGGAAGTGGTTGCTTGAGGCACCTCCTCCAAAATGTCCTGACCAAGGGTTGAACCAGGAGCTCAACTGTGAGGCTGATACCAGTTGAGTTATATAGATTTAGAGACATCCCTAGTATTTGGGAACTGACTATTAACTGACATTTGACATTCCAAATAGCAGTTATTCAAGCAACTGGTTATGATTTTGAAGTTGCTTGAGTAACTGCTATTTGGCATATCTTATTGTCTATATGTCTAACCTTCATCAACAACATATCCAACTAGGTCACCTGTCAGTGCAATTTAACCTAAATATATAGACTTAATAGCAAATTGAAAGGGAATTTCAACTTTTTCTCATTAATCATGGAAAGAATGACCTGATTTGCATCTCATTATGTTAATCATCACCATCACCAATCGTTTCTACCTGCCCAAAACAAGATCTACCAAACCCTGCTTGAGTTATCCTCCTCCAAAATTTAGATAATAAAATGCCCCCTGTAGTACCGTAGGAACCCCCAGAAGACCCATCTTCGAATGTGACCTTCGTTTCCCCAACCCCCAACAACCTACTAAATTTCATCACGAGCCATTTGATTACTCTCGAGTTATACCACCAACAAACAAATTGACAAACATAAAATGTCCACTTAAGCGCCAAAGGAACCCCCCCCGAAGACCGTTATTCGAACTTGACCCTCAAATCACCAACATCCATCCATGGTATCGAGTTATATTGCCAACACCATGATTCCACAAATCCCGACCAAAAATATACCCATCTGCCTTACGGCGAAGGCAATAAGTTGAATTATAAAATAATGATATTGTCATTGCATTTACCATAACTGTAGGGGGAGTATAGTTGTGAGATGAAAGATTGATAAGAGTACATATATTGTATACATGATATTAGATATTGTGTGAGTACATGTCTAGGATGTTTCCCTCTATATTGTTACTTACTTTCTGTGACTTGGCCCTGTGACCCCTTCAACACTCAGATAAGGACCAGGCAATGGAAAAAATGAACATTTGTCAGCTCTGGTGTTACTTCCATGGCATCATATGTTTAAAACATTATGCTATAGGCTGGCACAAAAGGAAAGTTCAAACAATTTTCAAGGAAAATTTAATTAGATTGTGTTGGCAAATGCGCTTATTTTATGAGGAAATATGAGAGCAATATTTGTGATTGCTATATTGGCTTTCTAATTCATGATATGTAAACTCCAGTGCATGCTACACAGTCGTATATTACACAACACTGAAACATTGTAACCATTGTAGTTATTGATACAATCTGTTTATGTTGTTTGTTTATGTTTACTCATGCAATGGGGAAACTACATGTAACATTTGGCTCTGTGCAGTTCTTTCATGTAAAGAATTTCTTCTTGTGTCTAATGTTACGTGTGCAAATACAATAGAAAGTGATACTACATGATTGTATTTCACAGGCCCATTCAGTATGCTAACCAGGTCCTCTCATGTATCAAACATCCACAAAACTAGGGTATTGACTTTCATCACAACATTGTTAAGGTTTCCCATAGCAACCTCTATATTACTGTAATCTAACATTAGTATGGTTGGAACCATTCTATGAAGGGTGGGGAAATGATGTTGACCTCATGGTTGTGAAGAATTTAGCAACCCTTTGTAAAATCTTGGTCTAGTCTACAATGTACATGTACTTGCATGTACCAGAGCTGTCCACATAGGACCAACTGTTGCTATACAGAATGACATGATTCGTGTTACTGGGTGAGATCCCCCCCCCCCCCGTGATATTTGTCAGTCCTACACGTAGCTAGCTGGCTTTCATCCCGGCGAATGAAGCATTGCTCCTGATGAAAATGTCATTATTCCAGTCTCCAATTTTGGCAAATGTGCTGAGAAAAAGGAAGGCACAGTAACCACCTAACACTGTTGAAGAACTTGTGTATGTCAGTCTGGGGCATGGGTGTTTAGTTGGTTGTTGAAGATTGTTGTATCACCAAGTTCCTGTTTACAGTAAACAAGACATAACAGCAATGACGGAGAAGTTCTGGTTTGAGAGGAGCCCCAGGAGAGGGCGAATACAATATCGAGCAAGGTGGGTACATGAGACCATGTTTTTATATAAGCAGTATTGTGTTGAGCAAAAGCCCTGCTGGCAGTATTTATGGACTGTATGATATTCTTGTCAAAGCTCAATATATATTCTCATATAAGCTCATATTGTAATTGGAACATTTTTTGTCCAACATTCCAACGAACCACTGAACACATAATCGAACATGCGAAGTTCTGAAGTTCGTTCACTTGTGGTGATTTTCCTGTGACACACGATCTCCGACAGCAACAGTCGATTCGGGTATTTCTTAGCGTTCTATGCTGGTTCATTTGCATATTATTTCTTTGGGGCCAAGAAATAATATGCAAATAAGCCAGATTTCGCGCGTTTTGTGTTGTAGTCGTTTATTAATGATGGAAATGTGACAAAATGATGGGAATATTTTGGGAATAAGTTACAAATTCATTACAAATGTGAATCTAAATGTAGATTTTTCAAATTCTGAATATTTGTTGTTTTTGTCCACCAAATTCTACCATACGTCCCTTTAAGAGGATATCTCTCTGGACTGAACCAAATGGTGCTAGGAAATTGCGTCAACTTTGAACAATTTTTCCCTTGTGGTCATATTGATGTGTCATGCTGTGCATTTACATAATGAAGCCACGATGAGCCAAACAATGGCCATACCTGGAATGTCACATTCTCAGTCTTGATACAAGAATACTTTATAGGAAATCGCAGTGTTGCCACTGAATTAAAAACCAATGTACAATGACAGAAGATTCAACAAAAAGATTTTCAGTGATGAAAGGATGCTCACTGTTCTGTGCTATTGTTACACCCATTTGTGTAATTTTGCCAATTGCAAATCTATTTCTAGAAAACTCACAATTTCAGACGCCACTTTGCAAATGCCTGGTGCAGTCTAGTGTCATCCCCACGTTGTAACTTCAAATTACCCTATTCGACTAAATGATGACTAATTTCTTCCTAATGAGAAGCTGATGTTACAGTAACATATTTGGCCTCTTGTTTCTGTTCCTCTAGGAGTGCTACAGACCGCGCACATGAAGCGTACTGCCTGAGGAGCAGAGTTTCTACAAGTTCCATGCCTAATTATCCCAATAACACCGGTTCCAAACCAAACAGCCTTTACCCACCGGCCACTGCTTCACAACATTCTGACACCTGGAACCAACACCTGTCAAAATTGACCACAAATATGCAGCAGCTGATCCTCTTAGACGGGAAACATGGCGTGCCTTCCCTCAGCTGTGCATCAAGACCAGTCTCCTCAGATATCTGGGCGACCATGTCAACAGGAGGGAGTTCAAACAATGAACAGTTATGGAAGAAAGACACACACAACGGAGTAGAAGGAAACAAAGGTTACGACAACAGAGCTGCACATGCCATGTCCTGGCTGGCAGCAAGAAGACGAACACTGGAGATGGCAAGGATTAAGAACCTATCTAATCCTGAATGGGTTCTTCCTAACAGGAGAATCAAACATGTGGACTTTGTAGATCCTTCAGGTTCCTTCTTGCACATTCACTCGAAATTCAATAGACTTGGAATTAACCTCCTTTGTCCGTGTGGATTCCATGACGTTTCTGGGAAGAGGATTAATCTTGAGACGAGTGACACGGGACACAAGACTACAGCTCTGTACAGGGATTCTTCTTATTCCCTGCAGGACGGCCTTGTTTTCTTATCGCATCCATTACGTACTGATGACACCATTGTGTTGAGGATTAAGAGAGTTGATAGAAGAATGAGTATTCTGTACATGTGCCTAACCTCCACTGACCCGGCCATGCTGTCTCCAGTGTCCCTTCCAGCTGGACGCCAGAGTCCAAACTTCAAGTCCCCAGTCTGGTGTCAGTCTGATGTACTTCATGGCCTGAAGTCTGGTGATCACCTCTTCATCAGGTAATAACAACCATTACCAGCTGTTAACTCAACCAGAAGGGAAGACTCAACTACATGGGACTCCTTTGTCACCACAGTGTGTGATTTGTATTTGTAAATATCAGTGACATTTACATACAATCATTACGAGTACCTGACTAGAATATTGCCCATTTAGGTTAACTGATGAAGGAAACCTGTACTGTCAAAGGAATGACGAAGAAGAACGCTTCATCCTCCATGTGTTTGATCTGTCTCAGCACCTCTGGCTTGGCCTGTGCCTCAGTATTGGTATTAGGAAAGTCCAACTAGTGGGTGAGTACACTGTTGAAGAACTCCTTTTCGGATACTTAGCTGATTGACTTGATTTCTTGGTGTCAAATCTGGATGGTTTGATGTGATCTGCACAACTTCTTTTGTTTTAGAAAAGCTTTTCATTTATCATCATCATCAGTATCACTCATCTGTTTCTGGTGAAATATTTTGCCTATAAGATAAGCCGTACATATTGCTGCACATAAAAGCACTTTGAAATAGCTTCTTGAGTTGTATTGTATAGAACATGAGGTGCTATGTAGCATGTTATGTACTAGTATCTTGAATTCATATTCTTCATATTTCATACTATGAGCCGCATGCCAGATCGCTGTAAAGTCACATCTGAGCATTTGGTTGTATTGCTAGTTTTGCTGGACAAGAAGCAATACTAGCAAAACCCTGATTGCGGCAACCACAGCCATCTGTAGCCTCCTTCACAAGGGCAACAGTCTCTGGTTACATCTATCCATACACATGTACATGTATTCCACAGGACTGATCCCGAGGGAGGCACCAGTACCCAGGAACACTCCTGAGGACGTGCATGTAGACCTGGGGAGGAAGGCTGTTTCATGCCTCTGTCACGTCTGCAACAAGTAAGGATGTATGTCATGTACGTTGATGAAGGTTAGACATCCAGGTAATAAGATAACGTTACATGTACGCCAAAAATACTTACTCAAGCAACTGGATAAAATTTTTAAACAGACGTTTCAGACAGCATCCGCTGTCTTTTGTCAGGGACTAAAGAAAGATCTGGCAGAACTAGGTTTTATACCAAAACTAGATGATTTGTTAATAAAGTGAAGACAATTTCAGATGGTTCAATAGAATAGTAAGTCAAGACAAGGTTGTTTGCTAATGAATCAATTAGCTCCTGTTGTTTTAGGAGCTAATGTTGTTCATGAGTGGTGGGGGTGGGGGGTAGCACGTTGTCCCAAGTGCCTGAAAGTTCAATATATGAGAGAATGTACAATCCCACCCTCATCAGGAAGGAGGTCTACGCATCAGCTTTCATTCGTCTGTTTTGCGGTTTATCCTACAGGAACGTTGGTGAGAAGGTTGTGTTTACTTGTGGTCATGTTCGGCTGTGTCCATCATGTGAGGCCCGGCTGTGGTGTAGGATGTGTGGCAGGCCCATGTGCCGGTCCAGCTGTCCTGTCTGCACGCCCCTTCCTGAGACAACACCTTCTCCACAAGTGGACATGTAGCTGCCAGTGGAGAGTCTGGCTATAAACTGAATGTTTGTAGTGAAGTGCTATATGATATGGGTCGCTTTGTAATATGAGTCTCGAAATCTCGTAATCTATCTCTGCTGATTCTTGCAACTGAATAGAATGGTATTGGTATACCTACTGTATAGCGATGGCAAAATATAAGAGAAAACAATAAGAAATTTGTTGAATAGATCTTAAATCCGTTCTCTTAAACCTGCTGGTAATGTTACACCTTCACAAAATGTATGTCAATTATTCCACAAAAAATAGACCTGTTGCATACACTGTTTCCAGGGACGTCACAGTGCCAGAACTGGACATCTTAACCATAGTGTCCAATGTTGACTTTGAAGTGAGAGGTCCAGGAGTAACGTTTTACTTGTTGTTAAATGCTTCAGCTTTTTTTCTTTTAAAAAGTCTTAAAGATCACAGTTACCTCATTTGGTATTAAGGGTAGGCCCTGAGAGACTTCATGAGATTTTAATAGATTAACATCACAACAAGCAACTAGAACAGAGGGCCTCAAACACCAGTAATACATAAATGTACATGTTAATAGTTCACTGTCTCACTTATTCATACTCATATAAACATACATGCACTTATTCACCCAGGCCTACTTTATCATGGACACATTTACTCAACCACCCACTCTCTCACATACTTGCTCAAATGCTCATTTTCTAGCTTGCTCACTCACTCAACATTAGAAAAACAACAATCATATTCAGGCTGGACAATTGTCGAACCACAAAGCAAAAGGCAGACATGTTTATCAACTTTTCTGGAAGGAGGCTAACAAATTTCCTGGCTCAGCAGTTTAGAGGTGTTCTTGATGTGTATGTTCTCAGCAGTTTCTAGTTCACAGTGGAAACAAGGGGGTAGGCTGGCAGGAGACAAAACCACTTTGAAAACACTTGTTCTAAGTTTCTAAAAGGGGCCAGTTTCTGGCCTGTGCATGTAGGCAGGTTCTAAGTATGTTGGGAAGAGGTTACTTTGAGAACCCCAAATATTAAACCAGCGCAAAAAATTCAATAATGTAAAGTTACAGTATGTGGGAATCTAACTCCAAATACTCAAAAGTTTTATGGTGACAAATTTACAGTTGGCATATACAACTACACTTCTGATCACAGAATCTTTAACAAATTTTTCTGCCTGGAGTAGTTTTTTTATTAGAAACCTGATTCTTAATGATACATACATGTCGATCTGACACATTTTGTAAAATCGCCATGTAGCAGTCAAGAGCAGACACACACACACAACTCAATCAAGAACACCTTTCTGGACACAGTTTGCTTATAATATAGTAAATACTCTCCATGTTTTAATACAGTCTGTGACTACTGTGCATCAGAAGCTACTGATGGAGTTTTGTACTGAAAGGTCCATGGAACCCACAATCACAAAACTATGACAGATACATTGTACACATGCAAAATATTAATTCAGCTGATGATTGTCAAGCAGGAGCCACACAAGTCACCTTAATTCCATTCTATGAATGATGTCCTCTTAAAATACCAGTTTTAATCTGTATGGACAAAAGTAAGTCATTGATTCCTGAGTATTGCAATGAATATAAGATACAATTGACTCCAGGTCTACAAGAACTGCTCATTCATATGAATGGTGGGGATCATGGCACACTTTGACTACATGTACAAGTTCCAAACTTCCAATATTGGAAACCTTGCCATCATGGACTAAAATGTACCTAGTATACATTGGTCTGGATATTCACTAACACCAAAACAATATTAATCATTGCCATTTGTTGTCTAACACCATAATCACTGTAGCTGGAGCCAGATGGCCCAATCAGCAGCGAGGTTACTGAGTGTACAGTTGCTTGTATACACCAATCGCACAGATAAGACAGCAGAAATTTCTTAGCCATTCCAACCATTGCAGTCTGTAGCCTGAACAATTTGTTCTGTACACCATGGAAGCATGAAACTGGTCTTCATCTAAAATCTGTGTTCTTATTCATAAGAATGTGATTAATTAATAGCTAATGTCATTGCAAAACAATGTGGCTTTTTTACATGCAGATAGACTACAACAGTCAAGTAGTTAATGAAGTTTGGTCAATCTTCAAGTGACAAAAAATGATATGGTGTTTTACTTTTTTATTTTATTTTGTCATGTTTACCAGGGTAGCCCTACTCAGTGATTAACTGCTTTACAGAGGGGCCCTGCGTTACATAAAATAAAACATAGCGATAATACAAATAGGAAATTACTGTACAAAAAGTATCATAATGAAAAACAATGACAGTAATGATACCAATACTTAGTAGTTGATAAATGATAACAATAATAAAATGCAAATCATAATCCTAATCATAATCCAATCCGTTCCTGGTTGTCATTGAGGGGTCAGAGGTCAGGCCAAGTTTTACATCTGGCTTTAAAGAGACATGGATGTACATGTGTGTATATGTCTTCATAGATTGTATACATTACTTGAATATGTACACATGAAACTTAAATCTGGCAAACTAGTACTTAAAGAATGTTTTGAACTGATGCATGGGAAAGGGAAATCTTTGCTAGCAAAATGGTTGCCCTTAGATTGACAATATCAAATGTAGAAGTGTTGAGCCCAAACTTTCTTTATCTTAATGTCAATTGTTTTTCCTTGTTTCTAAAGACATAGTTCTAAAGGTAAACAATGATGACTGCTACTTTGCATTACCATTGTAACATACAGGTGACTAAAAAACATGATTAGCTGGAGAGGGAGGGTCAACACAGGAGAGCTGAGGGAGGAAGAGTACACCATCTAGGAGTGAGCAGAGGAATTGCAACACAGCTGGTCCAGGAGTTCTTACAATTAATGGGCTGAAAACGTTATTGAACATGTTTGAAGGAGGAGGACATAGGTGGCTACCCGAGTCATTATTCAAGAAGAAGAATGTGAGAGCTGAAATGGTCAGCACTAAGGCCAGTCCTGGTTGTGTGTGTGGATGGTGGTCAGCACTAAGGCCAGTCCTAGTTGTGTGTGTGTGGATGGTGGTCAGCACTAAGGCCAGTCCTGGTTGTGTATATGTGGATGGTGGTCAGCACTAAGGCCAGTCCTAGTTGTGTGTGTGGATGGTGGTCAGACCTAAAGCCAGACCTGGTTGTGTATATGCGGATGGTGGTCAGCACTAAGACCAGTCCTGCTTGTGTGTGTGGATGGTGGTCAGCACTAAAGCCAGTCCTGGTTGTGTGTGTGGATGGTGGTCAGCACTAAAGGCAGTCCTGGTTGTGTGTGTGGATGGTGGTCAGCACTAAGGCCAGTCCTGGTTGTGTGTGTGGATGGTGGTCAGCACTAAGGCCAATCCTGGTTGTGTGTGTGGATGGTGGTCAGCACTAAGGCCAATCCTGGTTGTGTGTGTGGATGGTGGTCAGCACTAAGGCCAGTCCTGGTTGTGTGTGTGGATGGTGGTCAGCACTAAAGGCAGTCCTGGTTGTGTGTGTGGATGGTGGTCAGCACTAAGGCCAGTCCTGGTTGTGTGTGTGGATGGTGGTCAGCACTAAGGCCAATCCTGGTTGTGTGTGTGGATGGTGGTCAGCACTAAGGCCAATCCTGGTTGTGTGTGTGGATGGTGGTCAGCACTAAGGCCAGTCCTGGTTGTGTGTGTGGATGGTGGTCAGCACTAAGGCCAATCCTGGTTGTGTGTGTGGATGGTGGTCAGCACTAAGGCCAGTCCTGGTTGTGTGTGTGTGGATGGTGGTCAGCACAAAGGCCAGTCCTGGTTATGAGTGTGGATGGTGGTCAGCACTAAGGCCAGTCCTGGTTGTGTGTGTGGATGGTGGTCAGCACTAAGGCCAGTCCTGGTTGTGTGTGTGGATGGTGGTCAGCACTAAGGCCAGTCCTGGTTGTGTGTGTGGATGGTGGTCAGCACTAAAGCCAGTCCTGGTTGTGTGTGTGGATGGTGGTCAGCACTAAGGCCAGTCCTGGTTGTGTATGTGGATGGTGGTCAGCCCTAAAGCCAGTCCTGGTTGTGTGTGTGGATGGTGGTCAGCACTAAGGCCAGTCCTGGTTGTATATGTGGATGGTGGTCAGCACTAAAGCCAGTCCTGGTTGTGTGTGTGGATGGTGGTCAGCACTAAGGCCAGTCCTGGTTGTGTGTGTAGATGGTGGTCAGCACTAAGGCCAGTCCTGGTTGTGTGTGTGTGGATGGTGGTCAGCACTAAAGCCAGTCCTAGCTCTGTGTGTGTGTGGATGGTGGTCAGCACTAAGACCAGTCCGGGTTTCTTGGTTCGTTAATAGTATTACTCTAAAAGCTAGATGCATGAAGGAGTTTCAATTTGTATGGTCAAATGTTTATTTACATGTACATTTTTGCAGAAAAACACTGCAATTCGAAAAGAAGCTGTTTGGGAGCTTTGATCTTGAATAAGTTGTTTTAAAGGGTGAAGGTCTGCGTACAAAAGTACTATATTTCTCTCATTGTTTCATTCATTGTCCCGTCAAACAAAAAAAATAGTCACAAATTAAAGGAAGTCAAAAGGCTGGTTGGCAAAAAAATAAGCAAAACCATTTTAGGTAAAGACGCCTTGTACGACAAAAATGATGATCATCTCATTCCAACGTTTTTATCAGCTGCTCTACATGACGTGCACCCATGGACCTAACCGTCATCACCATTGAACCGCCAGGTTACATAAATATGCAACATAAAAAAACAGTGAATTTTAGAGATCTCTAGCACAGCACCCCCTAGGTATGCACAGTTTAGATGTACAGGAGTGCATTATACTGAGGGACGTTGTATTGGAGATCTGTTTGGACGTATCTCTTCAGGGTTGCGGATTTATGTACCCTGGTGGAATTATGTTTTACTTAGTAGATGTTACTGACCAACAGGATATATATAACAGTTTGAACTCTTACAAAATGTAATGGAAAAATCACACAAGGAAAGGTTGGACCCAGTTACATGACTTATTGTACATCTTATAATAACATATATTTTGCCAGTAATCACCATCCTAAGTATTATCATGGGAAACTTAAATGTAGCCTAAAGTCTAAAGCAACATTGTAACTTGTACGAAAAGACACCTAAATGGTAATTAAATTCAACTCAACACTGAGGCTAATTTATACACAGTGCACTTTTGATAAATGAACACATTATCAATGATTATAACCATCAGTACGAAAGGCTGAATTTCAGCTCTCTTTGAAGATCTTGAGCACTGTTGGCCAGCTGGTTATGTAAACTGTGTAGTGAGGTACTTTATGTACATGTAAGCATCTACATTACTAGCTTACTAATACTTAATACCGGTATGCCACACTCCATCTGCACAAGAAGTGCTTCAATCTGTAATATTGAAGCAAGGAACTTCCTGATGTAGTTTTTGTCCATGTCTCCATTCTGTGTTTATTTAGTTGGAGCACCCTTCTCAGAGATGATGATGCTGATGTACTGTTGGATGAGAGAAGAAATCTCACCACCCTTTGGGACAGAAAACATGAAGCGTCAGCATCTATCATCAACACATCCTCCATGGAAACCGCCATAGTCCATCTTACTAACCCATCTAGCTCAATGTAGCAATGGAATCGCATGGCTTCATTTGGTTCTTGTACTAGACTCTTAGCCAGGCACATTATAATATCAAAGGGGAGCTTATCATAAGTGAAAAGCCTCTAATTCTAATTGCTAAATATATCCCAAAGTCAAGTTCTCACTTGTTTTACATATGTCTGCCATATGTAATGCCAAGCAGTTTTGCCTGTTCTACTTGTTCTATTGTCTGATTGACCATAGTGAGCTGTAGTTTTGTGTTTTGTTTCAGTTTGTGACGACTACCGAAAACAATTGACTTTGTTTTGCCCACATTCAGAACTAGTCTATTTGCTTCTACCCTGTTCCATACATGTGTCAAATCAGACTGCAGTTTGCGTTCTATTACAGATACACTTGGACCTGACGCAGAAGGCGTCGTGTCATCGGCATACATGTAAAGCTACATCACTATGTCAGAATGTGTAACTACTGTAGGCATATCATTGGTGTATATGCAGAAAAGTAGTGAACATGATTCCATACATCTTTGAGCCCTATTCACACAACAGAGCGTGGCGAGACATTCCTGCCTCTACATGTCCGTACCTGCTCAGTCTCCAGTCGGATGACCCGCTGACTCAGCATGTTCCCCAGTTTGATGTCCAGGTAGCCAACTCCGTCTTTGGTGCGCAGCTTGCGAGTGGACACCAGGTTGGAAAAGTCGTAGCTGACAACTGGAACCTTGAGGAACAAGCAGGAGTGATACCGATACTTTTATTTTGCTGACATATCAGTAAAATACTTGCATGCATGCAGTGGTATACATATAATTCTTATCTAAAAGAATACAATTGCCATTCAAAACGATAACTTCAATGTCAATGCTTTTATGCAATGAGCACATTGGCTGATTTTATGGGTGGGTGCCAAAATGATGACATCATCGATGGTACAGGTGTGGGAGGCCTAATGACATTAGCAAAATCACATCCCTGACTGGAGATAACTAAACTAACCTGCATGGAGCTGACTCACCCTTTGAATCATCAAGAATCTGATTTCAATTCCTCATAACTTATCAGGGTATACTCACATGTGATTCTGGTAGAAAGTGAATGCCAGATTTATTAATGGCGATCAAGCATCCCTCTTTGGCCTGTGGCTCAGTGGTACTCTGTGAAAAGAACATTCAAGATGGTACTGCCCAAACTGTCATGAAAAGGAGATGCCAAAATGAAGGCAGTAGTCACAGCATCATGAAGAGCCTGGTTCCACTGCTGCCACACATTGGGAGCCTTCCAAACATTTGACAACTAATATGCTGTCCACTTGGACTGTCCTCAGATTTTAGTAATTATAAATACATAGAACAAAAAGTTTTAGGTCTGGAGTAATTGTCAGCATAACTGCAAGCATAATCATAATCTAAGCCAAAAAGGTAGGCGTGAGATTGATTTATTGTGATGTGGTACATTGTATACTCACATCAACACTGTAGAAGCTTGATCCAAACAGAGGCCACTGCATGATGGTTCCTATGGTGATGTAGGGCGGTTGTTAGTCATGTATGTTATCCTCCCTCACAACAGTTTGTTACCCAACTTAAAAGTATCTGCATATCTGGCTGGTCCTTTTCCTGAGTAAATATTTCTGAGCTTGCCTTGCTTGGTGCAAGCCAGACTTGTTTGACATTTGGTAGTCATTTTAGATAGAATCTTGCCACAGGCATAGCTCTTATGAACTTCTATTTCACTATAATTGCACAATTACAATTACTATAGTGCTGACAATTTAATGGTACTTTATCAAATTGTATGTTTTATTGCGTGTTATGTACATAATTACATTGATAGCTTTTATAATGAACTCATTGTACATTTCTAAAGAAAGGACAAGTTGTAAGCCAAGACCAGCTTTTTTAAAAACACTTCTTTCTTTAACTGCAACTCTTATATACATACACACCTATGAACTGAACTCTGGCCTGGTTGGCAGAGAGTCGCACCACATGGTTGAGATAGGAGTGGATCATGTTGGCCCACTGCTGCACCTTCTGCATCTGGACACAGTTCTGGGGCAAAGCACTCTCAATGTCTGCCCTGTGGATTCATACAAAGAAGGAAGGTTTCAGACCAGCTTGCTATACTCAATAGATAAATGGTAGGTGTGGTGAATTTGTTTTTTTTTGGGGGGGGGGATTTGGGAAAAATAGAAGGGGTGAACCTGAAAACCAACAAATCGCATTGGTACGGCCTTACAAAGAAAAGGCGCAACATAACCCCATATCAAATTTCCTCTCAATTTGCCTTAAAATATCAGGTGTTTGGTAAAAGCTGCCTCAACTTCAAGAAAAACATGAAGAGGAGGGAGACAAAAAGAAAACACAGATTACAGCTTCAATACACTTTCCTCTATACATGTAGATGATGGTAAAACAATTATATGTTGGAATGCTATACACATTTGTCTACAGGCTGAAGAAAAGGGTCATCAGTTAGATAGAACTGTACCAGGGTCACTAGTACTCACATTGTTGGGGTTGTCTTCAAGTTCTCCCCAGCCCGAAAAGCCAATGCCGTCAGCCTGGCGATGTCATGCTGTAGGAACAAATCCACATCTCATAATCATCTCTCATCTCATCTATCCCTTAGTCTAACCATTTGACCATTGGGCCACCACAGAAGATTTTACAACCATTTTTCTCCAAATCTCCACTCTTCTCAGTTTACTGTTTTTTTCTTATTGTGTCAGTTCCATTCTCTGTTATCATCCTCCCATGGCCATCTTTTCCCTTGCCTATCCCTCTTTCTTCCTCCCTGGACGGTTCCTTGTGTGATAGTTTGGCTAGTCGATGACCATGATACATGCCCATACCACTTCTGATCTCAGTTTTCTTTACTGTGGTTAGGAGGTCCGATGCTTTACATCTCATACATGTACACTCATGTTCTTAAAACTTTCCACACTGAGATAGAGGCATTCACTATCATGGGAGACTGTCAAGATCAAGTTTTAAGTGTATTCATTTAACAATGAAATAAATCACTGTATATAATTTAGATCTACCAGACTGAATGTTTCAACCAAAATGAATGACAGTGCCGATTCTGATATGGTGTAAGCGCTAAAAAGACTACAGAATTGTGAAGTCTGACCATTGTCTGCTTGCTGAGCTTGGTTCCTTGAACCTGTACCAGCCGACCACTCACAAAGTCAGGGAGAATCTGTAGATTGGGTCAAGAAGCATTCATGTTGGATTAGTTGGAGCTGTCACAGTGACTTTATCATTGTATCATAACAAACATAGACAAGTTTTAAGTAGCCTGAGGTACTTTGGACGGACACAGTTTTACTGCAAACACAAGTTAGATTTTCAGCATATTCATTACAGTACAATGACATTCACATTTGTGCTCCAAACAGATGACTATGCTAGCCTCCTTTGTTGAGCCAGAGTGATGGCGTTTATTTTTGGAGGAGCACTCATTTGTAATTTTCAATATGGGCAAGGTTCTCTAATAATGGGGAGATAATTTACATGCCCCAAGACAAGTATCTCTCTCAGCATGAGAGAACCTTGCCCATGTTGAAAATCGTGAATCAGTGCTCCCTCCAAAAATAAACACCGGCGGTCCTAGAAGTCTACAAGGGACATTATGGCTATGCAATGTGAAAGGTGAATTTGCATTATGGCTCACAATGTTAAGATATCACAAAAATATTGACTTCATTATTGTTTAAAGTTGGAAAGCGTTTTTTTCTGGCTTTTTAGCTGGGTGAACTTACAGGTTGCAGAGGTATGTCTTTTGGTCTGCAGAGCCTAGTTTTTGCAGTTGCATCAAGCTAGAGCAACAACAATCCAGACCTCGATTTTGGCTCTCATTTATCAATCCTAATCCCTAATGAACACACAAGTTGGTTTCTTATGACTAACGGTGGGTTATTTCTTGCAGGACTGGTCTAAAAATACCGGACCAGAGAAAGATTAGTGAACCGGTATTTTGTCCGATTAGTAAATGAACATTACTGGCAGGCAGTTACATGTTCATACTGGTTCAACAAAATAACAAATTTAGGCCAAAACAGAGCAGATTTAGCTAGCTGTCATTCCTCTGAGAAATTAGCTGTAAATTATGTCAATAAACACTTAGATGGCTCTACAGACAGCGAGGTGAGTATAGATACTTTTGGGTCAAAGGTAACTTTACCTGGATACCAGACCTGGACCTAAGTTTTCTGTCCTAGTACCCAATCTTACATTAGATATTCAGAAACAGCAGAGCCCTGCAAATCAAGTTCTGGACAATAGTGGGCTCCCTGTCTGCAGAACTGACCTGGTGGTACAGCAAAGTGACAAAGTTCTCGTTGTCCAGCTTGATGGGATGGTACCAAACTACCTTCTTCAGGATCAGTGTGTACTCCTGACCCGAACCTTCAAAGTCAGTCAGCACATCCATCAGGTACACCTTCCTACCCAGCATCTCCACCTCATTCTCTGAGCAAACACAGCAGAAGGGTTGGATAGTGTCTGCATGTATACACATATAATCTGCAAGGTTTGTGCAGGTGAATGAAGAGGTTTTGATGTATTCAACAAAAGGATGTACCATAGTCAAGCTGTCTATGTTCATAGCAGCCAACATTTACATTGACATGCAGCATATACTTAAAGAATATTGTACAACTGTCCCAGATTCAAATGAAGTCAATTGATAAAGTAGCATTCAAATTTTAATATCTATCATTTATTTGCATGCCTGAAGGCTTATCGCAAGTACATGTCATTTGGGGGAATGATAAAAATGATACTATCATATAGCCTGATGACGTAGACCAATCAGAAGTGCGCATCTCATATCATTTATGATGACATAATGTCATAAAGGCGGCTCTAGTGGTGAATAATGAATCTGAAGTGGTCATTTATGAAATAATCGACCTGTTCAACCGTTCCATTATGTATCATGTTTATGACTTGAAAAAACTTGAAACTTTGAAACTTTATTGACAATACCACATCGCAGACAAGTAAGTCTGAATTGGCGAGTATTTCACATTTGCTCGGATAAAAATTATGTGATTTTAAATATACAAATATACAAAGTTTAGCAATTGTGCCATTTAAAAAGACTTTGCATTTACAACACAGTACACGACGTAAGGACAGCTGACGTTGTAAACATTGAAACCTTCGAACGTGACAGGATTGTGTTGTTTGGTACAATGGAGTAGGGAGAACATGGGATTGTTAAGGAGATCAGTCACTTGTTCAGCAGGGATACAAGGTACGGAATCGGAGAGTTTTTGAGTCTGTTGGTGCGGCAGAGTGGTGTGTTGAGTTTCTGTTTGTTTCTGGTGTTCCGGCCGGATATGTCCCCTCTTGTGCTTGGAAGCCAATCCCTGAAACTGGACTCCATCAGAGATCGTGCAAAGTTGAGACACAAGTCCTCTCTTCTTTGTGCCAGTGTTGTGAGTCCTAGCTGTTGCAGGGCGAGGGAGTAACCAGTGTAGTCGTTGCCCAGAATAATCCGGCAGGCACGTTTTTGGATCTGTTCGAGTTTCTCTGTTTGCAGTTTGGTGAGGCCAGATGTCCAGGCAGGTGCAGCGTATTCTAGGATCGGTCTGATGTAGCATGTGTAGATTGTGATGAGGTCATTACGCGATAACATGAACCTTTTGAGTCTTTTTAGGAGGTAGAGTTTCTTTGCGGCCTTTCCCACCATCTGCTTGACTTGGACGTCCCAATGAAGGTTGTTCTGGATGTGGAGTCCAAGGATCTTAAGGCTGGGGGCGACAGCTAGCGGTGCATTGTTGACTCGCAGTGGTGGCAGAGGGGGATGGTTCCGACAGAAAGTGATGTGCATAGCCAGGCATTTAGAGTCGTTTAGTAGCATGTGGTTGTTTAACGTCCATTGGCATAACTGATCCAGGTCAGACTGTAGGGTTGAAGGTTGTTTGAGCAGTCTTGATTGGAGCATGTTCATATCATCCACGTATTTCCATACCGGGCTAGAGGCATCAGACGCAGCGTCGTCAATCAGTACCAGGAATAATATGGGGCCTAGTAGAGTTCCCTGCGCAACTCCGCATGTCAGGTGTTCCCACTCCGAGAGGGCTCCACGGTAGCGCACGCGCTGTTTCCTGTTGGATATAAAACTGGCCACCCACGGTATGAGTTCTGGTCGGAGTCCCATGGTTAACAGTTTGGTAATGACGGTGTGATGGTGGACTCTATCAAATGCTTTAGAAAAGTCTGTAGCTACAAGAGTGCATATTGTAAATGGTTTGTCCGTCCCCTTGAATAGGCTGTCTACCAGGCTGACGAGGGCGTGTACTGTAGACCGCCCCTTAAGGCTGCCAAATTGTCGGTTGTCGAATGTGATGTCTTTCAAAATCCAAGAAAGGGCAAAATGTTCCGCTATCTTTGAAAACTGGGAAGTCAGAGAGATGGGTCTAAGTTGATCGATCTTGGCTGGTTTGGTTTTTGGTACGGGTACCACAACTGCTTGTTTCCACTGACAGGGTACTATGCCACTTGCAAACGAGGCGTTGAGAACATGGCAGAACGGAGAGTTGATTTCACAAGCGAATTCCTTCAAGAGTTTCAGTGGTATGTTATCCGGTCCCGGTGCCTTGTTTGTTTTCACTGCTAGGAGGCGCTTGTAAATGTCCCAGACTTGCAGGGTGGGCAGCTGTTGTGGTGCCGGTAGAAAGGCGGGTAGTTGAGTAAAATCCAGCGCAGGAAGGGCTTTGGAGACTTCAGCAAATTTGGCATTTATGGCATTGGCAATGGAGGTGCTGTCTTCAGAGTCGAGCCCTGGGAGTGTGATTTCACCGTCAGTCTTTCTTACATTAGCCATGTTCATGATTTCTTGATACCACTGTCGTGGGTTGGCTGATTTGAGAGATGAGACCCTGTCTGTGTAATATGTCTTCTTTGCTTTGGCCAGTGTTCTTTGTGTCAGGTTTCTGTAGAATTTCCAGACGGTCGGAGACTGTTTGTGAAAAGCCTTCTGTCGGAGGCTAATCAGCTGTTTTATCTTGGGCGTTACCCAAGGCTTGTCAGAATTATGTACTTTGACAGACTTGGTAGGAAAGAAAGTGTTGATCGCGTTCTCAAGAGTGTTGTGAAAGGCACTGGCCTTTTCAGAGACCCCCTGTGCATTATACACTTCAGTCCACTTGTGCGCCGTGATCCATTTGCCGAAGTCAAACATTCCTGTTTCACAAAGTTTACGGACCTGCTTCTTTGTACACTTGTTGTCAGTGGTCTTGGATTCAGGAATCCAGAGAACAGACGAATGGTCACTAAGACCTACTGGGGGAAGTATAGAAGGACGCTTGTAAAGCTCTTTCATGTTGGTCAAGATCAGGTCGAGAATGGCGGTGCTGTCTTTTACAACTTGGGACAGGAGGCCGCCTCTGCAGATATCAGAAACATCAGTCCTATTAAAGTCTCCGAGTATTGCGAAACCACAATCTGGATACTTCGTGCGCATGTTGTCTGTGACTGCAAGTACATGGCCAGCAAAAGTGTCACGATGTGGGGAGTTAGGGGGTAGGTAGACTCCACAGACTACGATGCAGGACAGGGGTCTTGGGAGTCGTCGGGGTCTAGTCATCACCCATACACATTCCAACTCATCCGGTACAGGGCACTCGCTGAGCTGTCTTGATGATATAGTCTGATTAACGTAAACTGCAACACCTCCGCCTCTTCTATCCATCCTGTGTTTAGAGAACAAGTTGTAGCCAGTTACTGTTATAGCTGACTCGGGATGGTTCTCCGATAGCCAGGTTTCCGACACGACCGCGATGTCGACCTGGTTTTGTGAGAGGGTGGCTTGAAATTCGTCGATTTTGTTGACTAAAGATCTCGGGTTGCACAGGAACATTTGTGGTACACGGTGTTGATGACGAGTCGGAATGCTGGTGTTATTGTACATCAGGGCAGAGTTATTGTACATCAGGCTGGCATCGTTGTTTACATGTTTCACATTCCTGAGATTTGCGCGGGAGAGTCGTGTAGACAACTCCATTTTGGCGGGAGCTTTAATCAGGTTATTAGTGTTGCCGATGACAGTCTCGATCCTCCGCTGATAATTCCTTCCTGCTTTCCTACCTCTGTAGTGGCCCCGAAGTATTTCATGAGCACACAGTAGTTCCTTTAGGTTCGGTATAGGCGGGGAGCGGCTGTTCTTTAGGCTTCTCATAAAGTCCGTAGAGTACATGAAGACCCGTCTGCCGCCAGCAGCCATTGTTGGTCACCTGGGAGGGGCGTCGGTGGAGAATTTCTGTTTCACAGGTCGAACTTCAGGCAATCGTCAGTAGAATGTCCTCAAGACGTGGTTAGGATGTTTCCCTGCATCCTTACGGTACATTTGACACAACTTTTAAAACTAGTATACACATTAAAACTCAAGATATACAGATAAAACCGGGAGCTGTCGTAATGCGTGGCTGCCACAGGAAGCGCCACCTATCGAATCCTTATTTGTTCCATAAAATGTTTACCATCTTAAAATAGACCAAATCTTCTGCGCGGACATTACAAATAAAACAAATCATTTCATTTGCTTTAACCTCATAAAAGCACCTTGTTTGCAACCATATACACCTCGGGGTGGATCATTAACCCTTAATTGATAGATGATACCAATACTAAGATACTACTTAAAATACTCAGATTTAGAGCTACTTTTGTTGGGTTTGAATTCTTCGTTGGAGGCAGTGGAAAACCAATTTACCCAATTCTTTAATAACATGTGGGTTCCTTGATCTTAACACTAGAATTGCTCTCTCTTTGTCAGTAATGATTTTGAATCTTGTTAACAATTGGCTTCTTTCATCAGACCGTTCAAACTACATGTATAAAAAACTGAAGTGATTTAAACATCGAATCCGATTAGAAGGACACGATCCAAATAAATTTTTTCAGTGTGAACGCTCCCAATCTGATTGGTTTTCCCTGAATTGGATTGGATTATTCACAATCCACCTTTGGGAGGTAGTTTAGGCAGATTGCAACAAATCCAATCTGCCTGAATCGTGCGGTGTGAATGCGAAGTGGATTCCTGGGATTCCAGCTGGTTCCAGGGGGATAGGGGCCCTCTGATTGATACTATGCTGCCGCCAGTCTCAGCCGCAACTTGTCACATAGATAATCAAAGATGAAAACGGAAATTTTCCTGCCAGTCCGAATCTGTAAATGTACCAAGCACAATGTTGTTCCTCCAATCATCGCTTCGTTCACGCACCTAGATTGTCCTGTTTACAACTCTTGCTGCGTTCCTTACCCATAG